>NC_090654.1:49021914-49345247 GCF_040937935.1 Hyperolius riggenbachi
AGAAAAAGGGAATTGGATAAGGGCCTTTGGCCCAAATGCATTTCACTTTTTCACCTGAGTCTTTTCAAATTCAATTTAAAATAACTTTTCAGCACTGTGCTATGTAAGAAGAAACAAAAGTACCGTATTTTTCGGACTATAAGACGCACCTAGGTTTAGAGGGCAAAAATCAAGGGAAAAAATATACTAAACCTGGTGCGTCTGTGGGTCAGGCGCGTCATTTAGACCTTTGCCCCTAAGTTGTCTCTAAGCTACACTGCCCAGCTACATGAAGCCCTTCTGCCCCCTCCCCCAACACTGCACTACACTATGCTAACCCCCACTGACCCCTCCCCCAGCTACATTACACTTCACTACACTACACTAATCCCTGTTGCACCCCCCAAGCTACATTACACTTCACAACACTACACTAATCCCTGCTGCACCCCCCAGGCTACATTATACTTCACAACACTGCTGCATCCCCTCCCCCACCCCTCCAGCTACATAACACTACAATTGCAGAGCAACTCTCACCTGATCTAGCTGGCGTGGTCCTCTTCTCTGTTTCCCTTCTACAGCTGATCCTTTTTTGTTCCAGTCACCGCAGGGGGAGTCATTCACCAGTCTTTGAAAACACATCAGGCCATCCGCTATTACGCTGCCACATGCAGGAATCCACAATACTCGGAAGACGCTGTACTTCCTGCTTACTGATGTCCTCTAGTGGACCACGTGTGCTGTTGAGTCACACAGGGGACATCAATAAGCAGGAAGTACAGCGTCCTCCGAGTATTGGTGCACGGGATGGAAGCGAAATCTGATAGCACGTTTCCCCGCTGTCCCCGATCTCTCTGCAATGCGGGCAGCGGCTGTCTAAAAAGAGTTTGGAGAAGTCCTGGAGAGTGAAGCCCTGTGCTGCGGCGGTCTCAGCTCTGCAAGTACTGGTGCGGGGATGGCAGGACAAGCTGATGCCATCTGATTCCCCGATGTCCCAGCAATGTGGATTCCTGCATGTGGCAGCATAATAGCGGATGGCCTGATGTGTTTTCAAAGACTGGTGAGTGGAGCCCTGTGCTGTGACGACCTGGGGGTTGCCGGAGCTGCTCGATCATGCATGTGATAAAGGACTTGTGGGGCACATCCGGACTTTAAGACGCACCCACTTTTTCTCCCAATATTCTTATAGTCTGAAAAATACGGTAGGTGAAAATTACTATCAAAATGAGTTTGACTATTTTTTTGTTTGCTGGTGGTTTGAAAGGCATTTTATTGACACGTCTGAAAATATCACTTAGGAGAAAACCCAGGAGAAAAAGTTAATTGCATATAGGCTCATGTCTTGTCATGAAATTAGTAACTTTCACCAACAAGAACAGGGACAGTGAAATGGGGAAGAGTAAAACCCCATCAAGTTTTTAAGTAGAGATTTTTTGAGTTCATACTCAAGCTATGGAGGTCACAGAAAGAGTGGGAACAGCTTTCCAAATGGGAACACAGAGTGCAGTAAAGCACAAAAAAGTTTTTAATTCCCTTGCCCACTAGCCAAACATAAAGAGAGGCAGAATGTTTCTTGGAGTTGTTTTTATCTCCATAACCATGCTAAGATTTATGGCATATACCAGCTTCTTCACTAGCACCACAATGGTGAGCAGGAAGTTACTTTACTGTAAATCACAGGTGTCAAACTCAAGATCTGCAGGCCGAATGCGGCCCTCCTTTCCATTTAAGGTGGCCCTCAAGAACTTCAAATGTCCATCATTGTAAGCAGTAAAAGAACAGTACACTGCCTTCCTATCCAGAGAATGACAGTGTTTCTGGATGAAACATTATCAGTTTGAGCCGGGGTGCTGCGGCAAACCACAGAACCCCCTGCGAAATTAGCATGGGACTCCCTCCTTGGATTCAAATCCAAAAAAGGAGGTAGAGGTATAGCATAGAGAATGTGCCCTTCAGGAATATCAGAGGAGACCTGAAGCTGCATTGGAGCTTTAAATATTAATCTGCTCCACTGTGTTACAAGGGGGTGGGGGGAATTCAGCATCAATAGCCTGCAGGCTAGTGACACATCTTTACAGCCTCAGCCCCAAATTGTCTCTAGAGGGATCGAGTCCCTATCTCTGTCAGGCAACAGTCGTTGACAGTCCTCGTACGAGTGTTCAAGACTTAGGGGTCATTTTGTGGGGTGTGAGCGGAAACCAGAAGGCACAGAGAAACTCCACAGAGATCTACCGAGAGCGCATAAGGTCAGCACAAATAGTGCCTAGGCCAGGAAATGAGCCTGAAATGCTAGTACTGAAAGGTGAGAGTGCCAACTGATCTGCACATCACATGGCATGAATGGCACATGAGTATCACCTCAAGAGGGCACTGGTCTGTGTGTGACATGACATGTTGCGGAATCATGCAACAGAGAATATACACTGAGAATATACTTGGTAGCGGGAAAAAAGGGCGCCGGCAGCTAGTGGACGAAAAGGGAGCCGCCATAGACTCTAATGCAATTATCGTAAAAAAAAAAAAAAAAAAAAAAAAAGAGCAGAAAACAGGGTGCCCGATAAATATCGTTAACAACATTAGAACATTAAAGTTTTTGAAGTATGTCATCGTTTTAAAAGCTTGCAACTTTATAGTTTTGTCATTTTATTTTGTTTGTATGTACAGATTTTACGTTATCAAAGATGTTATCATTTCTATGTGTAAAAGGGTGTTTCTGCAGAGGGAGTGGTTAGGGTTAGGCACCACAGGGGGGGGGGGGGAGGTTAGGGTTAGGCACCACTGGGGGGGTTATTAGGGTTAGGCACCACCGGGGGGGGGGGGGGGGGGTTAGGCATCACCATGGGAGGGTTCTGTGTGAGAGTAGGGTTGTGATAAGCTGTATTGCTGAATTACGTTACAATTTTTAACATTATTAAATTTTCATTATCATCTCCCGTCTGTTTAAAAACGGTATTTATCGTTAACCAATTTCATTAACAATGTTTATCATTATTGAGATTTTGTGATCCATCGGTGTCATTTCGTTATCCAGCCGGGCCCTTCTTCACGTTGCACGCATATACTCTGTTAAATGGCTGCTATTTGCCTTTCAGATTGCAATCCTTATCACAGATGGAAAGTCCCAGGATGATGTGGAACCGGCATCCCAAAGGCTAAAAAGTCAGGGAATCAACATATTCGCTGTTGGTAAGTTATTTTTATCTACGTGTTGAATAGAGATGAACCTAATTTATGAATTTGAGTGAAATAATTTTTTGCTTTACAGGAACCAGAGGCATACCTATTGAACCCTCCCCTCCTAGTGCCTTAACCTAGCCCCCCCACCTAATGCCTAACACTACCCCCCCCCCCCCCCCCCCGCCTGTACATATGAACCCTCCCCTTCTAATGCCTAAACCTAGCCCCCCACCTAATCCCCAACACTAACCCCCACCCCCTCCTGTACACATGAACCCTCCCCTCCTAGTGAATAAACCTAGCCCCCCCCACCTAATGCCCAACACTAACCCCCCACCCCCCGCTTGTACACATTACCCCTCCCCTTCTAGTGCCTAAACCTAGCCCCCCCCACCTAATGCCCAACACTAACCTACCCCCACCTGTACATATGAACCCTCCCCTCCTAGTGCCTAAGCCTAGCTCACCCCACCTAATGCCCAACACTAACCCCCCGCCCCCTGCCTGTACACATTAACCCTCCTTTCCTAGTGCCTAAACCTAGCCTTCCCACCTAATGCCCAACACTAACACCTCCCCCCTGACTGTACACATGAACCCTCCCCTCCTAGTGCCTAAACCTAGCCTTCCCATCTAAAGCCCAACACTAAATGCCTATACACATGAACCCTCCCTTCCTAATGCCTAAACCTAGCCCCCCACCTAATACCTAACACTAATCCACCACCCCCCCTGGCTGTACACATGAACCCTCTCTTCCTAATGCCTAAACCTAGCCCCCCCCCCTCCTAATGCCTAACACTACATCTGCCTGTACACATGAACCATCCCCTCCTAGTGCCTAAACCTAACCCCCCTACCTAATACCTAACACTAACCCCCCTGGCTGTACATATGAACCCTCCCTTCCTAATGCCTAAACCTAGCCCCCCCCCCCCACCTAATACTTAACAATAATCCCCTCCCCCACCTTTACACATGAATCCCCCTTCCTAGTGCCTACATCTAGCCCCCCCCCCCACCTAGTGCCTAACACTCCCCCCCCCCAGTAGGGCTGGGCTTGGACACCTTTGTATATAGTAATGCAAAGAAAACTCGTACCGTGAATAAGATGGAGGCTTCTATATTCTCGTTTAATAATGCTGTTATGCTGAGCTTTTAGATTCAGTCATGTTTGAGTCACACCTGGAACAAGCATGTAGCCGGTGGAGTGATTCAGAAGGTATTAAGGCAGAGGATTATTACAACAGCCAGGCAGGCAAATCTCCAGGCGCTGTTTATACAGCGCTCAGCCCCATGGCTCTGTAACTACATCACTGTCTCTTAGACTGAGAAATCACTGAATATTTCTACTCCGTTCCATAGGAATAAAAAATGCAGACAGACGGGAGCTGATGACAATGGCCTCCACACCAACAGATGACTTCTTCTTCTACGTCACGGACTTCAAGATTCTCAGCTCGCTGCTGCCTCTGGTGTCGCGGAAGGTCTGTACGACGACTGGAGGAATCTACCGGCCTGAAGATGGTATGATCTTAACCCTGAGATTACTCTGATTCTTACTTAGAGGGCCCATTCATACTGCAGTAAAAAAATAAATTAAAAAGAGCTGCATTCTCCAGAAAGGAAAAAAAAATGCAATGCCAAATCCCAGCCTTCTGCACTGTTACACAACCGATCATGCCACAAATGGGACGCAATGGAAGCCCATGGGAACAGAGGCTATCCGTTCCCACTAGGCTGGTCATTGCATGCAGAACGTCAACTCACCTGTCCCCTGGATTCGGTTCTGCCATCCCTGGCCACTGCCGTTCAGTCCATTTCAGGGGATCAAAATCCTGCAGAAGCATGAAGCACCCTATTGGGCTTTCCACTAATCTGGTGTCCTTGGGGGGGGGGGGGGGGGGGGGATCTGAACTACCATAGCATGTGGAATAGCGGGCCAGGTCATTTTAAGGCTGTCTATCAGGGGCGTAACTAACTTCCCTTCCACCAATAAAGGGGTCCGTAATTCAGATCAGGTGGTTTTGTGGCTACACTTGTTATCAGTGTGAAGATCATGATGGCCACACTTGTTATATGACCCTTGTGAGATGGGCCTCTAGGCTGTGAAGGACACCAGGGATAGGCAAGGGTAAGGGTGTGAACATTGGGGGGCCCCCATCAAAGTTTTGCAAGGGGGCCCCATACTTTTCCTATTCAGTAGGAGACCTTAGGCAAGTCTCCCTAACACTGCTACTGCCTATAGAGCGTGTCCTAGTGGCTACTGCTCTGGCGCTTTGAGTCCGCCAGGAGAAAAGCGCGATATACATGTTTGTCTTTGTCTTTATTTCACACAATGAACTCTTCCCAGAAATACATGTGGATGCTCCCAGGAATATCTGGTCTACCTAAAGCTCAGCTTAAAGTGCACCAAGTAGCATGTTTAGCACCCAGGACGTCTCAATAACACATTCAAATTGCATGCTAACAATGTGGCTCATTATTAAAAAAATCCATTCTACCTCTTATTTTTACATTGAAATGATTGTTAGAGGCTTTTATTGCCCTACTTCCTTGGCCTGCCATCCTCAGATAGAACAGGCAGATAAGGCTTGCTGTAATTAGCAATAGCAATGGGCAAACAAAAGCTTTCATCAGCGGGGAGGGGGGAAGATAGGGCACTGTACTTCCAACAGTTTAGAGAAGTCACACTTGATTACATTCACACCTTCCCCTGGATAAATAAGGGCAAAGAGAGGGGGGGGGGGAGAGAGAATAGCCGCTCCTGCAGCTATTAGAAACCAGAACAAACTGCAAAAAAGAAAAAAGCTTTAAGGTGAAGTGGTCTACAAGAGGGATGTGTAGCTTTTGGCAGTGTAGTGATTGATTGCAATACATGTTAATAGAATCTCGTTCACTGTAAGGTTAGCATGTATCTAGACCCCTCCACCTGAGTATGTCCCTTTATGTATGTTCTCAGAGGCTTACACTGGACCTACCAACCTGGTTTTCTCTGACCAGAAAACTGATTCCATGAGGATACAATGGACAGCGGCCACTGGTCCAGTCTCTGGATACAGGATTGTCTATGGTCCACTGACAGGTCAAGGCCAGCAGATCCCACTGGAGCTGAGAGAGGTAAGTGTGGTTGCGAGTGATGGCGCAGAGTGATCTGTACACACAGATAGGCACCCAGTATGACAAGCTAGAACTCTTAACTGAAGAAAACATGCAGAGATAAAACATACATCACCATTAGGAAATGCAGCTTACTTACGTAGAACAGAAAGGAATACAGAATGAATACAGGAAATCACAATACCATAGAGATCATTGCAGCACTTTACAGACAGTGACATCCTGTGGATGCTTTACCATACTGCAGTTTAACTATTAATGATTTTTACTACCAACAGCGTGTTTGGGTTGCTTTAATCCCCATCCATCATAGTCTGTAAACAGTACTCAGCCCATGAGTACCTTGTCTGGACATCACTTGTGCCTTTCCAGCCAATAGAGTAATAAGGATTGTCAATGAGAAGCTATTCATGATGTCTTGATGCAAATTGTATGCAAATGTATGCATTTTGGAAATGGAATTATGGAATGCATTAGCATTTGATTGGTCCATTTCCAAACTGCATATATGGTACATATTTGCATACAAATTGAATTTCCAACAACTCAGAGTCATCATCTTATTGACCGATACCAACTCATTACCATTACCATCGCAGAGCGATATGTATTATGATGTAGTATGATGGTGCATGTTTAAGTATGGGAGAGAAGATAGTTAAAACACACATGAAGTGAAAGGGATATGGAGGCTGCCATATTTATTTCCTTTTAAACAATGCTAATTGCCTGGCTAACCAGCAGATCCTCTGCCTCTAATACTTTTAGCCATAGACCCTGAACAAGCATGCAGATCAGATGTTTCTTGCTAGGGATGGTCCATGAGATGCAAATAATTTCGAATTAATGCAGTATTATGCAAATTTTTGCATCTTGAAAATGGACTAATCTAATTTTACCACAGCATGTTTTGATTGGTTCATGTTCAAGCTGCATACATTTGCATACAAAATTTGCATAATGCTGCATCAACTCAAAATTCTTTCCATCTCATTGACCATCCCTTTCAGACACTACTGCAGCCAAGGAGATCAGGAGGACTGCCAGGCAATTTGCAATGTTTAAAAGGAAATAAATATGGCAGCCTTCATATCGCTCTCACTACAGGTAAACCTTAAGGTTTTTTACATGTCCTGATTTCTGTCCACAGATCAGTGTAACGGCAGCGCAGACATCCACAGTCCTGCAAGGCCTGAGACCAGGGACAGACTACGCAATCACAGTCACCGCCTTGTATCCGGACCGCACCGGGGGCCAAGACACTGGCAGGGGAAGAACAAGTAAGACGATCTTGGTCTAGGGTAGCAGGAAAAAAGCCGGCAGCTAGTGGGCGAAAAGGGCACCGCCATAAACTCTAATGCATTTATCGTTAATACGGCACCCAAAGCAGAAAAAAGGGCACCCGATACATTTTGTTAACAACATTAGAACATTAAAGTTTTTGAAATATGTTATTGTTTTAGAAACTTGCAATGTTATAGTTTTGTCATATTATTTTGTTTGTATGTACAGATTTTTTTACGTTATCAAAGATATTATCGTTTCTATGTGTGTAAGGGTGTTTCTGCAGGGGGCGTGGTTAGGGTTAGGCAGCATCGGGGGGGGGGGGGGGGGTTCTAGGGTGAGGCACCGCCCGGGAGGGGTTAGATTTAGGCAACACTGGGGCAGATGGTTAGGGTTAGACACCACCAGGGAGTTGGTTAGGGTTAGGCACCCCCAGGGGGATTAAGGTAAGGCACCACAGGGGGCGGATGGTTAAGGTTAGGCACAGAGCCGGGACAAGGTCCTCCAGTACCCAAGGCTGAGACACCAAAGTGCGCCCCTCCATCTCTGCCACCCCAGCCGTCACACACTGATTGCTATTAGACTAAGAGGCGCCACATTGCCCACAACCTCCCCAACACCTTAATATCTAGTTATCTGGCTTGCAGTCACTGCCATGTATCCCCTTTTCTTATTTCTTTCTGCTTCAAACACAATTAGGAATGACAGCTGAATGAATTCTGCACCCCCTCCTACACTGCGCCCTGAGGCTGGAGCCTCTCCAGCCTATGCCTCGGCCCGGCCTTGGTTAGGCACCACCAGGGAAAAGTTCTGTGTGAGAGTAGGGTTAGCTTAAGCTGTATTGTTGAATTATGTAATGATTTTTAAAGTTAAAAGGACTCCGAGGAGTGCCCAAATTTAAAAGAATACACCTACCTTAGGGGCCTTTTCCAGATCAGGGTAGGCGGCGAGGTCCCGCGGCGTCCTCCTGGCTCGTCTCCTTCAGTCTCCGCCGGTCTCCGGTTTTCAGCGTCACCCGGCGACACCCACGCCATCACGGCGGCCGGCGTGACAGGTCTGCGCATGCGCGGGTTTTCCGCGCATGCACAGACCTGTCACGCTGGCCGCCGTGATGACGCGAAGCGGCCGGCATGATGTATTTAATCAGGAAGAGCCGGCCAACACCAGGCCCGGGTGTCGCTGGGTGACGCTGAAAATGGAGGCTGAAGGAGAGGAGCCAGGAGGACGCCGCGGGACCTCGCCGTCTACCCTGAGCTGGAAGAAGCCCCAGGTAAGTGTATTCTTTTAAATTTGGGCACTCCTCTGCGTCCCTTTAATATCTTTTCATTTTCCTCTTCTGTCTGTTTTAAAATTGTATTTACGGTTAACTAATTTGTTAACGATGTTTATCGTTATTGAGATTTTGTTATCCACCGGCGCCTATTTTTTATCCAGCCACACCCCTTTTTCCTGGTGCCCTTTTTT
Source organism: Hyperolius riggenbachi (assembly GCF_040937935.1). Classification (NCBI taxonomy): domain Eukaryota; kingdom Metazoa; phylum Chordata; class Amphibia; order Anura; family Hyperoliidae; genus Hyperolius; species Hyperolius riggenbachi. Next base: position 49,030,942 of record NC_090654.1, read on the forward strand.
TAAGCACCCCTGCTTTAGAAGAGCAATGTGGATATTTGTTTCTAATGTCAGCAGGAATGCCCAGATCTTAGGCATGTTGAGCCACCTGCAGCTTAAATACATAGTTACATAGTTACATAGTTATTTTGGCTGAAAAAAGACATACGTCCATCGAGTTCAACCAGTACAAAGTACAACTCCAGCCCGTCCCCCACATACCCCTGTTGATCCAGAGGAAGGCGAAAAAACCCCCACCAGGCATGGTCCAATTAGCCCCAAATGGGAAAAATTCCTTCCTGACTCCAGATGGCAATCAGATAAAATCCCTGGATCAACATCATTAGGCATAACCTAGTAATTGTAGCCATGGATGTCTTTCAACGCAAGGAAAGCATCTAAGCCCCCTTTAAATGCAGGTATAGAGTTTGCCATAACGACTTCCTGTGGCAATGCATTCCACATCTTAACCACTCTTACTGTAAAGAACCCTTTCCTAAATAAATGGCTAAAACGTTTTTCCTCCATGCGCAGCTCATGTCCTCTAGTCCTTTGAGAAGGCCTAGGGACAAAAAGCTCATCCGCCAAGCTATTATATTGCCCTCTAATGTATTTATACATGTTAATTAGATCTCCTCTAAGGCGTCTTTTCCCTAGACTAAATAAACCCAGTTTATCTAACCTTTCTTGGTAAGCGAGACCTTCCATCCCACGTATCAATTTTGTAGCTCGTCTCTGCACCTGCTCTAAAACTGCAATATCTTTTTTGTAATGTGGTGCCCAGAACTGAATTCCATATTCCAGATGTGGCCTTACTAGAGAGTTAAACAGGGGCAATATTATGCTAGCATCTCGAGTTTTTATTTCCCTTTTAATGCATCCCAAAATTTTGTTCGCTTTAGCTGCAGCGGCTTGGCATTGAGTACGATTATTTAACTTGTTGTCGATGAGTACTCCTAAGTCCTTCTCCAAGTTTGATGTTCCCAACTGTATCCCATTTATTTTGTATGGTGCTAGACCATTGGTACGACCAAAATGCATGACTTTACATTTGTCAACATTGAATTTCATCTGCCATGTATGTGCCCATATAGCCATCCTATCCAGATCCTGTTGCAATATGACACTATCTTCCTGAGAGTTGATGATTCTGCACAATTTTGTATCATCTGCAAAAATAGCAACATTGCTCACTACTGCATCTACTAGGTCATTAATAAATAAATTGAAGAGCACTGGACCCAGTACAGACCCCTGTGGGACCCCACTGCTAACAGTCTCCCATTTTGAGTACGATCCATTGACCACAACTCTTTGTTTTCTGTCCATTAGCCAGTTCCCTATCCATGCACACAAACTCTTCCCCAGTCCTTGCATCCTCAACTTTTGCACCAGACTTCTGTGGGGAACAGTGTCGAAGGCCTTTGCAAAGTCCAAGTATATCACATCTACAGCATTCCCAATATCCATATTAGCATTCACTACCTCATAAAAGCTGAGCATGTTAGTCAAACAGGACCTGTCTTTAGTAAACCCATGTTGATGCTGAGAAATAAGATTATTTTCTACTATGAAGTCATGTATAGTATCTCTTAGTAACCCCTCAAATAGTTTGCATACAACTGATGTTAAGCTTACAGGTCTATAATTTCCTGGATCAGATTTTTTGCCCTTCTTAAATAATGGGAAAACGTGGGCTGTACGCCAATCCACTGGGACTCTGCTAGTTGCAAGAGAGTCACAAAAGATAAGATAAAGGGGCTTAGCTATAACTGAACTTAATTCTCTTAGGACCCGAGGATGCATGCCATCCGGGCCAGGTGCCTTGTCTATTTTTAATTTATTTAGTCTTGCCTTTACTTCTTCCTGCGTTAAGTATTTAATATTACAGTTAGAAGATTGAGACTCTTCTGCCTCTGTAATTTGCAACAGTGCTGTTTCCTTTGTGAAGACAGAAGCAAAGAAAGCATTTAATAACTCTGCCTTACCTTGGTCGTCCACCATTGAGTTCCCACCCTCATCCTTTAGGATTCCTATACAGTCAACCTTTCTTTTTTTAGAGTTGATGTACTTGTAAAACTTTTTTGGGTTAGATTTGATATCCCTAGCGATTTGATTTTCAGCTTCGATCTTTGCCAGCCTAATTTCTTTTTTACAATTTTTATTGCACTCCTTATAATTGCTTAGTGCAGCCTCAGTCCCCTCCTGTTTTAGGACCTTATAGGCATTCTTTTTCCTCTTCATTTTATCCCTAACCTTTCTATTCATCCATAGAGGCCTTTTTTTATTCCTAGACATTTTGTTTCCATATGGGATATACATACTACAATATTGATTGAGAATACGTTTAAAAGCTTGCCATTTCCCTTCAGTGTCGTCCCCTTGTAGTACATTATCCCAGTTCACCAAACTTAGTGCCTGCCTAATTTGATTGAACTTTGCTTTTCTAAAATTCATAGTTTTAGTGGTCCTGCTGCCCCGTGGCCTATCAGTCACCAGATCAAACGTTATCATGTTGTGATCACTATTTCCCAAATGTTCTTGAACCTGCACATTTGATACATAATCTTTGGGTAGCCTGACTGGCTGTTGTGTAGCCATCTGTATCCTCTAGTTCTCAGCAAATGCTAAGCGTGGGCACAGAGGCCAGAAAATGTGCTTGTGCATTGTATCTACTGTATATGTATATACAGGTACACTTTATGGCTAATGAGGCTTTGTCACACAAACAGTACTTTATTTTGACTTATGTGTTTTACAGCAAGTGCGGTGGGTGTGTCCAATTTCCGTGTTCTGGAGGCTGGTCCAACCTTCTTGCGATTAGCATGGTCCATTTCTGGAGCAGAGCCACCCACGGGGTACCGACTGACCTATTCCACTAGAGGTTAGTTTCTACACACTAATGTTGTACTGGTGTTTCGTACTTTGTTTGCTGTATTTATTTTCGTGCGACCTGGTCCATAAAAATGGTGTGGCTGGTCCTCAGCTGATCCCGGGGAATGGTGTGGCTGATCCTGAGCAGGTCCAGGGGGCTGGCATGGCTGGTCCTAAGCAGGTCCAGGGGACTGGTGTGGCTGGTCCTGAGCTGGTCCAGGGGGATAGTGTGGCTGGTCCTGAGCTGGTCCAGGTGAATAGCGTGATTGGTCCAGGGGAATGGTGGGGCTGGTCCTTAGCTGGTTCAGGAGAATGGTGTTACTGGTCCTGAGCTGGTCTAGGGTAATAATGTGATTGGTCCAGGGGAATAGAGTGGCTGGTCCTTAGCTGGTCCAGGAGAATGGTGTTACTGGTCCTGAGCTGGTCCAAAAGAATGGTGTTGCTGGTCCATGTGAATGGTGAGACTGGTTCTGATCTGGTCCAGGGGAATGGCGTGGCTGGTCCTTAGCTGGTCCACAAGAATGGTGTTACTGGTCCTGAGCTGGTCCAGGGGAATGATGTGACTGATCTTGAGCTGGTCCAGTGGAATGACGTTGCTGGTTCAGTGGAATGGTGCGACTGGTCCTGTGCTGGTCCATGTGAATGATGAGGCTGGTCCTGATCTTATTCAGGGGAACGGTGTGACTGGTCCTGAGCGGGTCTAGGGGAATGGTGTGACTGGTCCTGAGCTGGTCTATGGGAATGGCGTGAGTGATCCAGAGGAACAGCAAGGTTTTAATGGCTACCTGTAGAATTTTGACAGAGCTGTGTCAATCTTCAGACTGTTGGAGCTTGAGAGTAAATACATGACCAGAAAAGATGCTAAACTCTGAAAATATCTCTGTCGAGTTTTGATATGCTGTGTCTACCTACATGTGTTCCTATAAACCAACCCCTCTACATTGCTTCTAAGTTTGTGCCAATTTCTCCCATGGCTATCTGATAAGTTGTCTGAACGCATTTTATGAAACACATGTAATTTGCTCAGCCAGACTTTGACATATCTTGTTTAGAAAAGCGATTTGGTGTTCGGATAAGCAATCTGTAGACATTTTGGTCCGTGCCTTCTAAAAATAAGACGGATGATCACACCTGGATGGGCTCCAGCGTCAGCCTGGGACAGACCTGTACATGTCTGCTTTGGCTTACCTGTCTGCAGCCATGATGTGTCCTGCATGGTACCACGCCCTGACGGTTCTCTATATCTCCAGCAATTAAAATATTCTTAGCCTCGAGGCCCAGAAATACAAGCGTATGAGTCACCAGCAAACATTGCTAGCAGAGATGCTTTTCAGGGGTAGCTCCGGTACTCAGCTGTATGGTGATTAATGACAGGTTAGTGACGCGGTGTTAATGCAAAGCTAAAATCAAAGAATCTAACGCAGCCTATGGAAAAGTTACAGCAATAGCAATATCTACAGCAGGGGTGCCCATTAGTTAGATCGCAATGTACCGGTAGATTGTGAAGGACTTCTTGGTAGATCCCGACCCCACTACATTTTCCATTCTGTATATGCAAGTGCGCTCCTAAAATTGTACATAGGTAGATAATTTTGATATGCACATTTTTCAAAGTAGCTTACAAGCCAAAATACTGTGGGCACCTCTGGTCTACAGCATGATTCATGGAAAATGATGCTATCTACCCCTAATCGCACCACCTTCCAAATACCCAGGAGAGAACATACTAATGTTCCTCCTAGAACCCACAGTCACATGACTCTGCTCTTCGGCCTAGACCACCAAGCAAACTCCTGTATCAATCAGGACTGTGGTGGTCCAGGCCACTCCCTTCCTTTGTTCCTGCTTAAAGTGACACTGAAGCGGGAAAAAAATATATGATGTAATGAATTGTATGTGTAGTACGTATAATTAATAGAACATTAGAAGCCAAGAAAAGTCTCATATTTCTATTTTTAGTTATATAGATTTTTTTTTAATAAAATTGCATCATTCTCTAATATTTGCAGTTTACAAACTACACTACAGTATTTTAAATGATGAAACAGAGCAGAGCTAATGACCCTTTGAACTTCCTGGCAGTAAAACCCTAAACAAATTAGAAACCGTGAGACAAGATGAGATAAGTGCTTCAGAAAACTGCACTGTAGCGACCCAAGTTGGGTCGGAGAGCTCAGAGAAGCTAAAGCTATAAAAATGTATTTTCTGACTTTTTATTACCCATACAGTTATCATAGTTGTTTTGTGCATAAGTAATATTGTCTATTTACAAATTACAAATTACCAAAGTACAATTTATCTGCTCTGAAAGCTGACATTGCATTGTATTGCATAGCTGCTGTATTTATATATTAAAATCTATCTAGTGATCATTCTCAGCTCTTTCTGCTTCTCAACTAAGTACAGCACAGCTCCGGCAGTTTGCTAATATTTACTAAATGTATCTGACATAGCAAGGAGTTTTCCACTGAAGAATACAATGTGTTTGAAAGCTGTTCTGCTACAATTTTTTTGTGGTAGTAGATTTTATGCTGCAAATAATAATTTAGAACAAAGAAGAAATGCTGATTTTCATAGCACTTTAAACATGCTTGCTGATTTTGCTTGCTGGGATGTTTCTCTATCGGACTTTAATTGTGCCTTAACATTGTGCTGTGTCGTTTAGGAGATGGTCGGACAGGAGAGAAAACACTGAGCGGAAGTGCCTTGTCTGATACTCTCAGTGATCTGAGATCAGACACTGACTATGTCCTGGTCCTCTATCCTCAATTCCAGAGACAGACCGGCTCACCGGTAACGATCAGCGGACGCACACGTAAGTCTGATATTTTTTTTTATCGCACACCTGCAAAGTCTTTCATGATTTTCCCTCCAATCCACTACAAGATTTTTCCAATGTGCAGAGTTATTTTTTTTTTGAGTGATTTTTTCCACAATCTCACAACGTTGGTACAGGCGCGCAATTACGCGAATGACGTTTAGTGATGTGCGGCAACAATGACCATCGCGGCAGATCAGATCTTTAAGACCCCCGAATACTCTGAGCAAAGTACCACGATTGCTTGACTTCCTGTCCACGCCTGTCGTGTGTCATTGCGTGACATCGCACGTACCCATGGGCAGGGAGATGGATCATGGAACGCTCGTCGGAGCAGGACGTCGCTGGGATCCAAATTCCATCGGGTGATGAGTATTTAGCTTAAGGCTGGGGATCCACTATGGGCACTTTGCGTAATCACAAAGCACCCACACTTTTCTTAAGTTCCCGGAGCGATCGCGATTTAGCTACTATAGCCAATGATACGGTTGCTCTGGATTCTGTAAATCCCAAGTGCTGCAGGCAGTGTGGGACCACCCCCATCGGGATTAACTGGCAAATCGCTTTGCCAATCGCCGGTGATCAGCAAGCGCTGCCAAAGCGCAGCTACTGGGTCTTTCACACAAACGACTGATAGCTGTACATTTCTCTGCTTGTCAACCGCTCCTGTTTATTTGTTGGACACCTGCAGCCAGCGAGGCCAGCACTGGCCGACTGCCGTCTTATGCATGCAAATCTGAATGGACGGCAGCTGCCTGCTAGACGTGACATGAGGCGTTTCTTTCACCGGACAGTAACCACACCACTTATCAGCCGCGGACACGCCTGTGGTTACAGATGCTCGAATGCGGTTGCATTGTTTTGTAACCAAAAGGAGCTCTCTTCTAGCAATTGTGAAAAAAGGTCTTAAAAGGAGCCAAGCAACACTTTTTTCTGCAGTTTGTCTTAATTTCTAATAGCTATAGGAGCAGCCATGTTCCCCTTTTCCCTTCTAGCTGCCCTTATTTATCCAGAGGGAAGGTGTGAAGATGACATCTGCGACTTCTCTAAATTCTTTAAAGCACACTTACCTACCTTAACACCCCTTCCCTCCCCCTTCCCCCAGGGATGAAAGCTTTTGTTTCCTCTCTGCTAATGAATGTAATAAAATAATTGCATTAGTCCTTATCTAAAGTAAGAAAAGAGACGGCACACCACTGGCTGCAATCAAGGTGCTGTGAATTAGCGAACAAGTCACACTACATGTTACGGAGGAACCACCTCCTTCATCAGGTGTGATGGTTCCTCCGTAACATGTAGTGTGACTTGTTCGCTAATACACAGCACCTTGATTGCAGCCAGTGGTGTGCCGTCTCTTTTCTTACTTTTGATGCGATGCCAGCTGTATGAGCAATCCAGCTGAGACAAGGCACCGGCAGAGTGTTTCAGGTAACTTGTTACCGGATTAGCTGCTTACCCAGCATTGTGGTGAATTTCCATTAGTCCTTATCTACCTGAAATTTCTACGGTCGGGCAAGCCTCGGAAGTAGGGTAATAAAAGCGTCTGCTAAACTTTAAAATGTAAAAAGAAGAGGTACAATTGATTTGCTTTATTAATGAGCCACATTGTTAGCCTGCATTTATAATGTGCAATTGAGATGCACTGGGTGCTAAAAAAAATGGTGCTTGGTTCACTTTAAATGATGTGCTGTACTAATAACTGTAAGATGAATAATTACAAAATGTATTATATATATTTATTTCTTGGGAGAGGCTTGGGAGGCACGAGCCTCTGAGTGCACAGCTCTGACGGCATGCCCATGCTCCCCCTTATGCCCCCCCGCCCGCTCATTGTAGAGTATGTAGAGCGTTGTGTGCTACTCATGTCACGTCTCGGCATCAGGATCTCTCTTCAGTTCAGAATCTCCTCTATGGCTCCCTTTAGTGGAGTGTCTCATGTGTGTCACTAGAGCTTGACAAGAGGAGACACTATGAGGATCCCGGCACTGAGACGTGAGTAGCACACAGCGATCCGCATGCTCTGCGTGTTGGGGGGCTGTCTGTTGCTGGGAGTACATTTAGCTAACTAAACTGGTGATGGGGGCTTCCAAATACTGGGGGAACATCTTTCCACCTAAACTAGGGAGGGGGCTACCTAATATTGGGGTTACATCTGGCTATTTAACTCAGGGAGGGGGGCTGTCTAATACTGGGGGCTCAACTGGATATCTAAACTGGGGGGGGGGGGGGTGGGGCTGCCTAATACTGGGGGCTCATCTGAACAGCTATACTGGGGGAGGGGCTACCTAATACTGGAGGAAAATATGTCTCACTATACTGGGGAGGGGGCAACTTACTTAATTCTAGAGCTACATCTGCTACCTACACTGGGACAGGTACGATTCGGAGGGGGGTGCACTTTGGAATATAAATATATATATATATATATATATATATATATATATATATATATATATATATATATATATATGATATAGTATACAGAGTGGCCAAAAAATTTGAGACGCCCCTTATTTGAAAGTAAATCAGTCCAACGGTGACGTAGAGTAACTCAGCTTCGGGCGACATAGTTATCACGGAAGTCAATGTCAAAATGGGCAAGAAGAAAGATTTAAGTGACTTTGAACGAGGGATGATTGCCGGTGCAAGAGTTGGCGCTAGCAATGCATCTCTGAAACCATGACTCTTTTAGGATTTTCTCACCCAACAGTATCTCGGGTCTTAAGAGGGTGGGAGTTGAGGAAAAAACTTAAAGCCAAAAGGACTATTCTGGTTGAAAAAGGCTGCTGAATGAGAGAAGTGAAAGGCGAGTAGCACGCATAATCCACAGCAACAGAAGGGCAACAACACAACAAATTACAGCTGAATTCAATGCAGGTGCATCACAAAGCATATCCCAATGCACAAGACAGACTTTGCAAAGGATGGCAGGAGACCATCAACAGTGCCTTTGGTATCACAGAAAACAGGAAAAGACGCCTGTTGTGGGCCCTTGCCACCATGCTCGATCGGACTCAAATCGGTTTGAGGAACATCAATTACAGTTTAACCTGCTTCCATGGCCAGCTCACTCCCCTGACCTCAATGCTATTGAGCATTTGTGGGACGAAATTGAAAGATCACATCAAAGCTTGAAAACGCCACCATCCAATCTGACCCAACTTAGAGCTGCCATTATTTCAGCATGGGCCAACATTCCTCAGCAATGGTATCAGCATCTTGTTCAGTCCATGCCAAGAAGAATATCGGCTTTGATCAGAGCCAAAGGTGGACCCAGCTCATCATTAGATGGTGTCTCTAATTTGTTGGCCACTTGGGGTATCTATCTATCTATCTATCTATCTATCTATCTATCTATATATATATATATATATATATATATATATATATATATCGGATCAGTGAATAATGGCGCACAGCACCTATGCATAAAAATGGCGCCGCATTAAAAAGATACGCTTATCACTATTTATCGTTAGTACTGCATAATAATGGCGCACAGGGAAGAAAAGAAGAAAAACGGCACACACTAACGTTATTTATCAATAGTGGCACACACTAACGTTATTTACCAATAGTGCCGTTCATTTGCCAAACAGCAGACGTTATTGCCCACAGTAACTTTATTTATCAATAGCTAACCTACATAAGCCAAACTGCAGACGTTATTTAACTGCAAAACGGTGAATGGATTTAATGTAACACTGTCAAGGTTTGGGTTAGGCACCATCAGGGGGGTCTTAGGGTTAGGCACCACCAGGGGTGTGGTTAGGGTTAGGCACCACCAGGGGTGTCTTAGGGTTAGGCACCACCAGGGGGGTCTTAGGGTTAGGCACCACCAGGGGGGTCTTAGGGTTAGGCACCACCAGGGTGTGGTTAGGGTTAGGCACCACCAGGGGGTGGTTAGGGTTAGGCACCACCAGGGGGGGTTTAGGGATAGGTACCACCAGGGGGGTCTTAGGGTTAGGCACCACTAGGGGGGTCTTAGGGTTAGGCACCACCAGGGGGTGGTTAGGGTTAGGCACCACCAGGGGGGGTTTAGGGATAGGTACCACCAGGGGGGTCTTAGGGTTAGGCACCACCAGGGGGTGGTTAGGGTTAGGCACCACCAGGGGGTGGTTAGGGTTAGGCACCACCAGGGGGGGTTTAGGGATAGGTACCACCAGGGGGGTTTTAGGGTTAGGCACCACTAGGGGGGTCTTAGGGTTAGGCACCACCAGGGGGGGTTTAGGGTTAGGTACCACCAGGGGGGTGGTTAGGGTTAGGCACCACCAGGGGGTGGTTAGGGTTAGGCACCACCAGGGGGGATTTAGGGATAGGTACAGAGAGGGTTCTGTGTGTTAACGCTAAATAACGATAAGGCTTTAACGCTAAATAACAATAAGGCTTTAACGTTAAATAGCGATAGGCGGCAAACTGATTAGCAGCAACACCGTGCGCCATTATTCTCAGGCGCCATTTTCAGATGGATCCATATATATATATATATATATATATATATATATATATATATATATATATATATATATATACCGGTAGTTATAGTTATTTCACATATACAGTATATGTGTGTATATATAAAGTATACACATACAAATAGATACTTTATTTCTTTAATTAACTTGACTAACATGAACTTTACTTGTTGCTTCCCTTTACGTACAGAGCGTTTAGAAGGAGTGACAGAGCTCAACATCTTGAACGTGACATCGCAGAGCATGAGGGTCAACTGGAGGGGAATCAGAGGGGCCACCGGATATCGCATCTCCTGGATTTCTCAATCAGGTATTGTTTTTTTATTATTATTATTATTACAAAATTGTGAATTTTTATGACTGTTTCTCCTGCTCAGAGGTGAAGCGTATACTGTGTCTGGACTTAGGAGACAGTTCACATTATCAGCGATATTTATCGGGGTAACAAACATGGCTGCCTGTACGTCAGTTATGTGAAAACTTCGAAAAGCTGCCAGTCTGCAGTCCTCTGTGATCACTGAGGCGTTAGAGACAGTTGCTTTTTTTTAACAAAGTTGTTTCCTTGCGGTACGGTCCTCACCACAAGCTAATGGCGGGCAAGAACGTGCACAGTGCCTTTGATAGCAGCGGTGTAGAGACTTGTACCCTGCCAGTGCCAGCTATTGTCTGCTTGGTTCACTAGGCCAACACACAGGGAGTTACCTACTTGGAAGGAATTTCTGGATGTCGTTCAAATTGAGGTTTTCGAGGTAGCTAATAATACAATGAGGTTCATCATAAAAGAACACCTAAGTGCTCGTCCTCATACGACCTTGTGACGTTGAGGAACAGCCCCGCCTTCATGTGTTCTGTGTGACGTAAACATGCTAGGCTGGTTAGTTCATGTTACGTATTTATAATTTTTACAGGAAGTGTTTTTTGGCGCAAAATTATACTTTTTTTTAAAACAATGAAGATAATGATTGTTTTAGGTAACTTTATTACTTCAGCGATTGGTAGAATTATGCAAGCCTAAAGCCCCATACACACACTTGACTGCCGTCGCCCATAGGGAGTAAGCAGAGCAGGATCATCCACCGGGCAACCTAGGCAAGTGCCTGCGGACGAGTAGGTGTCAAGAGGTCCACCAGCCACCTTCTCTGACCTCTCTCCACTTCAGCTTACCAAAAAGACCACAAGGGGGCCCCTCCCAAATCTACTACCTTGCCTAGGCCCCATTACATCCTTATCCATCTCTGGGTATAAGGGATGGGTAAGCTGGTTGTCACTGAAAACAAAGGGGTACAAAGATGCAAAAAGACAACAGTTATCATCCATGTAGACCGATCCATTCCGGCGAATGTGTTTGAATGATAATCGGTATTAGTCGTTTGAAAGACATTCATATCAGATGTTTAACAATTGCTCTGTTTAAAAACCTTGTGTGTGGCTAGGTACCTTCTTTCAGGTCCTCAGTTTTGAAGTTCTGTATAACGATTTGATTGTTGTGCCGCAGTTGAACTCAAATGCGATATGTTGCCGTCAGTTGTTGTCCGCTCAACGCATTATCGGTGGGGAGCGCTCATTTTTTTTACCAACGGTGGTTGAGTGTGCATAGGAAGCTAAGTAAACAAATACTGTATTTAACAGTATAAAAGTCAAATCTTTCATCGAAGTTTAGATTTTTAAAAATTTGTTTTGTGTCCCCCATCCATGATAACGTTTTATCGCTTCCTGTCACAACAGGAACTAGTAAAATGTTTTGAGAGTGACAAACAGCAATCAGCAATAAAACTTTTTTGTAGACTAAAGAAAATCGTGGGCTAGTTTATTGCTGGCACTCAATTCCTGTCTATAGGACTAAAACTTTTCATTATAATACCACAATGTTTCATGGGGGTCCCAGAAACAGGGAGCAAGGGAAATCTCTCCAATGGAGACAGACAGGAATAAAAGTTCCCAAAACTGTCCAAACCCATGCCTGACTATTCAAAATAAAATTTACATTTTCAAGAAATTGGGCTGCACGTTTACCAGTCAGACCACCAGGTGGCACTACAAGCACATATTAGATTAGGAGATTTAATGTGGACCTGAAGTGAAGATGTAAAAAAAAAAAAGTTGTTACCTGGGGCTTCTGCCAGCTCCCTGCAGCCATCCTGTGCCCATGTCGTTTCCAAACGATCCTCCGTTCCCCCACCACGGCTGACTATTGGAACTGCTGACTTGTAAGTTGAGGTCTTCCAAGCCTCGCCATGTGCATCCTCATACGCGCTCCCGTGGCCAGGACGTCCTGCGCAGGCACAGTATGAGAAAATCTCTACAGCGCCTGCACAATACGCTCCAGACAACAGGGGAATGGAGATTCATTTGGTAACTTTGTAAGCACAGGTCGGCTGCACGGGGCTGGCATGAGCCCCAGGTAAGTGAAACTTTTTTTTTTACCATCTTAGGGTCTGCTTTAACATTTTCCTGATTAAAATATAAGAATTTAAAAAAAATCTTTTTTTTTTTTTTTTTTTTTTTTGAAAAAAAGAAAACCTAGTAAAATATAACAAAAAAAAAAAATGAATAAAAAATCATTATACATTCCTTTATTAGACTGATGTTGTGATTGTATTTTCTTCATAGGGGAAGACACAAAAGACTTTGACGTGGGTGCGGATGTCAACTCCTACTTCATCCAGAACCTCCAAGCCAGCACAGAGTACACTGTGTCTATCAGTCCGCTGTTTGGGGCCACAGAGGGCCAAGCAGTGTCTACAAGAGTGAAGACAGGTAAAGCTTACCAGCACACACTCCTGTTACTGAAGGTAATGAAAAGGAAGGCATTTCTTAAAAGGAACTCAGATTAGCGATGGCCATATCTAGGAGAAGCATGTGATCAATTAGTCAGGTGATAGATATGTAAGTCTCTAATTTGCTAGTCATGATCATGTGCTAAAGCAGGATGTGATCTCAGCAAACCAGAGCGTTGCAAATCTATCAGCTGAACAAACAAATCACGTTTCTCCATGACTTCTCCTAGACATGAACATCACTACTCATCGTCCCAACTAACTGCATGCAGGTCATAAACAATTAATAAGGTGGACGCCGATGGATTTCCTGTACAGTATTTCATAAAGACTTCAGTGCTGAGTTCAGCCCTTCAGAGTACCCCAAAAAGTTTCTATAACTGTAGCGCCACTTGCTGGCGATATTAAGAGTTACAACTCTTGCACTAATTCATTATGATATTTTGGAAGTGCATTATAGCCAACAGAGGATATAGCTTTAAAGAGAATCCATAGTGCTAAAATGATGCTAAAATAAAATGCACTACCTGATCCAGGTGGGGGGGTGGGGGGCGCTAGCCAGATCAGGTAGCATACATTACCGGATCAGGTAGCATACATTACCGGATCAGGTAGCATACAGTCTCTCTGCAATCACTGAGTTAAATAAAAAAATGGCCGTGACCCCAGGGCTCACGACACTGCAAGTTCTGCTACGTGAGTCTCATCACAGCGCAGATTGCATGGAGGCAGGGGAGAGGCGGGGAATGGACAGAGGAGAGGCAGTGTAGGGCCAATGGCAGCTGGGGAAGGGTCATTATTCACGCCAGAGGAGGCGTTTTGCAGGAGTGCCTCTCCTGCAAGGGATGCCCTTCCCCCTGTTATCTGTCAACAAGCTGATTGTCAGAGTTTTGTAGGGGTGACAGTGCGGTGCTGAGAGGCAGAGGGCTGAGCCAGGGGGACACAGAGGCATGGAGCAGGGAACATGCCGCTGTGTCCCATCCCTAAACATTAGGGATAGGTTAGAGTTTGGTGTCCGGAAGGGGATCGGTAACAATGAAGCCATCGATGGGGAAAATTTGTTTAAACACTGATGAAAACAGCATCAGAAAACTTGAGGCCCATTTCACAGTTCTTTTCTTCCGTTGTGATGCAATTGTTCTTCAGTTGCACCGCAACGGTTGCAAAAAGTGGCAACGCACCTTAACGGTGCGGCACGACCGTACAGTACGGCTTACATGACCATGAGCCCAGGGCCGGATTTGTACTCTTTACCGCCTAGGGCCACTGTCACCAGCCTCCCCCCTTTAATATAGGTAGCCAGATGACCGCGCCCCCTTTCCCACTAGTATAGGTAGCCTGATGACTCCTCCCCCTCAAGTATAGGTAGCTGGATGACTCCCTTAATCCCTCCCATTCCCACTCCTACCTTTCAGTATAGGTATCCAGCTTGCCTCCACACCGCAGTAGCCATCAGTGTCACCTCTCCGCTCGTCTCAGCACAGAAGCTTCCTCTTACCCTCCATCTCCATCAGTTGCTGCAGCTGCTGTACATCTGTCCCTGAGCCCTCCAACCAGCATATTTCACTTGTGTCTTGCCGGCATGTTACCAGCAAGTCGGAAGAGGAAGCTTCTACGTTGGAGACGAGTGGAGATGTGAGCGACTGGCGGCTGCTATTCCACATCTTCCGCTTGTAACTCTGTAATGCTGCCCAAGTCCATAGCCGCCGGCCACAACGTCAACATGCAGAGACAGCAGGGTGGCCGCTGCACAGGGGCTGGCAGCAGAGTACCGCGGTCAGGTGCTCGCCTGATCTCCCTGCACTGCAGCATTTGCAAGCTTGCAAATGCTGCACCAGTTTAGCCTGCTGCTTTGGTGCCCTTGCTCCTGTGGTGCCCTAGGCCATGGGTTAGGTGGTCTTGGCCTAAATCTGGCCCTGCGTGAGCCTAGTGCCTAGTGGCCACAGTATGGCTTACAGGACCATGAATAGAACACTCCCCCTCACTGCCTGCAGGTTGTCCTGTATCGCAAGAGTATCTCTTGCGTTACCCCAGCAGAAGCTGTCGCATTGCACCGCACAATGAGCAATGTGTTAGGACTATCATTGCTTCTGCTACGCTATGTGCGGTGGCATAAGTGTGAAAGGAGCCTAAATAGCAGAGTATAGGCAAGGCACAGTTAAGCTACGCTCGGCAAAGCACAGCAGAAGTGCGCACGTTACGATGAAAGCCTATAAATGTTCATACTACCAAGCACATCATGAGCAGTGCATGAAAGCTGAAACCACCACATGTAGTGTGCATGAGCCCTAATAGCTTAGTAAGCAGAATGCCCATGTTACCTGTTTTTTGTCAAATGAGACTTCTGCAGCCAAAAATCCTGTTCTAAAAGTTTAGTGATGTGACCATCATGTATACAGCTGAACCTAAAATGAACAATGAAGTGCAGCCTACAGCTCTGGAAGTGTGTGCTAAAGGAAATGGCTGGTGAAAGGCCTCCTGATAAGGTACTAAAAATGTGATTGATTTGACGTCATCTAATCAAGAAACCTCTATATCAGGGGTGTCAAACTGAAATACAAAGTGGGTCGAAATTGAACACTGGGATTAAGTCCCGGACCAACCTTCATGTCTAGTGACCGCTTCTCTCCCTTATAAAAGTTCCCTGGTGTCTAGTGGCCCCACTCCCCTATACAGTTCCCTTGTGTCTATTGGCCCTCCGCCCTCCCCTATACACTTACCTGATGTCTAGAAGTCCTCCCTCCCCTGTACAGTTCCCTGGTGTTTAGTGGTCCTCTCTTGCTTCCCTACACAGTTCTCTGGTACCTACTGGCCCCCTCCCTCCCCTATACAGTTCCCTGGTGTCAATTGCCCCCCCCCCTCCCCCCATACAGTTCACTGATGTCTAGTGGTCCTCCACCTACCCCAAAACAGTACCCCTATTGCACCCCTAAATAGTTACTTGGTGTTTAGTGAACCCCCCCCATCCTAAACCGTTCTCTTGTTTCTAGTGACACCCCCCTCCCTCCACTATACAGTTCCCTGGTGTCTAATACTTTCTCCCTCCCCAATATGGCATCCCTGGTGATCTAGGGCTTCACCCCCCAATATAGCTCCACTGGTGATCTACAGTGGCCAAACATAATGCAAAGTGGGGAAACCCCTCGTGGACCAAATGTGATGGCTCTGTGGGCCAGGTTTGGCATGTGGGCCAGAGTTTGACATGTTTGCTCTATATGAAAACAAGCTCTGCCACTGTGAGAACATTGGTATTTGGAGTTGAGCTTTCACTTTGCCTGACTCCTTTCACGTGAAAGCGTACCGTCTCTTAATGGTGTGTTCTTATTGCTGAGTAATGTTTCCCCTTTGCCCAGTATCAGGCATTGTTCAGGTCTTGCGAACGTTTGCTGACAGTCCCACCTCAATCCAAGTGACGTGGAATCTAATCCCAGAGGCCACGGGCTACAGGCTGGAATGGAGACAGGCTCGAGGTAACTCTGTGACTTGTTTAACGAGAATGTGAGGTGTTTTTCATCCATTACTGAAAGTTTTATGTTCAGTGCTAAAAAAATACATTTCTTTTAATCAGATGAATATTAAAGAGGAGCTGTCAGCCATACTATCTCAGAAAAAAACAAACACATATATAAGTGGATAAATACTTGCTCTACTTACATAACACATATATTGCAGTATCCACATTTTGATTTTACAGATTTTTCTATAGTAAAAAAAGAGAAAATCCTGCCTAGGATTCTCCATTTTAACTGTGTCTATCTTGAAGCCAATCATGATATAATTTCCTCCCTTACACTCCTCTGCCTGATTGTGTATACATTGTCCACCCTCTTACAGTCTTCAGGCACTCCCACCAAGCTGTGCAATAGAAAGTGTATTGTCTCAGCATGAGACATTTTGGCCAATCAGAGAGGAACAGAGGCGTGGGAGGGGAAAACAGGAGGGAAAGAGGCTTCAGCCAATCAGGCTGCATTAGCTAAGGTAAAGCTTTAATTAGCTCAGGTAAACTGGGGAATGATCATTTATCAACAAGAAAAGTAATAGTGATTTAACTTTTGGATTGCCTGGTTAGCATCCTAATTACTTGTTTACCAGATAAAAATAAAGAATTGATTTTTTATTTTATGCCCGACAGTCACACTTTACATTTTTATAGATTTCATAAATGCATTTTGTAGCCAGCACATGGAACCAGAGATAGATTTAGATGTATTGGATCACTAGGCAATGTAGTAAATTTTGGGCCCCCTTGTGGTGCTTTTGGTAAGCTGAAATGGAGAGAGATCAAAGATGGTGGCAGATGGACCCCTTGACACCCACTAGGCCCCAAGAACCTGCCCAGGTTGCCTGGTGGATGATCCTGCTCTGGATGGAACTCCAGAGGAGGTAAGGCCCTGCCGTACCACTTCACTAAACATAACTTCACATTAGAAAAACAGAGAAGAGGGACAAGTCAGTCCTCTATTGTCTCACATCGTACACTGTAGTGCTTTGCCAATGTTGTTTTTAGATAAACAGTACTATGCAAAAAGATTTAGGCATGTGTGAAAAAATCCTGTAAACAAGGAATGCTTTCAGAAATATAAATAATGATTGTTTATTGCTATCAATTTACAAAATGCAAAGTGAGCGAACAAAAGTAAAATCTATATCAAATCAATACTGCATCAGCAAGGTCTCTCCCAGACAAAGATTCCAAAGCAGACTGGGGTTTCAAGAGGTGCTGTTCAAGCTTTTTGAAGAAGTACAAAGAAACGGGGAAATGTTTCAGGATCGTAGACCCAGTGGTCAGCCAAGAAAACTTAGTGCAGCAGATGAAAGACACATCAAGCTTATAACCGAAATTGGAAGGTGTCCAGCAGTGCCATCAGCTCCGACATGTCAGAGACCAGTGGGACCCAGGTACACCCATCTACTGTCTAGAGCAGTCTGGCTAGAAGTGGTCTTCATGGAAGAGGTGCAGCAAAAAAAGCCATACCTCCGATGTGGAAACAAGGCCAAGCGATTCAGGTATGCACGAAAACATACGAACTGGGGTGCAGAAAAATGGCAGTAAGTGCTATGGGCCGATAAGTCAAAATTTGAAATATTTGGCTGTAGCAGAAGAAAGTTGTGAGTCAAAGGGCTGGAGAGCTGTACAATGAGTGTCTGCAGGCAACAATGAAGCATGGTGGAGGTCCCTTCCCTTGAATGTTAGGGGCTGCGTTTCTGCAAATGAAGTTGGAGATTTGGTCAGCATTAAGGTTAAGTGAGCGCTTTTCAAAGCACTTTTCCAGCTCTTTCGTAAGCGCTTTTCTAAGCACTTTTGCTCAGCGATTAATTTTCACACTTCCTGATGACAATCAGGAAGTGAACTCTTTGTATTTATTCATTAAATCGATCGGGAAATTGCAATTCAAATGTTTTTTTCAAGCGCTTTGCGATTTCCCTGTACTTTCTATTTAAAACAAATGCACAGAAAATGGTACAGGAGCCGCATTTGCAATTCAATAGCAAGCAAAGCACTCAAGTATGAACACTCTCATAGGAAATCATTGCACAAGCACTTTTAGAGCGATTTCAAAAATCGCCAGTGCTTAAAAAAAACAAACCGAAAACACTCATAGGGCTTGATTCATTAAACAGTGATAACTCATATCACGGCCGTTTTCGCACGCATTTTTGTGTTAGCACACGGTCGCAAAGAATGCGTGCGAAAACGGCCGTGATATGAGTTATCACCGTTTATTGAATCAAGCCCATTGTGTGAACAATGGTGTGTTCAATGCTGAGAAATACAGGCAGATACTTATGCATCATGCAATACCATCAGGGAGTATGATTGGCCTCCAAATTTATTCTGCAGCAGGACAACGACCCCAAACATACAGCTAAAGTCATCAAGAACTTTCTTCAGCGTAAAGAAGTCCTGAAAGTTATGGTATGGCTCCAACAGAGCCTGAATCTCAACATCATTCAGTGTGTTTGGAATTACATGAACAGACCGAAGGATGGGAGGAAGCCTACATCCACAGAAGATCTGTGGTGAATTCTCCAAGATGTTTGGAACAACCTACCAGCTGAGTTCCTTCAAAAACTCTGTTCAAATGTACCTAGAAGAATTGTTCCTTTTTTCAAGGCAAAGGGTGGTCACACCAAATATTGATTTGATTTAGATTTCTCTTTTGCTCATGCCAAGTACCTGGAATTGGTTTTGGCTCATACAGGTTTATGGAAGGATGGAGGCATAATGTCTGAAAGCCAAGAGCTGAGGCTGCCATACTACGGCGCCACCAGTTCACAAATTCACTGCATTTTGTTGTTTGATGGAAATAAACACTTCCATTTTTGAAACCCTTCTTAGTTTACAGCATTTTTTACACCTGCCTAAACTTTTCCACAGTACTGTAGTACATCTGAAATGAAGTATTTTAACCTGCCTGGCGCTCTATTAAGATCGCCAGGGAGGCTGTGGGAGGGTTTTTTTTTTTAATAAAAAAAAAACTATTTCATGCAGCCAACTGAAAGTTGGCTGCATGAAAGCCCACTAGAGGGCGCTCCGGAGGCGTTCTTCCGATCGCCTCCGGCGCCCAGAATAAACAAGGAAGGCCGCAATGAGCGGCCTTCCTTGTTTTGCTTACATCGTCGCCATAGCGACGAGCAGAGTGACGTCATCGACGTCAGCCGACGTCCTGACGTCAGCCGCCTCCGATCCAGCCCTTAGCGCTGGCCGGAACTTTTTGTTCCGGCTACGCTGGGCTCAGGCGGCTGGGGGGACCCTCTTTCGCCGCTGCTCGCGGCGGATCGCCGCAGAGCGGCGGCGATCAGGCAGCACACGCGGCTGGCAAAGTGCCGGCAGCGTGTGCTGCTTTTTATTTGAAGAAAATCGGCCCAGCAGGGCCTGAGCGGCAGGCTCCGGCGGTACTGGACGAGCTGAGCTCGTCCAGACCGCCCAGCTGGTTAAAGTACATGTGAGTGACCCAAGTCAACCACACCTAAGGTAAGCACAGAGGTACTCTCATGTTCTAGCCACATATTTTTGTGCATTGTCTGTCCCTCTCACCGTTCCCATGTTACCCATAATCACTGCTTGAAAAAATTTACTTTTGCTGGCTTACTGGGAATCTGGGATGTTCCCTTCTCTTCCCTGCTTATGGTGATGTTCCCTCCTCTTCCCTGTTTACTGTGATGTTCCCTCCTCTTCCCTGTTTACGGTGATTTTCCCTCCTCTTCCCTGCTTACTGTGATGTTCCCTCCTGTTCCCTGCTTACAGTGAAATTCCCTCTTCTTCCCTGCTTACTGTGATGTTCCCTCTTCTTCCCTGTTTACGGTGATGTTCCCTCTTCTTCCCTGCTTATGGTGATGTTCCCTCCTCTTCCCTGTTTATGGTGATGTTCCCTCCTCTTCCCTGCTTACTTTGATGTTCTCTCCTGTTCCCTGCTTACGGTGATGTTCCCTTCCCTACTGTGATGTTCCCTCCCCTTCCCTGCTTACTTTGATGTTCCCTCCTCTTCCCTGCTTACTATGATGTTTCCTCCCTTTCCCTGCTTACTGTGATGTTCCCTCCCCTTCCCTGCTTACTGTGATGTTTCCTCCCTTTCCCTGCTTACAGGGATGTTCCCTCCTCTTCCCTGCTTACTGTGATGTTCCCTCCTCTTCCCTGCTCACTGTGATGTTCCCAGCTTACGGTGAAGTTCCCTCCTCTTCCCTGCTTAGGGTGATGTTCCCTCCTCCTACCTGCTTACTGTGATGTTCCCTCTTCTTCCCTGCTTCCTGTGATGTTCCCTCTTCTTCCCTGCTTACGGTGATGTTCCCTCTTCTTCCCTGCTTACGGTGATGTTCCCTCTTCTTCCCTGCTTACGGTGATATTCCCTCTTCTTCCCTGTTTACTGTGATGTTCCCTCTGTGATGTTCCCTTCTCTTCCCTGCTTACGGTGATGTTCCCTCTTCTTCCCTGTTTACTGTGATGTTCCCTCCTCTTCCCTGCTTACGGTGATGTTCCCTCCTCTTCCCTGCTTACGATGATGTTCCCTCCTCTTCCCTGTTTACGCTGATGTTCCCTCCTCTTCCCTGCTTACTGTGATGTTTCCTCCTCTTCCCTGCTTACTGTGATGTTCCCTCCTCTTCCCTGTTTACGGTGATGTTCCCTCTTCTTCCCTGTTTACTGTGATGTTCCCTCCTCTTCCCTGTTTACGCTGATGTTCCCTCCTCTTCCCTGCTGATGTTCCCTCCTCTTCCCTGCTTACTGTGATGTTTCCTCCTCTTCCCTGCTTACTGTGATGTTCCCTCCTCTTCCCTGTTTACGGTGATGTTCCCTCTTCTTCCCTGTTTACTGTGATGTTCCCTCCTCTTCCCTGTTTACTGTGATGTTCCCTCCTCTTCCCCGTTTACAGTGATGTTCCCTCTTCTTCCCTGCTTACGGTGATGTTCCCTCCTCTTCCATGTTTACTGTGATGTTCCCTCCTTTTCCCTGTTTACTGTGATGTTCCCTCCCCTTGCCTGCTTACTGTGATATTCCCTCCCCTTGCCTGCTTACTGTGATGTTCCCTCCCCTTGCCTGCTTACTGTGATGTTCCCTCCTCTTCCCTGCTTACGGTGATGCTCTCTCCTCTTCCCCAACCCACTCCTTCCTCTTTAGAACAAGGAATGAAGGATGATAGGAGGGAAGCAGGAAATTTGAAGTTTGGGCGTCCATTGAAATATCAGTAATGGTGGGAAACTTGGGCACCCACAATGCAAAATATGGATACTATCCTGTATTTTACTATTGTCATTTTCACTGTAACAGAATATCAGTACCTTTAACGATATTCTACCATCGGTTTTTGTAGGCGCCCACATTTCCAGGAGCCCTTTTTTAATGTCCGCGAAAGAAGGGAACATTGCAGCAAGCCCACCTCTTCCTGTCTTAAGCTTTGAATTTTCAAGGAGTGATTACGGGGACTGGGGGTGACAAGGAGGAGAACAGACAATGCCCCGAACTATGTAGGCATAAACATACCACCATGCTTACCTTAGGTCACTTTACCTTGGGTAAGGCATCCTTCAAGATGTATTTTTAGTACTGAACATAATAAATAAATGAAAAATCAAATGAAAAAGCTATTCAATCCCTTCAAACCAGTGCAAATAAAAGATATCAGCACTGTAGTCCAGTAAAAATGGGGCCTTAGGCAAGTAGCAAATTTGGACACATCCTTGACCTTGATTTTTGGTAAGATTTGTTGGGGGCTAGCATCAACCAGGCTCCTAGACTCTCTCCAGGTTGTAGGCACTTGCTTAAAGAGACTCAGAGATGAAGTAAACTAAAGCTGTGATACTTACCCAGGGCTTCCTCCCGCCCCATAAACACATCTAAGTCCCACACCGTCCTCCCGCGGTCTGCCGTTCAGCCGTGGTGAGACCCGTTAACAGGCTCAGTCAAGGGTCTACTGCAGCTGAACGGCAGACCGTGGGAGGACAGCGTGGGACTTAGACGTGTTTATGGGGCGGGAGGAAGTATCAACACTCCACCAGATACATACAAAAAAAAGTCCACACGTCCACAACAAGTTGTTTACACAAGTATGTGCACACACTCCAACCAACTAAACAACCAACTCACTTAAATACAATGCACACAAGCTAAACAGTTGTTCAAAAGATTTGAATGCACGTGACCAACCTGCAGGATAGTTGGGCAGGTTGATCCACCAGTTGATCTGGCAAATAACCTGTTATCACTTGATCATCTTGTTTTTTGCCAGCTGTACACATGTCCAACTATCATCAAACAGACCAAGTTTAGAAGATAGTTGGGCAGATTGTTTGAACGTTTGTACGAACCTTAAGAAATGAGTGCGTGCGGAGATCATGATGTTACTCAGTCACAGCAGGGGGTACTTGGCTAACACCGTCTTTAACAAAGATGACACATGCTCATAATAATGTTGAGAAACGCTGCTTTAGGTGGTCCGAAGGCTCCTCAGATTGTGAATCTTCCCACCACCGCCAATAAGTACGACATAACTGGACTACGGCCCGGAACAGAATACCGAATCACTCTCTTCACTTTGTACGATGGCAGAGAAGTGGCAACACCGGCGACCACCTCCGAGACTGGTGAGATGAGCCGTACTTAATGCAAACCTATCGATGTCTGTCTGTGTGAGTGGCAGCTGTCGTGATCATTTCCCACATTCTGGCTCTGCAGGGGCTAATGGATGTTGTTATACTCACAGAGCCAGGATGAATATGAAGGATTGACTTTGCAGCAATCATGTGACTACTTTTTTTATTTTTAACTCTGCAAGAGCAAAACTTTAAATGCCAGTGATAAATTTAAGTACTATGCACTGTAAGTATGTCACCTGTAGAAAAATATCACAAAGGTGAACACTAATCTAGTGACAAATATTTTTTCTTAGCCAGGTTCTGCTACAAACATGTTTAAAAGGCGTACATAAAAAAAAAGCCTAAACATTTGGGCACCCAGAAATAGCCAATATCGGCAAATTTACCGATATTCTGCACTTGCAGTGCTAATTACGATAGAAGATAAAGGTAATATATACCAATATTTTACTACAGCCAAACCTAACCCTATTCTCACACTGAACCCTCCCCCTACCTATGCCTAGCCTTTTCGGCTCCAACTGAATGCCCAACCTTAACCAACCCCCTCTTTCCTCAGGAAACCTTAAAGAGAAACTCCACCCAAGAATTGAACTTTATCCCAATCAGTAGCTGATACCCCCTTTTACATGAGAAATATATTCCTTTTCACAAACAGACCATCAGGGGGCGCTGTATGACTGATTTTGTGCTGAAACCCCTCCCACAAGAAGCTCTGAGTACCGCGGTACTTTTGGCAGTTTGTTACAATGTAACAAGGCTCACAGACAGGAATTAGCTGTTTACAGCAGTCTCTAACAGCCAAAACAGCTAGGAGCAGCTACATAACCTGCCCACAGTAAAAATGTCACCATGTAATAAATGTCAGAATGTAAATCGGGGAGAGGAAAGATTTTACAATGGGCAAACACTGACTAAATCATTTATACATAATCATTGTAAAAATGAAGCACTTTTTTTTATTAAATTATTTTCACTGGAGTTCCTCTTTAACTGTGCCCCCTCCCATGGCTAACCTTAACCACCATCCCATCTGAACTTAGCTGCCTCTCCCCCGTCTAACCTTAACCCCACCCACACCTAACCTTAACTACATTCCCCCACCAATCCGCCTCTTCCCCCCCTAAAAAAAATTAATCCCTCCCATCCAAAAAAACCCCCTAAAAATGTTCGGGTGCATAAAAATTTTCCAACAGCTAAATATAAATGACGGCTATGTGGGGAAGCGCGCCAGGGCTGCCCGTAATGCAAAATACGGGTACAAATAGCGGGCACCCAAACATCCCCTTTCCTAGTTCTGTCTGTGTAGGCACTGAGTGGCAGAGCTTATGTTTTATCTATGGACAGTAGAATCTCCTTAGTTATTTACTGTCTAATAATACATCACTTTCAAAGGATGAGGCAAGGAGGCTCTTTACCAGCCACTTAATGTAGAACTGTTTTTTCCAGAGCATCAGGCTGCAATCATCTTATACCACTCTCTGTGTGCTCCACTGCCTGGTCGTCTGAATATCATAAGGATTCAAAGCCATGCAGCAGCAGTGCATAAGCTTGCTGGGGTAGCTATTGTGTTTGAAGCAGCCACGATACCTGCAAAGCCTGCTTTTAACTCTTTCAGGTTCCTCGTTTCACGTGACAACATTAAAAACAAAAAACAAACAGGATTTTTAGTTGTAGAAGCTTCACTGAACACCAAAAAGGTAACATTCCGCTTCCTGGGCTATCAGATCATATATTTACAGCTATGTTTATAGTCAGGCTTTATGTTCACTGAGAAACTTGTGTTATTTCTGTTTCGTCCTAAACCGTTAAGGCTTTTAGTTATTGTAATCATGATTTGTATCTTTGTTTTTGTCTTTTTTTTAATTTTTTTTTTAACGGAGACAGATCCTCCTATCGGAACTATCACCAACCTGCGGATTGTAGACGCCACTGGCAAGCGGGTGCGTTTGTCGTGGACTGCGCTAGCAGGTGCTACTGAATACAAGGTGGTCATTCGCAGCACTGATGGTAAGTACCATCATTTGCAACTAGGTCTTTTCTCTGACGAAACTTCTGATGAAGCTCCGCCCATCCCTATGCAGGCCTGTCTAACCCCAGAGGAAGTGAACGCGTCACTGAAATTTTTATCCCAGATCGTTTGGTGAAGCTTTAAGGGCAATGCATTGTTGTTTTTGTGGTGCAACATCTTGCAAGTAATTTTCTCAGAGTGGTCATTCAGAAAGGCTACTGACTGCAGTGTCTGACAGACTACAGTTACTGACATTATCATAAAGACATAACACAATCTAGGAAAGTAAAATGGATGATAAGTTAAAAATACATTTCTTGCAGGATCTTTTGAAAGAACAATACGGGTTCCCAGCACCCGAAACGCAGTCGTTATCGATAATCTCCAGGAAGACATAACCTATTACGTGTTTATATCTGCGCTGATTGGCCGAAGAGAGGGCTCTCCTGTGTCCATTACTGTCCGGACAGGTAATTCACAATCCTAATGAATTAATATTAATCCCATTTAAATGCACACGATTACAAATGGACATTTGTAAGACAGGGATCACACTTGAGTACACTGAAAGCCACGGGCGATTTCAGACCTCAGCCAGTTGTGAGTGAAGCACAACTGATTACCCTGGTTATTTCAATTTCTTTCCTCTTTAGAGCATTGGGTGTCATGTTACTGAGTGTCTCATTTATTAGGGCCTGTCCACATGTGGTTAAGGGCTCTGCCTCTGACACAGGAGACCTGGGTTCAAAGCTTGGCTCTGCCTGTTCAGTGAGCCAGCACCTATTCAGTAGGAGACCTTAGGCAAGTCTCCCTAACACTGCTACTGCCTATAGAGCGCGCCCTAGTGGCTGCAGCTCTGGTGCTTTCAGTCCGCCAGGAGAAAAGCACAATATAAATGTTATTTGTGCTTCTGCTGGCGTCTCGTTTAGCCAATGCTACCTAGTAAAAAAGTGTTTGGCATCAGTTCCCCGTTGTTCCTTCATCCCGCTGTGTTTTGAGCCCCCCAGTGGTACGCGGAAACTGCCAAACAGGCGCGGAGCTAGGGGGGGTCGGGGTAGGACAAGTGCCCCGGGGCGCCGGGTCCCCAAGGGCGCCCAGCTGAGCTTCGGGGGTTTTTTTTTGTTGTTTTTTTTTTGTTGCGGAGACCTGAGGAGAGCAGCGCAGAGAAGAGAGAGAGCTGTGCGGACGGTGGGGAAAGGGGGCCATATCCCCCCTCCTTCCCTCACCTTAGGTGCTCTCTCTCCCTCGCTGTCCCCTCCAATGTCTGTCCGGGACGGTGCTGGCAGCGGCGGGCGGAACTCACCTCCGTCTCGCTCCAGCGCCGGGCGGAAGTTCGGGTGCGCAGCCGCTGCTCTGATCTGGACCAGACCAGAGTAGCGGCAGATCCATCCTGCGCTGCGAGAGACGGAGGTAAGTTCCGCCCGCGGCTGCCAGCACCGTCCCGGACAGACATTGGAGGGGACATCGAGGGAGAGAGAGCAGCTCTTCCTCTTCTCTGCGCTGCTCCCCTCCTGCTGGGGAGGGGGACACCTGACCTGGCTACCTACTCTGGGCACATATATACCCCTGGCTACCTACTCTGGGCACATATATACCCCTGGCTACCTACTCTGGGCACATATATACCCCTGGCTACCTACTCTGGGCACATATATACCCCTGGCTACCTACTCTGGGCACATATATACGCCTGGCTACCTACTCTGGGCACATATATACCCCTGGCTACCTACTCTGGGCACATATATACCCCTGGCTACCTACTCTGGGCACATATATACCCCTGGCTACCTACTCTGGGCACATATATACCCCTGGCTACCTACTCTGGGCACATATATACCCCTGGCTACCTACTCTGGGCACATATATACCCCTGGCTACCTACTCTGGGCACATATATACCCCTGGCTACCTACTCTGGGCACATATATACCCCTGGCTACCTACTCTGGGCACATATATACCCCTGGCTACCTACTCTGGGCACATATATACCCCTGGCTACCTACTCTGGGCACATATATACCCCTGGCTACCTACTCTGGGCACATATATACCCCTGGCTACCTACTCTGGGCACATATATACCCCTGGCTACCTACTCTGGGCACATATATACCCCTGGCTACATATATTGGGCACATATACCCCTGACTATATATACTGGGCACATATACCCCTGACTATATATACTGGGCACATATACCCCTGGCTACATATACTGGGCACATATACCTCTGGCTACATATACTGGGGACACATACCCCTGCCTACATATACTGGGCACATATACCCCTGGCTACCTGTTCTGTGGACATCTCTACTCCTGGCTACCTGTTCTGGGGACATCTATACTGCTGGCCACCTATACTGGGGCTACCTATTTTTGGGGAACCACTGCTGTCAGATTGAGTGTATTTTGGGGAACTGCTGCCAGGTGAGAGGTGTCTACCATATTAAGGGGGCATTCTGCCTATTTATGTGAAATGCTGTCTATTTATGTGCCTCATGACTGCTGAATTTGTCTTGTTGGGGGCCTCATGGTTACTGAATTTGTCTTGTTGGGGGTCTCATGATTTGTTGGGGGCCTCAAGATCGCTGAATTTGTCTTGTTAGGGGCCTCATGATTGCTGAATTTGTCTTGTTAGGGGCCTCATGATTGCTGAATTTGTCTTGTTAGGGGCCTCATGATTGCTGAGTTGGTCATGTTTGCTCATGATTGCGGAATTTGTCTTGATGGGGGGGAGCTCATGATTGCTGAATTTGTCTTGGAACATGCTGGAAGGTACCTACTGAGGGAGGGTGGGTGAGCGTGAGCCTGCTAACCTCCATGTACGTTTGGCTCCACCCATAACCACGCCCATATTTGGCCACGCCCCTTCACCTTAGGGGGCGCATTAATAGTCTTTGTCCCCGGGCGCTGAAAACCCTAGCTACGCCTCTGCTGCCAAACGTAGCTGATCCTGAATGATACATTTAGCATCTAGTGCAGCATTTACATGAGTTACATGAAAGTACATAAGCTTTATTTAAAAAAGTGCTTCTAGGCCAATATATGGAAAGGGAATAGAAAAACCTAGGTGCTGAGAACAGATGGCAAGTTTAGCCCTGCGGCTGCCTGATCATAGTAAAATGTTGGAGATTTTCGGGGTTCTGAAAGAGCATAAATCCATTTCAGATCTGTATAGAGATGTATCCCATCCTGCCAACATAGCTATTCAGTACTTGTGCAAAGTGCAGTCTCTGTAGTGGATTTGTAGTTCTAGGAAATCAGCTCTGAAACAGTTAATTGTATGGTTTGCTGTTTGCAGTTTTCCCTCCTACATCTACAGTAGGTGGATAATTCCTCTCACCACTAGGAGAGCAGCTTTTATAGATTTTGTAGCCAATGAGATATAGGGCTTGATTCACAAAGCGGTGCTAACCTACTTAGCACGTCTAAAGTCTTTAGGCGCGCTAACCAGGGTGCTAAGTAGGTTAGCACCGGATTTCTCAATCAGATCATGCGCTAAATTCCCATAGGCTTTAATGGGCACTTTGCGCGGAGCGCCCTGCGCTCTGTGCAGTGCGCGCGTAAAGTTTTACGCGCATAAAGTTTTATGCGCGAAAAGCTTGTTTAGACATGCTAAAGGGGTTTTCACAGGCGTGCTAACAGTTAGCACCGCTTTGTGAATCAAGCCCCTAGTAGGTAGAAAAAACGAAGTCTTATAAAAGTAACACCTTTTAATGCGTACGTACAAAAAGGTCATCGGGAAAAAAGGGCGCGGGGTGTAAACGATAATATTGTTTTGTATCTAGTGTACAAAT
Organism: Hyperolius riggenbachi; assembly: GCF_040937935.1. NCBI lineage: Eukaryota > Metazoa > Chordata > Amphibia > Anura > Hyperoliidae > Hyperolius > Hyperolius riggenbachi. The sequence goes on from NC_090654.1 coordinate 49,059,772, forward strand.
AATGTTTTACAAATCTATAAATCATTAACCACCTTAGCGGTATGGACGAGCTCAGCTCGTCCTTTACCGCCAGAGGGTGCCGCTCAGGTCCTGCTGGGCCGATTTTGATGAAATAAAGTGCAGCACACGCAGCCGGCACTTTGCCAGCCGCGTGTGCTGCCTGATCGCCGCCGCTCTGCGGCGATCCGCCGCGAGCAGCGGCGAAAGAGGGTCCCCCCAGCCGCCTGAGCCCAGCGCAGCCGGAACAAATAGTTCCGGCCAGCGCTAAGGGCTGGATCGGAGGCGGCTGACGCTCATTGCGGCCTTCCGTGTTACTTTTGGCCGCCGGAGGCGATCAGAAGAACGCCTCCGGAGCGCCCTCTAGTGGGCTTTCATGCAGCCAACTTTTAGTTGGCTGCATGAAATAGTTTTTTTTTTATTTAAAAAAAACCCTCCCGCAGCCGCCCTGGCGATCTTAATAGAACGCCAAGGTGGTTAAATAATATGTATGAAATCGGCAATAGTGAAAACATTAGTCTTCTCTGTTTCAAAAGTGAAACTTATAATTACGTTTGTTAAAAAAAACAATAATATATGTATAAGTATTACTAAAATTTTACTAAAACTATACCTAACCCTACTCTCACACAGAACCCTCCCTGTACCAATCCCTAACCCCTAGACTCCCCTGGTGGTGCCTAAACCTAAGACTCCCCTGGTGGTGCCTAAACCTAAGACTCCCCTGGTGATGCCTAAACCTAAGACTCCCCTGGTGGTGCCTAAACCTAAGACGCCCCTGGTGGTGCCTAAACCTAAGACTCCCCTGGTGATGCCTAAACCTAAGACTCCCCTGGTGGTGCCTAAACCTAAGACCCCCCTGGTGGTGCCTAAACCTAAGACCCCCCTGGTGGTGCCTAAACCTAAGACGCCCCTGGTGGTGCCTAAACCTAAGCCCCCCCCCCCCCCCCGTGGTGCCTAAACCTAAGACCCCCCTGGTGGTGCCTAACCTTAACCACCCCCTGATTGCTTTATTATGTGGATAATAATGTTTTACAAATAGTGACTGTAAAAAATATATTTCCAAGTTACGTACTGATCGCTTTATTTTGTGAATAATAATGTTTTACAAACAGTAAGGGATAAAATGTTAAATAATGTTTTAGTTAAATAGGTTAAATATGTTTAGTATTTTTATAAACGTTATTCGTCACGGGTGCATTTTCTAAACGTAAATCATCACAAGCACAGTTATAAAACATTAAAAATCTCCGGGCGCCATTTGTAAAACGTTATTTATCTCCGGTGCCCTTTTTTCCTGTTCGGCGCCCATTAAACGATATTTATTATGGGAGTGAATGGTGGCGCCCTTTTTGTCCACTAGCTGCCTGCGCCCTTTTTTCCCAGCCCCCCTTTTAATGGCTAACTGATGAAGTTAATTGATGGAAGCTTGCTGGGATCTAGTCCCCTTCTTCAGGCATATTTCCAGATGTAAGCTGTAGTAAAACACTGATGCAGGTAAATAGTAAACACGAAGATGACAGTTGTGCTGGTTAGTCAAAGCATGATAATTTCTTCATTACAATGCATGGAAATCCTAAAAATAAAACAATTTATAAAAAAGTTTTACTAGTTTTTACTTTTTCATTGAAATAATTGAATTCTAGTGGCTGGATAGTGTACTGGTTAAGGGCTCTGCCTCTGACACAGGAGACTTGGGTTTGAACCGCTGCTCTCCCTGCTCAGTAAGCCAGTACCTATTCAGTGAGGAGACCTTGGGCAAGACTCCCTAACACTGCTACTTCCTATAGAGCATGCCCTAGTGGCTGCGGCTCTGGTGCTTTGAGTCCGCCAATAGAGAAGAGCACAGTATACATGTTCTATGTCTTTTAGGGAGCACTGAAAGGGTTGAGCTTCAGTGTATACTGTATGCCAGAGCTTCCTCAGCAGAGCTCTCCTGCAGTCTATTCACAGCTGCTTATAAGAGCTAATTAGACACTTTGATCTAATCGTTGGAGCACAGAACACAGAGAAGTGAATACTTCAGCAACTATATGTGGAATATAGACTTTCCATTGTGTGCTGTGCAAGAGTTCAGGTCTTCTTTAACTTGTCAGAAATATGTATATTGGGGGGGAGGCATGTTGGGTAAGCATTTTAGTGTCCAACCCTGGATAATATTTCCTACATCCCTCAGCATTTTTCCCTCTTCTTACAGTAAATAGCAATGATTAATTTTAGAGCTGTTGGCAACGTATTACTCATGTGAAAGGAGCAACATAACTTTAGTTTCAGACTGAATACTATTTTGCTTATTGCCTGCATGTGTATCGATTTTACATACTATGCAGTCCTTCACCGATAGCTGACCTTCTCTCCAGGCGACACTTTTACAGGACTTGATTCAAGCTTGTCTCTAAACTACCAGTCATATAAATTCTGTTTCTTTCATAGAATCCGTGTCCATCGGCCCCGTGACGAACCTCCGGATTTTGGATGCAAGGAGAGGTCGGGTTCGCATCACTTGGAATGCAGTTCCCAGAGTCACAGAGTACAGAATCCTCATACGAAATTCAGAAGGTAAGCTGTATCTTTACTCGGAGTCTATTCTAGACCACCTGATATGGTGAGGATGCTAAATCCAGGCAGTAAAGTGCACTGCAGAAAAGGTGCAGGCTGTTACGCTAGAGCCATCCTCGTCGCCAGGTTATTGTCTTTAGTAGTCACGGAGGCAGGATAACTGAGACTAGGTTTATTTAAATGATTCACCAGCACTCTACATAAGCAGTGTCTTCTCTCTGTATTTTTTAGCCTGGCAGAACAGGAACCAACGGCCCACAACAGTCTAGATAATCTTATGCAGTAATACAAATAGAACAGTGATATCTTTGGGCCAGATGTATGAACACCACAATCACATGCTTCATTTTCTTCTCTGTGGCCTAGAAATACTGCTTCCAAGCAGGGCTGGTGCTACCATAGACCAATTGCCCAGGGCCCCAAGCTCCTTAGAAAACTTAGAGTTGAGGATAGCGAAAGGTCACAATTACTTAAAGGGAACCTAAACTGAGAAGGATATGGAAGTTTCCTTTTAAACAATACCAGTTGCAGGACAGCCCTGCTGAGCTCTTTATCCGCAGCAGTGGCTGAATCACACACCTGAAACAAGCATGCAGCTAATCCAGTCTGACTTCAGTCAGAGCACCTGACCTGCATGCTTGTTCAAGGGCTGTGTCTAAAAGTATTAGAGACACAGGATCAGCAGGAGAGTCAGGCAACTGGTATTAATTTAAAAGGAAAAATGTATATCCTTCTCAGTTTAGGTTCCCTTTAACAGTGGGTACAGCATAAAATGTGGGGGGGCCATGTTCTCTTTTTTTTTTCCCTAGTCCGCAAAAACCCTAGCCTTGCCCCAAAAAACATAACCACAAAGTACTCACCTTATGAAGAGGCCCAGCTGCAATATCACCTGAAGTCTATGCTTAAATGACCTGGCTGTACAAACAATATTAGACTTGCACAATTGGCATGCGTTGGCGGTTTCGTTGCTGGTGCCAAGTTGTCGCACACATAGTTGTGTTTTTCTCAACATATTTCCTAAGCATTTTGGAAGGCTTTTGCGTCTATGAGGAATGCATCCAGTAGACCCATATTAACTGATAACTAGTTTAGTTGTCTAAGGGAGCTGTTAAGGTTTAAAAAAGACTTTAGGCCTGTGACTATCCAAAGAAAGAGCTGTATAGATTTAGAAAGCTGATCCTCATTATTGAGTGTAAATCAGCTATGAATTCTTGTGACAATTAGGCCTTTATGAAAAGACTATCTTACAACTATTCTGGTATTTTTGTTTGCTCAAGATAGAGTAGTGATTCGGGTCTGATGAAGGCGGAATAGCCAAAAGCTTACTCTTATTTTTTTTAAGTTAGCCAATAAATGGTATTATCCTGATTCAAAACGTTCTCCTTGTTTGCTCAGATATGTGAAGACTTTACTGTTTGTGTTTATGCCCATGATTAGATGGAACAGAGAGGAGTCAGGTGATTTCGGGAGATCAGTCAACATTTGAACTGACGGATGTTCAGGGAGGTATCACCTACACAGTGAGAGTGACCCCAGTGGTGGGTTCAACGGAAGGAAACCCTGCAACCATCAATGTCAAGACAGGTGGGACTCTGTCCTCTTATTCTATTTGTACCCTATAAAGACCCCTAGATAGCTTTATATGCTCTTACATCTTATGCCTTGCTCTCAAACATATGCTCATTTGGAACCTTCTACAGTACATCCCCCACTGCTTCCTACATAGAATCCAAGAACTTCTTTCATGCTGCTCTCTTTTCCTGGATCTTTCATTTTAAGCACTCAACCGACTTTCTTCTCACAGTCTCCTTTTCAACACAGAAAAAAGGAGGCTGGGTCAACAGCCTAAATGGGCTCCTATAAGAAAAATAAATTTGATGTTACAAAACATTAATTTTAAACATTTTACTGAACACATTTTGGACTCCAGAAAAAGATTTAACTTACAACTGAAAATGAAAACTTTAATTCTTGAAAATGTTGCAGACACTTAAAGGGAAGGTCCAAGCAAAAAAAAAAAAAAATGAGTTTCACTTACCTGGGGCTTCTACCAGCCCCAGGTAGCCATCCTGTGCCCTCATAGTCACTCACTGCTGCTCCAGTCCCCCGCTGGCAGCTTTCTGACCTCGGAGGTCAGGGCCACATTGCATACATTTTTACGCATTCCAGCTAGTGCAGGAAAAAAAATGTACGCATTGCACCACTAACGCGTAAAAATGTATGTGTTAATGTTCCTGCACTAGCTGGAATGCGTAAAAATGTACGCAATTCGGCCCTGACCTCTGAGGTCAGAAAGCTGCCAGCGGGGGACTGGAGCAGCAGTGAGTGACTACGAGGGCACAGGATGGCTGCATGGGGCTAGTAGAAGCCACAGGTAAGTGAAACTCTTTTTTTTTTTTTGCTTGGACCTTCCCTTTAAGGTGGGCCATACAAGATTCCAACTCAATTTTTTACCATCTGATCAATTTTTTTTATTTGATTGAATAATTTGTAAGATTGAACCATTATACCAAACACGTATGATCTTTTTTTCCCAAGAGATTAAAAACAATAGATTTAAAAAAAAAACATTGAATGTGCGTACTCTTCTATCTGTTTTCCAACAGATCCAATCAGATATTTATTTCTGAATCATTTTTTTCCCTATATCATCTATATATATTTTTTCTATCAAAAAAGCATGACCTTTCTGCTCAGCATCCTAGTTGGTTGACAGACTTTGTACAGAGACATTTTTAATGTCACCTGCGTAGCACTTTTCTTGTGTTAATTTGCTCCCATACCTTTTTCCCTTATCATCTAGAATATTTTGAAACTAAAAAAAAAAAAAGCATGACATTTGGTCTCCAAAACCTCTATCAAATGCTCCTTGATAAAGGTCTTGGGGACTAAAATATTGTGCTTTACGCACTGTGATATATGGCCTAAAAGCAGAGTTCCTTCAAATTCAGATGAAGTCCTTTTCTATAACTACAGTATTTGAGCAGGGTTCTTATTCCCAATGTTTGGTAAAATTGGGTCTATTAATGTGTGATTGCCTCAGTCCCTTTCATAGCCTTATGTTATTGTATGGCACTATGGAAGAGCTATATCCATAATTCAGTCTATAATTACCTTGGTAAAGGTGGCCACACACCATACAATAAAATGATTAGATTGTACAGAAATTGTATAAAAACTATCAGATTTAATGAGAAAATCTAAAGCTTTTTTTTTATTCGAGCAAAAAAATCTTATATATATATATATATATATATATATATATATATATATATATATATATATATATATATATATATATATATATATATATATATATATATATATATATATATACTGTGTATATATATATATATATATATATATATATATATACAGTATATATATATCTATCTAGAGTAGTGGATTTTTCTAATCAATTTTGATGAAAACTGAATGGTGTAGGGTAGCTTTTCAATGTCTTAATATATACACACAAGCAATTTTCTTAGAGCTTTGTGATCACATTCACAGTATTATGAGAAATGTCTGTGAAATGAACTAACGTAAGGCCTACTGTCTGTTTCATGTCTTCTGTGACTGTAGAGGAAACTGTTGTAGGTGGCGTGGCGAATCTTCGGGTGGTGGAGACGACAGCCAACAGAATCCGCATCACTTGGACAGGGGTAGCCAGTGCTACGGGATACAGGGTGACCTGGAGACTGCCGGATGGTAAAATTTCTGGATATTAAAAGCCTATAATTGCAGAAACTATAAGGGGATTCTCAGACTATATGGGTTCCCTTTAAGTTGTTTCCATGCATTTTTGCCTTTTGGTTATTCAGGAAGGAGGTTGGTATTATTAATAGCTGGGCAAAGGGTCAGTCTACCCAAAGTAATATTTCCTGGTCCCAGGCCCAGATTTACATTGCAGGAGCATGTAGGCACAAATGTTCTGACTTCACTCTCCACAAACCCCCACACCACAAATGTGCTAGCTGGCCGTGCTGTCACCTCTCCTCTAATTACCCTTCCTGGTGTAGTTACAGGTGCCCCTTAGTATTAGGTATCCAGAGGTATCTTCAGTATTAAGTAACTAGAGGTAACCACGGCTGAAGGGAGAACTCATCAGTGGGATGCTGAGAGCTGGATGAGTAACCTTTAATTTTGTGCTTTTCAAGGAGTCTGCATAGGGAAAGAGGGAGGGAGTCACATGGGGAGGGGAGTTGGGAGTGAGCTGCCTTTCTATCATCAGGCGCCTGTAGGCATGAGCCTACACTGCCTTATGGAAAATCTAGCCCTTACTGTGGTAATTTTTTTTTTCTAATTGGGAACTGAGTGGATTTTTACTGAACACTTAGTAGGTGTACAGAATCATAACTTTAGCAAACCTAATACTCTTATCTCATAATAGAATCACCTTGAGTTGTTGGGTCAATGGGAACCTAGTTGGCAAAGAGGTGTCTTTCTCTGATCATTCTAGAAATGGACTCTGAAATGACAAAACAGTAAAGGAGAATCTTATTGTGTGTTCATAAGGGCGTGAGATTACCAGAACCCTACCAGCAGGCACATCGTCCTATGACATCGAAGGTCTGCAGGGCAGCTCTGTGTACATCATTGGAGTGACAGCTCTCATAGGCAGCACTGAGACCAGCGCCGCTACTCTCACGGTCCGTACAGGTAAGTTCACTTTCATAGTAGAGATCTGGTATCTTGCTCATATCCCTTAAATGGAATTAGAGTCTACATTTACATGCCATTATAAACCTGTCTGTCAAAACCTTATCGATTATAGCAAAACAAAAGTTTGCCTTCTTAAAACAGAAAGTATTTGTGATCATTCAAGTTGGAGTGAGCATGTTATGTCTCCCACGATGCATCACTGCTGACTATGCAAATCATCCTTTGTTGTTATTGTAAGCTAGGCACACCTCCAGAACCGCTGGAATGTAATGATGTGTCAGCTTGTTAATTGTACAGAGCCACAATAATCAAGCATGCGTATAGACTGTTTCAGATTGGTAGATTCTCATCAGTGCATTCCTTTTTTTGTTTTGCATAACATTTTAAGAAGGGATTTTTGGTCCTTTGTAGCCCCTTACCCACTCCTCAGAGTTCTGGTTCACCATGAGCTGGCTGGGTGATCTGAAACTTATCGATTATAGAGGACAGATGACATTACTTTAATGCAGAGTAATTTTTTATGTTTGAAATTACAATTTCTCTACCTGGCCATCGTCTGTAAGTAAGCAGCCATCTTACAAAATAATGTAATATTCAGTGCAATATGCAAGCAGTACACTGGCCTCTCTGACAGTGTTTGCCCACAATATTAAAATGGTGAGTGTAGGACAAGAAAATAACCTCTCAGTCTCTTCTGACTCCTTCTCTTTTCTATGTTTACACTTCCCATAGAGGAAGAAACCACTGTGGACCGAGTGACCAATCTGAGAACCACGAGCCTCAATGAGAACACGTTACGCGTGGAATGGAGTCCAGTACCGAGAGCCACCAGCTACAGGATCACCTGGAGGAGGAGGGATGGTGGGTGACAATATTTGTCCTGGGAATACTCCTCTTTCTATGCCCAGATTAAAAAATGTAATTTTGTTTATCAGTCTGTGACATACAGGTGAAAGTCAAAAAATGTGAATGTTGCGCAAATGTTAATTTATGGAGAACAGGGATCAGCAGCATCACGTAGATGTATTTAAAGCTCTTTATTGTACAAAAAAGACAATACCTAGCACACTGTCCTAGGCTTTATCTTTTTTATGCAATAAAGAGCTCTAAATACATCAACGTGGTGCTGCTGATCTCTGCTCTCTACATTTTGGGTGCTGCTGGACTACAGCACCATATCAGCTCAGCACACATTTACCCTCACTTGGGTGCCTATCCACTATGGTCAAAAGTTAATTTATGTCAGTAATTCAAATTAAAATGTGAAACTAACATATGAAGTAGATGTATTACATGCCAAGCGAGATATTTCAAGCCTTTATTTGTTATACTTTTGATGATTATGGGTTACAGGTTATCAGAACCCCAAAATCATAATCTCAGACCAATAGAATAGTATTCTAGGCTCAAAGAGTCACACTCTAATCAGCTAATTCATCCCAAACACCTGCAAATGGTTCCTTAGCTATTAAAGAGGAACTCCAGTGAAAATAATGTAATAAAAGTGCTTCATTTTCACAATAATTATGTATAAATGATTTAGTCAGTGTTTGCCCATTGTAAAAGCTTTTAAATCCTTGATTTACATTCTGACATTTATTACATGGTGACATTTTTACTGCTGGCAGGTGATGTAGCTGCTGCATGCTTTTTTTGGCAGTTGGAAACAGCTGTAAACAGCTATTTCCCACAATGCAGCAAGGTTCACAGACAGGAAACTGCCAAGGGTACATACTTTTCTTGTTTCCTGTGGGAAGGGTTTCACCACAATATCAGCCATGCAGCGCCCCTTGATGGTCTGTTTGTGAAAAGGAATAGATTTCTCATGTAAAAGGGGGTATCAGCTACTGATAGGGATAAAGTTCAATTCTTGGTCGGAGTTTCTCTTTAACTGATCTCTGTCTAGTTCAGACTCAGGGCCCATTCACACTAGGGTGATTCCCACTAATCGCAAATGTGCTAGCGCAATAGTAAGCATATTGCAGTGATCTCTGACGATTGCGGGGGATTCACTATAAGTGGCAGTTGCCAAACATGCTACCTGCAGCATTTTTGGGGATTCGGAAGCGATCATGATTAACATATATAGAATCGCTGATCGCGATTGCTTCAAGAATGCATCCAGTGATTTTTCTGCGTTAAATCACAGAAAAATCACCGGCGGTAAGTGGTACCGTTTTGCGCTTTTAAATGTGAATGGGCCCTTAAGGTACGTACACACTTTCAATTAAGCCTTGTACACTTTTAATTATGAATGGCCAATATGAGGTTTTACCTATGCAATCTGCTAATATTATTCAATATCTGTTGACCTCATACTACACAGGAGTGGTAAACTTAGTCAGTGATTAGCCAATCACAATTGAAAGTGTGTACCAGGCTTTACTGACATAAATACACTTTTGTACGATATTCTAATTTTTCGCGTTTCACCTGTATGGATATTTCTATATTATGGTCTCTGTTACTAACCCTGCGGTATAACTGTTTTACTTGCTGACATTTAAGCAAACTGAAGTAAGTTTTGTCATTAATCTTTGCAATCTCGCCAGTGGTAGAGTCACACTTTAACACTCTAGTCGTGTTTTCCCCTTTCTCTGAATTGTCGCTAAACTCTAAAAATGCAAGTTTTTGTCATTTTAGGAGTGGAAGTGTCACGATTAGTGACCCGGGATGTGACGTCAGTGGATATTACAGATCTGGTGTCGGGGACCGCCTATACCATCTTCATCTCAACACTCATCGGCACAAGAGAGAGTGAAGCAGAATCAATCACTGCCCAAACTGGTAAACTTACAGAGAATTCACATTTTGTACAACAAAAGTTGCAGGTTGCTATTCCAGCCAGTAGATGGTGCTGTTCCGAAACTGTGTCTGCAAACATCCTGTTGTCTTTGGAGTTGTCAGTCAACCATTTAACCCATTAGCAGCTTCAATAGAATTATCTCATTTAAGATATGTGCATTGCTCTCTCAGTCGGCAAAACTCATTGAGCTGTACATTCTTGGAATGCTTTGATCTCTCTCTACTCTCTCTAAATATAGAAGCTGAAAGAAGAAGTCCTTATTGACTCACACTGCCCTCTAGTGACAGGTGGCCATAAATACACATTACAGCAGTACTAATTAGAAGCAGAGAAATGTAACAAATACGAAATAGAAAAAAAATGTGCTAGAATAAATTTTCCTGGAGCACTTGCAAGCCTCTAAAAAAATTGGCTGCTAAAAGGTTAAATACATCACCCAAGGATCTAGTCAGAAATCTTGAGTTGCATTAATTCGGATTGCATTAATTATTAAACATGGAATGCTTACGGTAACTTTTGAAGGGAAAAATATAAATTACAATTGTTATTTATTTTGATTCTTTTTTTATGTAGAGCACAATAAGATTTTGTATCATTATACTACTAGGTGGCCTAAGCCCATTTAAAAACGGGCTCTAGATCTGTGTCGAATCCCCTCCCCTCTCCTATCCTCCCCTCCCCTCTCCTCCCCTCTCCTCCCCTCCAACCTCCCACCTCTCCTCCCCTCCCCGCCGCAGTATCACCGCGCATGGGCCCACCCATCGCGCGCGCACGCCGCCCACCCGCTGCAGACCCGGCCGCCCGCTGACCCGCCGCACACTTGGCTCCCTGGTCCCACGTTATCCCTGTGTAGCGTTGTCCGTGCTGCGCAGTGCGCACATGCGCACAACGGTTCAGCACGGACAACGCTACACAGGGATAGCGCACGGACACAGGGGTTTTATTATAGAGGATAATTATTATAGTTGTAGTGCACAGCTAAATGACTTATTTGCAGATTTTGGTCTTCTGCCTCCTAATATTCCCACCACTCCTTGTTTACTCTCGCTTTCTCCCCACAGAACAACAAGAAGTTGGTGCTGTCACAAGCCTGAGGGTCTTCGAGAGCCCAAACAACATTATACGTGTGACGTGGGTTGGGGTACAAGGGGCCACAGCCTACAGGATTTCCTGGAGCCCTGTAGATGGTAAGCACAGTCTACTACTTAACTGATTTATTTGAAACTTGAAACAAATGTTTTTCAGAAATCGTGATGATCGTAATATGATTACACAAAATTTCACGTAAAATGTAGCAATTAAGACCAAACGTAATTACCATTTGGAAATTCAATTGATTTCACGGAATCCATGTGTATGTTCGGATAATTTCGCATTTCTTTCCATTGCATTTTTAAAAAATCGATTTTATGAAAAACTACAAAGTTTAAAAAAAAATGTTTTTGACTTGTTCCCCTGAACCAGAGATGAAGCGGCCTCATGTATTTTCCCATATAGATCAGTGGGAACATTAGAGAAAACACCTACCCTGCTTTCTGTTTCATTCTGCACTGCACAGCTTGCTTCTTATCAACCCTGATAAAATCCCCGACTGAGCATTCAGTCTGGCTTTGCTATAATGACTCAGCTATAAAAATTCCTGAGCAAAGCCAGCAGGGGGCAGGCTTCGGCTTGAAAAGACATGAGAGAAGACAGACTGAGCTATAATGATTCCTGAGCAAAGCCACACTGAATGCTCAGTCGGGGATTTTATCAGGAATGATAACAAGCAGGCTGTGCAGTGCAGAATGAAACAGAAAGCCGGGTAGGTGTTTTCTCTAATGTTCCCATTGATATATATATGGTAAAATACATGAGGGTGCTTCCTCTCTGGTTCACTTTAACATTTGTACTCAAAATTTGCAATTTTGGTGACAATAGCACGTATGAGGGCTTTGCTATTATCTGCTAAAGTCGGAATGCAATTACACAAAATGATGCATGATTATGAAATTACTGTTACAAACAAAATGAATAACAATTTTTTTCAGTAATTTCACGTTATGATTTTGCATTATTGCAAAATGATAATTAAGGGAAATTCGTGCTCATCACTAGTGAATACTGTAGATGGTATTTTCTCTTCACCCCCTCCTCTCCTTTCATTGGCTGGCTCAGTGGCACATGACACACCGGAGCAGCTTTATAGGACCACTATCGCGAAAATCTTAAAATTTTAAATATATATAAACAAATAAAAATAAAACGTATGTTTTTTTCCAGAAATCTGACATTTCAACAGGTTTTGGGCTAGTCCATCTCTCCATGGGGGGATTCTCAGCATGACCTTAAAGAGAATCCGAGGCAGGGTTCTCACAACGAAATCCCCATACAGAGGCTGGGTCTGCCTATAGAGCCCAGCCTCTGTTGCTACTTAGATCGCCCCTAAATCCCCCCTGCCCTCAGGGAGACCCCATAAATCACAGCCGTGCTGCGCGGGCTGTGTTTACCTTTGTAACGTCAGTCTCCGCTCTCCCCCGCCTCCTGCATAGCTTCGGTCCCTGCCCACGTCCCTTCCCTCCAATCAGCGGGGAGGGAAGGGACGCGGGCTGGGACCGGAGCGATGCAGGAGGTGGGCGAGAGCGGAGACTGGCGTTACAAAGGAAAACACAGCCTGCTCTGACAAGCTGCGTGTCAGCAGCGCGGCTGTTATTTATGGGGGGATTGCAGAGCGCAGGGGGGGCTTAGGGGCGATCTAAATAGCAACATAGGCTGGGCTCTATAGACAGACCCAGCCTCTGTATAGGGATTTTATTCTCAGAACCCCGCCTCGGGTTCTCTTTAATTCAATATACAGGCAACCCCTGAAAAAAGATTTATGTAAAGATGCTGGCCACGGAGTGCTTTTGAAAATAAAGAAAGCCCTGAATTTCCCCCATGAGGAGATGGGCTAGTCCAAAACCTGTCCGTTCTGTCCGATTTCTACTACCTACTGTAAGTGACAGTACATAGGAGAAAAGTAATTTATGGCTCATTTTACTCTAGGAGAAATGTGCTTTTTACTTATGTGTTTTCATGTATTTTAAATTTTAAAATTTGACACGATAGTGGTCCTTTAAAAGGAAATAAATATGGAAGCCTCCAAATTCCTCTTACTACGGTTGTCCTTTAATAAACATAATAAGAAAAGGCATGTAAAACCTGTTAGATTTGCCTACAATGGCAGTAAAGAAAACACTAACTCAATAGAAATACAAACAAAAAACAGGCTATACAATTAATTTACAGATATTACAAATAACAGATATTAGAAACAAAAATCAACTGTCTACATGCACGTTTGAAAGAAATAACAGCAAAAACAAGATGCAAGAAAAATGATTCACTTTTACCACACTTTGAGGCCCCTTTTATGCCTATCTGCTGCGTCGTCCTGCGTTACGCTTCCCCGTCGCACCCCCGCCGCAAGGGCCATGCAAGTCTATGCACACTTAAAGAGAAACTCCAGTGAAAATAATGTAATAAAAAAAAGTTCTTCATTTTTACAATAATTATGTATAAATGTGTCAGTGTTTGCCCATTGTAAAATATTTTAAATCCCTGATTTACATTCTGATATTTATTACATGGTGACATTTTTACTGTTGGCAGGTGATGTAGCTGCTGCATGCTGTTTTGGCAGTTGGAAACAGCTGTAAACAGCTATTTCCCACAATGCAACAAGGTTCCCAGACAGGAAACTGCCAGGAGTACCACGGTCCTCAGAGTTTCCTGTGGGAGGGGTTTCACCACAATATCAGTCATACAGCGCCCCCTGATGGTCTGTTTGTAAAAAGGAATAGATTTCTCATGTAAAAGGGGGTATCAGCTACTGATTGGGATAAAGTTCAATTCTTGGTCGGAGTTTCTCTTCAACATGTTCCGACGCGGTGAGCTGGAAGTATCCAAACTGTCGCATTCCCGACACAAAGTCTGCAGTGCGTTACCACATGATCCGTGCCTACTGTAGGGATTATGCAGCAGTGCAAGTCAATGGGTGACACAGTAAGTGTGAACGACGGGAGCATGGCATGACGTGCATGCATGGACCGTCGGGAAACCTAGTGACGTACTTTCTGCCCAGCAGGGAGTACGTCACTAGCCAGGGGGCGGCACGATGCATATGAACCTGTCGCCACAGTGTGCAGCATCATATTAAGGCTGGTTTCTGAGGTGCTTTACTTGCTATTCTTAGGTTCAAAACCAAGCTTAATGAGCTCCATTAAATATTTCAGGTGTTTTATGTCTTTCTTGATTGCAGGAGGTCAAGAGCAGTCCAGAGAGGTGCCAGGAAATACCAACTCCTTTGAACTGGTGAACCTGGAGCCTGGTGTGCGGTACACGGTGAAGGTTAGGGCACTGGTTGGCAATCGGCAGGGAGAAGAGGTCAGCGATGTTGTTAAAACCCGTAAGTCACTCACCCTATTGAGTGAATCAATGCTGAGAAAAGGCGGTTATTGTTGTCAGTGTGAGAATCATTTATGATGGTGTGAGAGTCATTGCTGGTGGTGTGTGAGAGTCATTGGTAGTGGTGTGAGAGTCATTGTTGAAGGTTTGAGAATCATTGGTGATTATGTGAGAGTTATTGGTGATGGTGTGAGTCATTGGTAATGGTGTGAGAGTCATTGGTAGTGGCGTGAGAGTCATTGCTGAAGGTGTGAGAATCATTGCTAATGGTGATGGTGCGAGAGTCATTGCTAATGATGTGAGAATCACTGGTGATGGTGTGAGAATCATTGGTGATGATGTGAGAGTGATTGGTGATGGTGTGAGAGTATTGGTGATGGTGTGAAAGTCATTGGTGATGGTTTGAGTCATTGGTGATGATGTGAGAGTTATTGGTGATGGTGTGAGAGTTATTGGTGATGGTGTGAGAGTCATTGCTGAAGGGGTGAGAATCATTGCTAATGGTGATGGTGTGAGAGTCATTGCTAATGATGTGAGAATCACTGGTGATGGTGTGAGAATCATTGGTGATGATGTGAGAGTTATTGGTGATGGTGTGAGAGTTATTGGTAGTGGCGTGATAGTCATTGCTGAAGGGGTGAGAATCATTGCTAATGGTGATGGTGTGAGAGTCATTGCTAATGATGTGAGAATCACTGGTGATGGTGTGAGAATCATTGGTGATGATGTGAGAGTTATTGGTGATGGTGTGAGTCATTGGTAATGGTGTGAGAGTCATTGCTGATGGTGTTAGTTATTTGCGATGGTGGGAGTTTCATTGGTAATGGTGCGAGAGTCATTATTCGTGGTGTGAGATTCACTCTTGATGGTGTGAAAGTTACTGATAATGGTGTGAGAGTCATTGCTGATGCTATACGAGTCATTGGTAGTGGTTTGAGAGGCATTGTTGATGGTTTGAGAGTCATTACTGATGATGTGAGAGGCATTGCTGATGGTGTGAGAGTCATTACTGATGGTGTGAGAGTAATTGGTGATAGTGTGAGAGTCATTACTGATGGCGTGACCATCATTTGTGATGATGTGAGAGTCACTGGTAGTGGAGTCATTGCTGCTGATGTGAGAGTCATTGCTGATGGTGTGAGAGTCATTGCTGATGGTGTGAGAGTCATTGCTTATGGTGCAAGAATCATTTGTGATAGTGTGAAAATCGTTGGTAATGATCTGAGAGTCATTGGTAATGATGTGAGTCATTAGTAATGATGTGAGAGCCATTGGTAATGATGAGCAGGGGTGTTGGTAGCCCCAAAGATCAGTGGCACGTTCCCCGGATGTCCCCCAGGGAAAGTCAGGCAGCAGGCAGTAGCACTCATCTCCGGCTGCTTGGTCTCCAGATTCTGTGCTTCTCGCCTTAGTGTGGAATCAGATGCTAGAGCTCCTAGCGTCTGATTCTCGGATGCTAGGGGGAGAATCGGCAGCTAGAGAGGACCTCTCCAGACTTGAAGAGTGGATGGAGGAGATGAGTAGTTCCTCCCGCTGTGCTACTCTGCTGGGAGGGGGGTCAGGGGGAGGAACAGTGAAGACACACAACGATGCATGCTCCCTATGGATGCTCCACAGCTTTCAGCATGTCACCACAACACCCAGCATGCCCCATAGAGGCACCACAGCATCTAGAACACCCCATGGAGGCACTATAGTAGCCAGCATGGCACCACACAACACCCGGGGCTTGATTCACTAAACGGTACTAAGTGTTAGCACTCCAGTGAAAAGCCCCTTAGCTAGTGCAAAGGCACTTTACACATGCTAATACGTGCGCAAAGTTTAAGCGGTGCGCGGTGTGCGCAAAACATCGCACCATTCGCATGCTAAGCTTAGCACGCAAATGGTGCGATGTATCGAGTGTGCACCGGTGCAAGATTTTGCGCTCACCACACAGCGCTAAACTTTGCACGCGATCAGCAACAGCTTTAGACGTGCAAACTACTTAGCACCCTAGTTTGCACCTCATAGCTTTTAGGCATGCTAACTAGGTTAGCACCCTTTAGTGAATCAAGCCCCCAGCATGCATTTTTTATATATATATTAATAGAGAGGGGAGCTTCATCCAACATTTTGCTGGGCAGGCCTAATTAGACTGCTGTTAACGTCAAGTAAATTTGGCTCCACCAATGACCACACCCATATTCTGGTGTGTGGCCACACCTATTTTTGGCTGGAGTGCCCAACAGTGCCCTGGATCTCTTAAGATCCTAGCAACACCTCTGATGATGAGTCATTGGTAATGATGTGATAGTCATTGCTCATGGTTTTG
The DNA here is from genome assembly GCF_040937935.1 of Hyperolius riggenbachi. Taxonomy (NCBI): domain Eukaryota; kingdom Metazoa; phylum Chordata; class Amphibia; order Anura; family Hyperoliidae; genus Hyperolius; species Hyperolius riggenbachi. Next base: position 49,076,538 of record NC_090654.1, read on the forward strand.
AGAGTCATTATCCATAGTCATTGCTAATGGTGTTAGAAACATTGGTAATGGTGTTAGAATCGATGTCAATGGTGCAAGAAGAGTTTGGGTTTTCCAGATTTAAATCTTAAAACTTTTAACTGTAAGTTCTGTCTGCACCAGCGGACATCCCTACTCCGAATCCCGTACGAGACCTGCGTGTGATTGACTTGGCGCGCCAACGTCTCAGGCTGTCTTGGTCAGGAGTTCCTGGAAGTTCCGGCTATCGAATTTACTGGAGACGGGTAGATGGTAAGAAGCTTTTTTCTTCAAAGTGAAATATTCTTTATTTCAGGATCCTCCTCATTCCCTGCACTGTACAGACTCATATATAAGATAAACCTGTATTTATCTGTATATTCCCTTATTATTTCCTAAAGGTGGTGCAGAAACAAGTCGCTTGGTGCCTGGAGACGCTCGATTCTATGACATCGATAATCTGATAGCTGGTGCTCGGTATCAGTTCCGTGTAACTTCCATTGCTGGCAGCCGGGAAAGTGAACCTGTCACAACCTTTGAAAACACTTGTGAGTTTGTTTTCTCTTTGCCGTTTATGTGTTAAAGTGCACCCACCTTTTCTGTCTCTTGTTATTTTCTGCACGTGTATGAATAGCTGCCCAGCCTCCCCTTTCTTGCCATGTGGAGTTGTGGACATAGAGTTGGGATCAGGTCAATTGAGCACCGCAAACGGCCAGCATTTATTAGACGCCAGTGTTAATTGTCGGTGACCACCTGGGCGCCCAATGCAGCTAGTCAGCAATCGGCTACTACATAGAATGTGGTTGTAGCTGATTGTAGACGATCAGCTACAACTATCGGTTATTTGGGAGTCCGATTCACTTACTGGGGGGAGGGATTAAGTTAAGGTTATGCATTAGGTGGGGGAGGGGTGTTTGGGTTAAGGTTATGCACTTAGAGCAGAGGGTTAAGTTTACAATAGGCGCTGGGTAATGCATTGTAAAATATTGGTACTTAAAATTACCAATATTTTACTCTTAACAGTATCACCCTGCACACCTTTCCTTGCCATGTGGACATTAACGGTGCCAATTCTCTATAGCGGTTAATTGGCACTGTAGATCATTGGGCAGAACTTCACATAACCATGTACAAGGGGCGTATGCGGATATTCACCACCCATCAATATGCTGTAAATAATATTTTAGAGCAAAGAAGAAATGTTAGGTTTCATTCCACTTTAATGTATTCTTGAAGTATTGGTAAATGGTCTTTTAACTAGTATAGTCAAATTTATTGACCAATATAGATTTTTAAACAAGTGGTATAGAGATGGATTAGAACTCCTGTTTTGACTTTTTTTTGCTGTCTGTGCCCTTATCTAGGGTAACATTCCTAATTTCCTGTCCTAACAGGAAGTGGTTACATATCTCTACAACTTCAACAAAGACAGCAACAGATAAAACCTTAATTTATTCCCTGCCTCTGGTACCACCAGGAATCGTGGTAGTGCCAGGAACAGGAAGTGGGGTGTAGCTTCCCACCCCTGTCCCGAGGGTCACAGAAAGGTTTACAGGCACAGAACAAGTTCACACTCCTTTCTGCAATGCTAAAGACTAAAATAAACTTTTACCTGGGGCTAGGCAGTATATTATGTTGGTTTATGTATTGCAATGTTGTAACAAGTGAAATTGATGCATTTTTACTAATATCCCATTATTGTCCAGTATGTGGTTCTGGCAGAACGGACATTGTCTTCTTGGTGCATACCACGCTGGACAACCAGTACAACGAAGAGCCCTGGAAGAGGTTCCTGTCACGGATGGTCTCCTCGGTAGGACCGTTGGCACAAAATGCTACCCAGGTAATTAGATAGATGACATTTTGCAAGTTTACCCAAAGCGTAACATAACATTTGTCGTGTTCTATTCATGTATGGAGCTTGTGTAGTTTTATGTAGAACAAGTCACGCGGTATTAGAGCCTAAGGGCCTGAGCCCACTGATGCAGGTGTGTCTGCTTTTCAGTTAAACATCAATGTTAGAGATGCTGGAAAGCAGACAGAAGCGGATACAACTGCATCAGTGGGCTCAGGCCCTGATAAGCTAGGTGCTTAGCCAAAGCGTTAAGCAACTTCATCTTCTAGAAGTTTTCAATTTATATATACTACACTGAGTTGCCAAAAATTAAAGACACCCCCAAATAATGATTTGGTCCACCTTTAGCTCTGATCACAGCCGATATTCTTCTTGGCATGGACTCAACAAGATGCTGATACCTTTTCTGAGGAATGTTGGCCCATGATGACATAATGGCAGCTCTGAGTTAGATCCGATTTGATGGTGGTGTTTCCAAGCTTCGAAGTGATCTTTCAAATTTGTCCCACAAATGCTCAATAGGATTGAGGTCTGAGGACTAAGCTGGCCATGGAAGCAGGTTGAACTCTGATTGATGTTCCTCAAACCAATGTGAGACAGATCAAGCACGGTGGCAAGGGCCTACAACAGGCGTCTTTTCCTATTTTTCTGTGATACCAAAGGCACTCTTGATGACCTCCTGCTGCTAAAGCCCATCCTTTGCAAAGTCAGTCTTGTTGTGCATTGGGATATGCTTTTTGATGCACCTGCATTGAATTCAGCTGTAATTTGTCATGTTGTTGCCCTTCTGTTGCTGCAGACCAGAATAGTCTTTTTTACTTGAAGTTTTTGTTTTTCAACTGCCACTCTATAAACACTCGAGATACTGTTAGGTGAGAAAATCCACCAGCTCTTCTTGCACCGACGATCATCCTTAGTCAGGGCCGGCCCGCTCATGAGGCGGGGTGAAACTTTTGCCTCAGGCGGCAAATTTCTAGGGGCGGCATCTGCCCGTCGATGGGTGCGGGGAGCCGGCCGCCAAGCTGGAGGGGTAGCGGGCAGGACGGGGGTATTAGGCCTAGCAGCGGGGAGGGGGGTCGGACCCCCCCTCCCTCGCCTGGGTCCCCCGTCCTCCGCTCCCCTCCAGCCTTAAATACATCAGAAGCGCAACTCGTAAGAGGCAGTGGGCGGGGAGGACTCACCTCTTCCTCGATCCAGCGTGCGCTCCACTGACGTCACTTCCTGCAACGCCGCCCACTGTATTGTAAATGGACGGCGCTGCAGGAAGGGACGTCAGTGGAGCGCACGCTGGATCGAGCGAGGAAGAGGTGAGTCCTCCCCGCCCACTGCCTCTTACGAGTTGCGCTTCTGATGTATTTAAGGCTGGAGGGGAGCGGAGGACGGGGGACCCAGGCGAGGGAGGGGGGGGTCCGACCCCCCTCCCCGCCGCTAGGCCCAATACCCCCGCCCTGCCCGCTACCCCTTCAGCTCGGCGGCGGCGGGGGGGGGGGGGGGGCGGCTTCAGCAATAATTTTTTCAAAATTTGCCTCAGGCGGCAAAAAGTCTAGGGCCGGCCCTGTCCTTAGTTCAAAGTCACTTACATCTTTCATCTTACCTATTTTTACATTAACTTCCTTGACCACATGTGTCGAACTCCAGGCCTGGAGGGCCAGATCCATGCCAGTGTTTAGGATGGACTGAGAAAGAGATGAATGTGTTCTACCTGATGGACCACACCTTTCCTGATTCAGACCCATCAATTCATTTGAGCTGTGTCAGAAATGTGTGAGGACCTCGGCCCTCGTAGGATCGGTTTGACATCCCTGTCCTTGACAATTACGTTGTCCGAAGTTGAGTGTAAGCAACTCTGCATTGTTATGTCACTCTATGTCACTGTTGGACTAGTTTACTTTCAAATAAGGGGTGTCTCTAACTCTGTGTATATGACTACTGCTCTTGTCTTTCATGAAGCAGTTCTGATTTCACCTGCTCTCATTTTCCTAGGTATCTGTGGGCTCTTACAGCTTCCGTCAGCGGCCTTCCATCCTACTGAACCGCTCCAGTGATCTCAGAACCGTTCAGCAACAAATCCAGAGCATTCCTTTTACTGATCCAAGTGGAACTGCTATAGGTAAGAGGTTTTCTGATACAGGTGAAGAATTTCTGGAAATACTATAAGGCCATTCTATGGAGTAGCGTTAAAAGTTCCCTTTCCTGAAATAAACAAGCTTAGCCAAACCATGAAAGCCGCAGATCATTGTTTTCCACTGCCAAACTTTACAGTTGGTACTGCACAGGAAAGCAGGTATCGATCTTCTGACATCCATCAAGCCAAGTTTGTCTATCAGACTGCTAGAGGGACAAGCAAAATTAATCACGCAACAGAACACATTCCAAAAGTGGAGATCTTTACACTGCTCCATCCAAGACTTGGCATGTTAACGGACTTCAGGGGCAAACCCAGGATTTTTAAGGGGGGGATTCCAGATAGGTCTCCCTCAGCCCGCACAATACAGTATGATAATATGGTAGGATATCATGCTGGGTACACATAATGCAATTTCCCGTCTGACTGACCGACCGACAATGGGATAGATCAGGAGAAGTTTGGATAAAGATAATAATGAGGACAGCCAACATTGCTAATGAAGGGGAAAGTGAGCAGGGCACAGGGCTGTGCTGATACCTGACTCTGTTAACTTCCCCAGAGCTGCCCCATGCTCTGTACACACGCTGCTGCTCCATCCAAAGTCAACTGTAGCAGGGAAATAAAGGGGGCAGTCCTGTGAGCTGCAGGATACCTGCAGATATTCTGGTGTTTCATCTTGTGCCTGTCCTCAGACACTGCACTGGCCCTGGTCTGAGGGGGGATTCTGGGCAACTGTAACCCCCCTGCGTTTGCCTATGGGACTTGGCATGTTCAAGGACTTGGCATGTTAGTTTGTGTGCATCGGACATAGGAACCTAGTTCATCATGCCATATTTAACCATTCTTGTTCTGAAGTAGGGATGCTCATTCACATTCTGCAGAAATGAGATTTCTGCATCTCAGATCGGAATTCGGAAATCTTAGTGCGGTGATCGGATTTTCATTGAAATCTGAAATACAGCTAGTTGGTAATTTTAGGCCAATCAGAGCATTTGGAATGAATAAGCTAATCAGAGATTGGAAATTGTACCGCGGAAATTCCATTGGATAAGTGTATTAGCATAGCAGCATTGAATTTCATTGTAGTTTATTCAGTATGCTGCAGTGTAGAACTCTGATCAAAAAATCGGAAATCGCATTACCATCAGTATATCGCGGTAACGGAAATCAGCATTTGCGGAAATCAGAATTTCAGTGGAATTGGAAATCGACATTTCTGACCATCCCTATTCTGAACTTACTCGCAGTCTTCAAAAATTGCATGACTGTATGTTTATTGTAGTACCTGGCTTGAAAAAAACAACCCATGGTTTTTGGCCAAGTAATGTATAACACTACTACTGTACATACTGCTTATCTTTTTAGGCTATTTGTGTTTTTCCACCTTGTATGTAGGTTCTCAGACACATACTCGCATGGAATGAGTGGCTTTTGAGATGAAATACTGGCCGTGCCAGTCAAATACCGGCTCGGTGACAACCATAGGTGAGATACATCTGCAACATTTAATTCTTTTCTTCTTTTTGCCAGGTGGAGCCATAGACTTTTCAAAGAATTATTTACTTTCGGCAGTTTACGGAAGAAGACAGAATGTTCCCGGTGTTTTGGTACTATTGGCAGATGGGCCGTCCTCAGATGACGTGCTGCAGGCTGCAAACGCCATGAGGGCTACCGGTACATATTTTGTGTTGCCACAGGCTCAGATCTTTACTTTTCTTCTCCTGTTTTGTTTTAAAGAAAATCTCCAATCTGCATTAAAAACATTGAACACATCATACTGGAAAATATAATTATTATTATTATTGATTTATAAAGCGCCAAAATATTCTGTAGCACTGTACGAAATAAGAAAAACAAATATGGGGTACATTGTGCCATCTTCAAATTCTTTGAGAGTATAGAAAATCTGTTTCCTACACACAAATTTAGTACGGATGTGACCACTGAAAGATCATAGTCCACTTAATGCTACCATTAGCTGTTTATCTGACAGTGAACATGATATCTCAGACAGGAATTCGGATCTCCCATAGCCCCTATTAATGATTTTTGGCAGCAGTAGTTAAGAATGACAATACTGTAAAAAAAAAAAGGTAGGGGGATTGGGGGGTCAGAGGAAAGATGGTATTTTAATTATTTTTATTGCACTATTATTTTTACTGACACATTCTCCGCAGCAAAGTATGCCCCTCCCCGTAGCAACATTTTGAAAGACACCCCAATGTTTATACCCTTTCACTTGACTACCCTTGGTGACCCTCACAGCCTGGGGGTCCACCTTGCAAGGATCATAAAACAAGGGTGGCAATTATCATAATCTTTATAACCATAACAAGGGTAGCCACAAAAACACCTGATCTGAAAGATGGGCCCCTTTATTGGAGGAAGGGAAGGTTAGACGTTGGGATCCTCCTCACAGCTCTGAGCCCCACTGTGGTTGCTGGGGCTTGATCCCCTGTAGTTACACTTCTCCTCTACAGTGCTTTACAGAGAACATCGAATAAAAGTATATCATCACCAATGGCTGTGCTGAGAGCCTAGGGCTCATAATAATGGTCCTATCTCAACCTTGGGCTAGGTTTTGTTTGGATGCAAATAATCTTTTGGTATACTGTATGATTGGTTTGTGGGAGTAACCTATAAGAACAAGCAAACTGCATGCAAATGGTGTCCTGGGCAGGATTTGAACAAGGGATTATAGTGCTGCTAGTCAGGGCCAGTTTTCAGGGAAGGCCACCAAGCCGTGGGCCTTGGGCGGCAGCTGGCCAAGGGGAGGCTGGACGTGGAAGAGGGATTGCTACAAATGGAAGAAGAGGCTGCAAATGGGAGGAACACATAGAAAAGGGGAGCGGCTGCACAATAGATCTGTATATAACTGAAGGGGGCTGCTGTACTTCATTTTAGTGATGGAAGAGGGGGCTGCACAGGTTGCTGTCTGTACAAGAAAGTTGGCCTAGGGACAGAAAAGGTATAAATCTGGCCTTGCTGCCGGGTAAGAGGACTAATTAGACCATGTTGCATGAGCTACAGTGAGCTCTCATTTCTCCTTAGTGTGTCCAATTTAGGAGAATTGGCTCATATCCCTGTTATGTTTATGGAGGCAGGATAGCGGAAACAATGTTTATTTACAGGATTCCACAATGCTCTACACACACACAGTGTCTTCTCTGCATGCCTTGAGCCAGGGCTGGACAGGAACCAACAACCCACAACAGTATAGATAATCTTTTGCATTAAACAAACAGTATAGTGACATCTACAGGCCAGAACACATCTACAGGCCAGAACACCACAATCCCAAATATCAGAAGCATTCTTTTATAGCAAGTGAACTATAGTGCCAGGTCACTCCCATGACTCTTTATTCTCACTTCTCAGGGATTCGTTTGCTGGCGGTGGGAACCAATGGAGCCGACCGGGAACAGCTTCGTAGAATCGTCACTGGCCAGGACGCTCGGAATGTCTTTTATTCAGCTGATGCAGCAAACTTAGACAGTCTGGTGGATCCACTATCAGAAGCCATTTGTTCCATCTCACAAGCGGAAGTAAGAAACGAAATCCCTGCAGGGCATATTTAAACTAAAACCACTTACGGCAGTGTTTCTCAAACCTGCCCTTGTGACTCCCCAATGGTGCATGTTTTGCAGACAAACTCCCCTATGCACAAGTGGGGTAATTAGTGTATCCTCTACATGGAATCCACCTAGCTGAGACAATAATTACCCCACCTGTACATAAGTGAAGTTGTCGGCAAACCATGCACCATTGGGGAGTCACAAGAGTTTGAGAAACACTGACTTACAGGAAGCCACGCTCTCTTACATGTCTCATTTTGTGGCTATAGAGAGTACAAGAGGCTCAGCCACTAAGATCATTTTTGTCTGTGGAACACAGATTCTGGGTCACCCTGAGCTGATTGGGTATTCTGTAGAACCAACTGAACGTCTCATCTAGAGCTAGTGGAAAAAAAATCATTCCATTTATGTAATATTAATAGACTACAAACCACTAGAGATGATCAGTTTCCCAACTGTAATAAGATAAAAACATGTAGGATAAAACAGGAAATGGAAATGACAATAATGTGATCACAACCAGCTAGTCACAAACAAGATCATTTAATAGAGTCAGAAAGAGGAGGACAATATGAAATCTTTGCAGTGGGGACACACTAGCAATACAAATATTTAGTTTTAGTTTTAAAGTCAGGGAATACATGTTTCAGGTTGTTCTTACCAACCCCCACCCCTTCCTCAACTAAAGTTTCAATACAGACGTCTTCTTAAAGTAAAAATTAGGCCCTAACCGCTGTACAAACAGCCATGTGAGACATAATTAGACAGTATATGTACTGTTTTTCATCATACCCACTTCCAATCTTTATCATAATTAAGATCATAATTAAGCAGGAATATCTCCCAAACAACATTATTAGGCAGCATATCTCCCAAACAACATGATTAAGCAGCATATCCCCCCAAGCAACATAATCAGTCAGGTTTTCCCCACAAACAGCATCATTAGGCAGTGTGTCCTCCAAAAGGCAATTAGACAGTGCACAATTGGGTGATGTGCCTCCAAACATAATTAAGCAGTGCCCCCACCCCAAGCATCGGTTTTCTTTGGTACCTGTATAAATAAAAATAAACACACCACACATAACTTTTTAGGTAGCCTGCACTTCTGTCTCCACCAGTGAATCTTACTAGTTTGGACAACAGTGAAGTGTAGACTGCAGCACAAATCATTCCACATCTCCCGAGACTGTCATTATAGACATGGAGGATTGCTGCTGCCTCCTGCCAGGCCCTACATAGGGGATCTCATAGCTGGACTGTTTAGTCTTATATAGAGGTAACCAGGTATATCACTGCTATATACGCGGGACTTAGGTCCCAAATCGGAAGCTCTAGTAGTGAGATACCTGTTGCTGTAGAATGATGTTTCCAATGTGAGCCTTCTAGGATTTTAGCAAATCAGGCCCCTTATTTACTTGTGGAGTGGAGCACAGAATGATGGTGTCACCACATTGTCCTTCCCCCTAGACTGACTGAAAAGACAAAATAGAATAGGTAACCATCCAGTATAGGTCGCGATAGGTGCACCCCACCCTCCAGTACAGATAGCCACCCCCAGTATAGGTAGTCAAAACTGTCCCCCAGTATAAGTAGCCAAGGTGTCCCCCCATAAGTAGCCCAGGTTTTCCCCCAGCATAGATAGCCACCCCCAGTATAGGTAACCAAAGGTGTCCCTGCCCCTTCCCTTATAGGGCACTGGTGTCAGTGGCGGTCTGTAGCTTCCTGCTGCCTCCCCATCCCCAACACTTACAGATGGATCAGCAGTGGCCCAAAAGAGAGGAGAGCAGAGCACAGTAACTGTGGCACACTTCTAATGGAAGAAATTACCATAGCAATGGCCTCACTTTCAAATCTGAAGTGTACTCTGTGGTCACTGCGCCACTCTCCCCATCAGTGTTCACAATGCCACTGATCTGAGATCTGTGTATGAGTGACGGGGAAGCAGCGGTGGCCATACAAGTCACAGGCAGGGCTGCTCTGGCAGCATGGGAGGCCTCTGCTGTGGGTGAGGCTCCAAGCTGCCACTTGGTTTGCCTCGGCCTAGCTGCACCCCTGCCTGCTAGGTGACAGAATTGCCTCAGTGTGTCTAGTCTAGTGACCCTAGAACCATGCATAACAGCAGCGTTAAGCTTTTACCTGTGTCTGCTTCTAAACCGGATTTCTTTTTTGTTTGTTTCTTTTAGCAACCTTGCACTGTTCAATGTCCACCGGTAAGAGCTATTATTATTACTATTATTATTCTGTATTTATACAGTTCTGACATTTTTCGCAGAATTTTATAGGAGTGTGCTAATTGATTTATGTCACTAGGGGCCAGATTCACAAAGCTTAAATTATCTCACCACATTTATTAACTCACACAGAAATGTTCAAAGTGACATCCGCTCAAACCTTGTCATGAGGAACAGAGCTGGAACCAGGCGACTCATGCCCCGACCATGGAAGAAGAAAGGTGAGGTTCCGCTCGATGTTGCGAAAATAAATATAATAAAATAACTTTATTAAATACTAATGACACAGCACAAGATACACCGACATGTTTCGGACACACACTGGTCCTTAATCATAGCATTGATCCAAAGTGAAACAGTGAGATTAAATACTCCACATACCACACCCTTTGTGCCCACCCCCAGCCAATCTAGAGAAACACCCTAAGGTGGTCTACAGGGCTGGGAGGGGTTATAAAATCAATTAAAAAGGATTACATAGCAGTCAAGAAAATCGTATAGAAATCGTATAGAAAACACACACAGCATAATATCGATACAATCTTGATTAGATGGAAAAATTGGGACAATACATAAATGAAGTATCTATTAAGAGCAAAGAGAGAAAATGTCATGGGTAAAAGAAAGGGAGGCAAATATATGTAATTGCATCAGAAAAAATACCTTACATAATACGGTTAAGATCCCATCTCGAGTTCAAGCCTTTTGGTATACGTGTATCTAATTGAAAAATCCAGTAGGCTTCTCGAGTAAGTAGGATCTTATGCAGATCACCTCCTCTAGGTGGTTTTACAATACGTTCGACCGCCTGAAATGAAAAAGATGACATATCAGACGCGTGTACTTGGCGAAAATGCTTGGCGACATTGGAAATTTCCATTGTCAGCCAGCCAGCGCCCCTGTAATGTTCAGCAATGCGTTCTCTTAGAGGTCGGGTTGTACAACCTACGTATTGAAGCTGACATGCAAGACAAGACACCAAATACACCACAGATTTAGTGCCACAATTGATGTACTGTTTCATGTAGTAGGTTCTACCACTAGAGAAGGAGGTGACCATTTTAGTAACCGAATGCAAGGAACAATAATTGCAAGTACGTAACCCACATCTATATGAACCCACCGTGGTAAGCCAACACGGTTTGCTATTCCTTGTAGAAAAAAGACTGGGGGAAAGAAGGCCACCCAAAGTGGGAGCCCGTCTACTGGCAAATCTGACCCCCTTACTAATTACTTCATCTATTTGTGGGTCAAGGCGTAAGACAGGCAAAAGGTTTTTAATTAAGGAAACAACCTGATTGAATTCCTCACTAAAGGTGGTGACAAAAGTCAATTCACCATGGCGGGTAGTATGTTCAAGGAGTCTATGATGTGTTGATAAAAGGTCATCCCTATTCCTACTCAAAGCGATGTGTCGGCCTCGTGTAATGCGATTACATATATTTGCCTCCCTTTCTTTTACCCATGACATTTTCTCTCTTTGCTCTTAATAGATACTTCATTTATGTATTGTCCCAATTTTTCCATCTAATCAAGATTGTATCGATATTATGCTGTGTGTGTTTTCTATACGATTTCTATACGATTTTCTTGACTGCTATGTAATCCTTTTTAATTGATTTTATAACCCCTCCCAGCCCTGTAGACCACCTTAGGGTGTTTCTCTAGATTGGCTGGGGGTGGGCACAAAGGGTGTGGTATGTGGAGTATTTAATCTCACTGTTTCACTTTGGATCAATGCTATGATTAAGGACCAGTGTGTGTCCGAAACATGTCGGTGTATCTTGTGCTGTGTCATTAGTATTTAATAAAGTTATTTTTGATATTTTCGCAACATCGAGCGGAACCTCACCTTTCTTCTTCCATTTATTAACTCACAATGTATCTCTCCTTAAGTGACTTAACTCATGATTTACCTCTCCTTATCTAACTTAACTCATGGTTTAGCTCTCCTTATTTGACATAACTCATGGTTTAGCACTCCTTATCTATTTATCTGATGAATTATCTCTCCTTATTTGTTTATCTCAAGCAATAGCACTCCTTACAGTTAAAGGGAAGATCCTTGCTGAACATAAGAAAAAACCTGCACTTACCTGGGGCTTCCTCCAGCTCCTGGCAGTCGATTGGTGCCCTCGTAGCAGCTCCTCTCCCTCCCGGCGTCCAGCGGTGAAGAAGCCGACTTTGCCAGGTCGGCTTCCGGGTCGGCTTCATGTGCGCTCCACGGCGGGGGTTCACGTGGCGTATGCGACGTCATCGTGTCTCTACTGCCTGCGCAGTAGAGACCCGATGATGTCCCTACACCATGTGACCCCCCGCCGTGGAGCGCACATGAAGCCGACCCGGAAGCCGACCTGGCAAAGTCGGCTTCTTCACCGCTGGACGCCGGGAGGGAGAGGAGCTGCTACGAGGGCACCGATCGACTGCCAGGAGCTGGAGGAAGCCCCAGGTATGTGCAGGTTTTTTTTAATGTTCAGCACAAACCTTCCCTCACAGTTAAGGTGAAAAATAAGTAACCTTTGTGAATCCACACCCATGTGCTCACTGTGCAATATCTCCATCATAGTTATAGTCTAATATCCCTGTAATAGTCATAGTTTAGTATCCCTGTTATAGTTATTGGCTCATATCCCTTTCATAATCCAGGGATAATTTAATGGAAATAATAACCTAATAGTATGTGTTTTAATTAATTAGAATATTATTATTATTGATTTACTAAGCACCAACATATTCTGTGGCACTGTACAGGATAAGGGCTATTTTACACCAAAAATCGCTACGCGTAATAACAAACGCTTAGCACTTTTTGTTGTGATTTGCAGTAGCGATTCATGGCATGTGTCTAGTGATTCTCTATTGATGCCTAGCGATTTTGGAGTGTGTGCGTTTAGTGATTTTGTAGTTCTTGTGCCAAAACAGGAAGTACACTTTTTACCTGTAAGTGAACAACTTTTTGCAAAAAATGCTTTGGAAATCTTCCTACTCAGGCCAAGAGGTTGTTTTTTTTCTATATATACATATACTGTATCAGGGCCGGATTTACCAAGGGCACTGTCGGCACGTGCCTACAGGCGCCTCATGATAGAAAGGCAGCTCACTCCCCTTCCAAAGTTCCTCCCTCCTTCCCAATGCAGAGTCCTGAGTAGAGTGTAAATGAGAGGCTACTCACCCACCTCTCAGCATTATACTGACAAGATCTCCCTTCAGTCAGGGGCACCTCTAGCTACATAATACGGATGTTCCTCCAGCTGCCTAATACTTGGGGGCACCTCTAGGTAAACCCGGCCACAATAAACTTGATGTAAAGACAAAAAAAAATAATGTAGCTCAAACTCTGAGGGACTCTACCGAATGCTAAGGGACACCTGTAGCTACCTATGACTGGAAGTAGGGGAGAAGTGACAACTGGGCAGCACGCTTGTGGGGAAGTTCGGTGGGGGTTTGTAGGCTCATGGAGGGTGAAGTATAAGGTGCCAGAACATCTATGCCTATAGGCTCTTGTGAGGTAAATCCGGGCCTGTACTGTATGCACAGAGGGAGATGCTGCTTGCTTGGCACTTGGCAGTTGACAAGAGCCATTATCTACCACAATGCAATGAGGTTGATAGATGGGAAACTGTCACGGCCATGGCAATGACATTACACTTTGGGAGGGGTTTCACCTCAATATCAGCCACACAGACATCCCTGATGATCTATTCAAGAAAAGGTGAAGATTTCTTGTGGGAAAGGGGTGTATTGGCTACTGATTGGGATCAAGTTAACTATTGCATTAAAGTTCCTTAGTAAATCAGCCTCAGTGTCCTCACCAGTCAAAAAGCAGGAGGTTGCAGGTTTTAATCACATCATCAATAATTTGTGTGTCTTTCCTGTTTAGGGCGACAGAGGACCAAGGGGAGAACCGGTAAGTACCAAGACATATGTTGTAACACATTCAGTTTATTTCCAGGAAAAAATTACAAAGAGTTTTGGGTGATGCAGAAAGGAGTTGGAACCTGCTTTAGGTTTTTTTTGCCGTGTGTTTCTGATAGTTAGAGTTCCCCTCCATGGTTCTAGTGGTCCTGAAGATATGGATGTGGATAAAAGCCAGCAATAAAAAACTTCACAATAATTCCACTATCTTATACTTAATATGTTGCTGTCTCTTTCCCTGCTATTAAAGATGAATTCCAGTGAAAATAACGTAAAGGAAAAACGTGCTTAATTTAGTCATTGTTTGTCCATTGTAAACTCTTTCCCCTCCCTGATTTACATGCAGAAATTTATCACATGCTGACATCTTTATTGCTGGCAGGTGATGTCAGTGGAAAGAGATGATGTATTTTTGGCAGTTGGAAACAGCTATTCTTTCCCACAATGCAACAAGGCTCCCACAGTGTCATGTCAGTACCTCAGTGCTGTGAAGCGTTGACATCACGCTGTGGGAGGGGTTTCACCACAATATCAACCATACAGACCCCTCTGATGATAAGGAAAAGGTTTCTCATGGGAAAGGGGTATCAGCAACTGATTGTGATGAAGTTTAATCCTTGGTTACGGTTCCTCTTTAAGATTAACTACAGTACTTCAGTTGAGAGAACAAACTGCGTGAATTTCTGCCAAATGGAGACATAGACCGCCCTATAAACCCAGATGAAATTGTAACCTCTTTGCCCTCTATTCAAAACTTTAAAAAAAAACTCTCTTTTTTTCCTGAAGCTGGGCCTTTTATTCAGTTTTCATTGGTCAGATTCTGATTTTATTTAAATTATGTGGCAGTTATGTTTTGTTGTAACTCTTAGAATTTTATTTTGCAAATAAATATTTAATCCAGACTGCGGTAAAGTGCGTGACACCCAACCAAAGTAGCCATAGTAACAGGACTGAACAAACTGACGGGCTTATTTAATAAAGGAGGCAAGGCTTAAAGCTGATGAAAATAATAAAGAATCCTATATATCACTGTACAGTACTAACATTATTTAAAGCAAACTAGAAGTGGAAAAAACCTTATATAATGAATTCTATGTGTAGTACGGATAACAAATAGAGCGTTAGCAGCAAAGAAAGGAGTCTCATATTTTTATTTTCAGTTATATAGCTTTTTTTTTTATAACATCATACTGTCACATTTGCAGTTTTAAAACCACACACTGTCATTTAAGCAAAGCAGAAATAATGACCCTTTGAACCTCCCTGCAGTAAAACCTTATTTCAAGCTGTCTCTGGCCCAGTGCACACCAAAACCGCTAGCAGATCGTCAAAACGATGGTGGTTTTGGGAGCAGAGAGCCGATATTTGCCGGGTGCACACCGAGCGGATTTTGTATGTGATCCGCATCAGCATCCGCGTGGCTAATGTATCTCTATGGGCTGGTGCACACCGGCAGATAATACAAGTAGTCCCCAACTAACGACCCGACGATACGAATGGCCCGAAAATGGGAAAAGTATAGGAGGCCTTTAAGCAAGGTATATACCCCAAGCAACAAACAAAAAATAGAATATATATATATATTTTTATAAAAATATCAAAATGTATTATTTCAACTCAATTATAAAAAAGACATACATACATAGATGCATAAAACAGGGCCCAACAATGAATTGACCATACCACCAACTCACTCACACTTGCGCACATGCATTCACACCTGGCTGCCAAAGTAATGCTGTCAGGGTATACCCCAAGAATTATTATATAGAACTGTAGAAGAATGTGTCAGCACACCGCTTTTCTTTTTAAATCAAGCTCTTTTTAATGAGCCATACGTTGCATACAGTGCAAAAAACCGACAATTGTTTCGGGGGCCTCGCAGGGTCCCCCTTCTTCAAGGCGTAGTCACAACAACATGCATATACAAACCACCATAAATACTGACATAATCCCCCAGCACCCCACCCATAATGATGCTAAACAGTGATGTCATCTCCATTGTTTACAATATGTTCTTGATACATAATCCATTATAACCTGCAATCAAAACACTTCATTTAGAAAAAATGTATGTCAGTATGCACTACATTACTATACCTTGTTATTCATGCCCCCTGGGGATCCCTCCAGTCACGCCCCGTTGTCTAATAGTGGATAATTGCTGCAGCATTTGAAAGCATCAGCCCATGCAAGCCGTTACTGACCAGACCGATAGGCTGGTAGTGCTCGCGCGCTACTGCCGGTGGCTCCGCCCCTCGCCTTCAATAGGTGGAGGGGTCCGTGGCAAATGATGTGCGCCGCTTGTTCCTTCAATCTGCTTCCGCCCAACCGTGACGGAACTACATGCTCCGCCGATAGTGGGCGTGTGCGTCATTAGTACATGACGAGGCCAGTCGCGTCCTATTGACGTGCAGCCATCGTCATGCCAACATCGTGCGCGGCCATTCGTCCCGCCTCCAATGGGTATATCCTCCCATGGGGCGTGCGCTAGACAGCCAACCAAGCGCATCCTGATGGCATCCCTCCGTTGCTATGCAACTCATGCACATGGCCGTCAGAGACGCCCCTAGTGGGTGTGTGATCCCACGGAACGTCTCATTATTGGCCCATTGTGTCTTGAGGTGCGCAGGATGGCAGACAATCATTGCCATGTCAACGATATATATGGCCATCAGTAACGCCCCCGGTGGGTGTATCTTCCCACGGGGCGTTTCGTGATTGGCCTGTGAAGTGCAAATGGTATGCCGCAACGGAGGTTAAACTAAACCTCTCTATGCGTGCGTGCATTCGCATATGTCAAATGGAAACAGCAACACCACGTGATGCAGACATGGGCACGTGCCCACGTTCCTGCCCAATAAAAGAATATAGTGCTTACCAGGTAGCTGTCATGCAAACGCTGCAGCACACTTACCCATCAGGGCGTAATCATGGAAATGATGGACAATGGAATTATCCCCATAGGCTAAAAGAACAACAAAAAGAGAGAAAGAGAAAAGCATATGTTACTATACATGATTATGCAAACATCTCATAGCATATTGTTATTAAACATATACGGCAAGACATCAGAGTCAGAGTGTTCATGTGATAAATAAAATCCTGTGAAAAAAGGAAGAAACAACCACTAAGGCAATGGACCTCTAAGGATATGACAGGTTAATAATCATCATTACTTTCTTACTATCGTTCCTTAATGAAACAAGTCAGTGGATTATTCTTGTTTAAGCCTCCAGGCTGCACTGTACCTAGTTCATAGATCCAAAAGGCTTCTCTCTGGAGTAATCTAATGTCCCTGTCACCTCCCCTTAAGGGCGCCTTTACCTGTTCAATGACCTGTCCCCTAAGTTGACATGCTCCATGCTTATTTTCAATAAAATGGACCGCCACTGGTTTAGTGTAATCAAGATTCTCTTTTTTCTCATATGCTCTCCATGTAACATTAATGTCACTTCGATGTTTTTGGAACCTCACCTTGAAAGGAGAGGTGGTTTTGCCCACATAGGCCAGTCCACATGGACACTTTAACATGTACACACAGAAATCTGTGTTGCAGTTGTAATATTCCTTTATTTGGTATTTCTTGCCACTTCTGGGGTGATGAAATGTGGATCCTGTTGTTATGGAGTTGCAAACATTGCAATTTGCACACCTATAACACCCTTTCTTGTTGGAAAAAATAAAGTCCTTGCTGTATTTGCTAACAGGGTCAGCTTGTACAAGGGAGTTCCTCAAACTTGGGCTCGATCTGTATGCAAATAAAGGTTTGCTCTTAACTGAAGACGCAAGGGCATTGTCAGCTTGCAGAATATCCAGATTTTTGATGACTGCTTGTTTGATGCACCCCGAGGCCACATTATGAGTGTGGACAAAAGGGATGCCTGTTTCCGATCTCCTGGTGATTGCTCCACTATGGAGATCTAGTGCTCTTTTCTTAGCTTTTGTCAAAACATGCTTGGGGTAACCCCTCTCTAGAAACCTTCTCTCCATTTCTTCTAGGTGGACTTCTCCAATAGAGCTATTACTGCATATTCTGAGTGCCCTTAGACCACAGCATTGATGGTGTGCCCTTCAGAATTCTTTCTTTACATTATTATATAGAACGGCTGCTTATATACACATTAGTTGCGGGGAAAAGTTCCTCAATTGATTGCAGATTGTATACAGAGACAAGTATACAGTTCCTGATTGTAACAGATCAGTGTCAACTGGATTGGACAATCACAACCGCTCCATAAGAGCACAGGAGGCAGTTAATCGCATACAAAGCAAGTGTCCAGCTAAGCAAAGCTGTGGTTAGCCCCAAACTCAAGCATTGTAGCACGTTTATGCAGATTTAACAATGCTCCTCACAGAGGTACGCTGCAAAGTTTCCAGCACAGAGTTCATATGCAGGTATATAGGAGCGATAGATACTGTATGCAGAGAGGACAGTTCCCATGCAGAGAGTAGGCATCAAGCACATCAAAGTTATGCCAGTATAAAAGCGCATACAGTACCAAGATCCTGGTGTCTCCTCAGCTCCGTCTATAGTTACTTGTGACTTGCCTCAGTAAAGTTCTCCACGCGTCTAGTCTCTTGATACCCTGTTGTGAATATTCTGATTGATGTTTATAAATACGTTCTGATTCTTGTTTACAGGGGAGCCCGGGCCGCCCAGGACTAGCAGGACCTCAAGGAGAGCCAGTAAGAGTCCCTTTTATACTATTTTATATTATACCTATACACTATATCCAAAATAGTACCTTTTATTATTTTGTGTCAGTTACATTACAGAAAAAATATTTTTAATATTTGTTTTTGGAATTTGGGTTTGGTATGCAAAAGCCAGCTAAGTTTAAATTCTGTATTTGGGATTTAGTATATTGTTTTAGGCTTCATTCCAACCAAAAAACGAAACCGCAATTGCAAGCGTTTTGCGTTTTTGTGCGCTTTGTTCCCCCTCCCGGCACTCCACTGCGTGCAGCGTTTCTGGTAAAAGCGCTTTTCTAATCGCTTTTCCAGAGCGGTTTTGTAATCCACTCCCTGACGCAAGTCAGGAAGTGAATTCTTTGACCCGGGAAAAGAATAAATACAATGTATTTATTCTTGAAAACGTGAATGCAATCGCGGCACAAAGCGATTTTGTGAACCTTTAAGTTTTTCCTATTCCATTGAGGCAAAATCGCTCCAAAAATGGTCCAGGCAGTGCTTTGCTGCACGCACAGCGCACAAACCGCACTGATATGAACCTTCTCATAGAGATTTATTGCACATGCGATTTGTGGGCGATTTTAAAAATCGCCTGCATTTGAAAAAAAGGCCGAAACCGCCCCTAGTGTGAATGAGCCCTTTAGCATAGAAAAGTTAATTAGGAAAAGAATTCCACTTTTGATAAAATTTGCTATTACTACACTGCAGTGATGAGCAAAAATGCAGATATTCTTTTCGCAATCATTTTTGCAAAAATCATGTAAAATGTATTTGTACTACATTTATAATTTTTTTGTGAATTTTTGCCCTAAAATAAATGATTTTCGCTGTAAAATTTTGCATTAAAAAGAAAAATTTGTTTCCTTTGACCATATTGCAAAAATAAAAAGGTATTTTCGCAAATATTTTCTCAAGTTCAAAAATGGTATGAAAAATTTGCAAGCAACACTGCTATACTACTCCATTTTGCAATGTAATGTTAGTCATGGCCTGTTCATTTCAATTGCCATTTAGCACCTATAGTTTTTTTTTAAATTGCCAGGAAGTTTGAATTTCACTGCAGTGTAACCATGGCAACAGTCCACTGCCAACTCTATGGTTTCCGGATCTAGGGATGGTCACTGAGAAGCAAATATTTCCAACTGGATGCAAACTATATGCTAATTTATGCAGCTAATTTATGACTATGGGTCAATCAACCACAGTAGCTGCATTCGATCCAGCTACATAAAAATTGACATCAACTTGGCATTATTACAGTATATATATATATATATATATATCCCCAGGGCCGTTTCTTGCCCCGTTCAGCCGGTTCTGCTGAACGGGGCGCCGATGAAAGTGCCTGATTGGGGGGCGCCAGGCAGAAGGATGTCACTGCTAGGAGCCGGTGACCAGCGCGATCACCGGCTTCCTAGATCCTTCTGGGCGCTCTCCCCCTGTGGCCGCCGTTCTCTCCCTCCCTCTGGCCGCCGGCGCCGCCGCGTCAGACCTCGAACAGGCGGCGACCAGTAGTGCGGGCGCTAGGACCTAGCACGCCGCACTGATATGCGGAAGTGACATCACTTCCGCATATAGAGCGTGTGCGTCCAGCGCCCTCTTACTGGTCGGGTCGCCCGCTGATCGAGGTCTGACGCTGCTGCTGCAAGGTGAGGAGGTGGCGGCTAGAGGGGGGGAGGTCCCCTTTCACTCACTCGGGTCCCTATACCCCTGGCTCCATATACTGGGCACATATACACCCTGGCGCCATATACTGGGCACATATATCTCTGGCTCCATATACTGGGCACATATACCTCCTGGCTCCATATACTGGGCACATATACCCCTGCCTACATATACTGGGGACATATACCCCTGACTACATATACTGGGGACATATACCCCATATACTGTCTGGGCACATATACCCCCTGGCGCCATATACTGGGCACATATACCCCCTGGCTCCATATACTGGGCACAAATACCCCCTGGCTCCATATACTGGGCACATATACCCCCTGGCTCCATATACTGGGCACATATACTCCCTGGCTCCATATACTGGGCACATATATCTCTGGCTCCATATACTGGGCACATATACCCCCTGGCTCCATATACTGGGCACATATACCCCTGCCTACATATACTGGGGACATATACCCCTGACTACATATACTGGGGACATATACCCCTGGCTCCATATACTGGGCACATATACCCCCTGGCTCCATATACTGTTTGGGCACATATACCCCCTGGCGCCATATGCTGGGCACATATACCCCCTGGCTCCATATACTGGGCACATATACCCCCTGGCTCCATATACTGGGCACATATACCCCCTGGCTCCATATACTGGGCACATATACTCCCTGGCTCCATATACTGGGCACATATATCTCTGGCTCCATATACTGGGCACATATACCCCCTGGCTCCATATACTGGGCACATATACCCCTGCCTACATATACTGGGGACATATACCCCTGACTACATATACTGGGGACATATACCCCTGGCTCCATATACTGGGCACATATACCCCCTGGCTCCATATACTCTCTGGGCACATATACCCCCTGGCGCCATATACTGGGCACATATACCCCCTGGCTCCATATACTGGGCACATATACCCCCTGGCTCCATATACTGGGCACATATACCCCCTGGCTCCATATACAGGGCACATATACCCCCTGGCTCCATATACTGGGCACATATACCCCCTGGCTCCATATACTGGGCACATATACCCCTGGCTCCATATACTGGGAACATATACCCCTGGCTCCATATACTGGGCACATATACTCTCTGGCTCCATATACTGGGCACATATACCCCCTGGCTCCATATACTGGGCACATATACCTCTGACTACATATACTGGGCACATATATCCCTGGCTACATATACTGGGGACACTGGCTGTCATTATGTGCATTTACTGGTGAAAAGCGGTCTCTTGTTAAGTGCATTTACTGATGAAAAGCGGTCTCTTGTCAAGTGCATTTACTGGTGAAAAGCGGTCTCTTGTTAAGTGCATTTACTGGTGAAAAGTGGTCTCTTGTTATGTGCATTTGCTGGTGAAAAGCTGTCTCTTATGTGCATTTACTGGTGAAAAGCGGTCTCTTATGTGCATTTACTGGTGAAAAGCGGTCTCTTATGTGCATATACTGGTGAAAAGCGGTCTTTTATGTGCATGTACTGGTGAAAAGCGGTCTCTTATGTGCATTTACTGGTGAAAAGCGGTCTCTTATGTGCATTTACTGGTGAAAAGCGGTCTCTTATGTGCATTTAGTGGAGAAATTTTGTCAGTAAAAATCTTTTGTCAGTAATTTTTTAGGTATTTGTCAGTAAAAAATAACGTGAAAGGTTGGCAACACTGGCAGGCTGCACGGTGCAACGGGAAAGATACAGGCAGCCCACCTCACGCTTGGGCTGGGCTGGGGGGAGGAGCCAATGACAGCGAGCAAGAGTAGGGTGGCCACATGCAGCCATAAATACGTAGTGTGTGACTGCGTCGCACTCGCAGAGCCTCTCAGCCTGAGTCAGTCCAGAGACTAGCAGACTCGCAGGCAGCCAAAGCCAGCCAGGAGCAAGCCCATGGAAGAGGGGTAGTGAAATAAAATAAAAAAATAAATAAAAATGGTGAGTTGGTTTCAAGAAGCCTTTTGACATGATTTCACTTAGCAGCTTTGATTTTGGGGAGGGGGGGGGGGGGGGGGGGGCGTTTTTTTTGACTCTCGAACTGGGTGAAATTTAGCCTAGAAACTGCCCTGTATATCCCTTTTTTTGGGAGGGGGGGAGGGGGGGGGGGGACTAAGGTGGCGTAACCTTTTTGGTTCCAATTGTTTATGACAATTACATCACGCAATCAAATTGGTTTTTGTTGCAGAAAATATTTATTCACAGATCTTAAAGTGCATCCGAAATAAACGTTTACTATATGCATAATTGTGTTCCTTTCATATAGTTTATATGGCATTCCTCAAGCCAAATACCTTTTTTTTTTTTAATACTCTAATTCACTATAAACTAAAAAAGCCTCGCCCACAGCTTCTCCAGAGTGCCTTGGCACTGTAGCAAGAGCTTATGGGAGCTCAGTCTGGGCAAGAGGAGGAGGAGGTTACTAGCCAGAGTTTTCAGAGGGGAGAGGGGAGTGAATTTGTCACAGGCTGAGGGCTGGAGATGCAGATCAGCTTGTCTGTGTGTAATGTGACAAACAGTACATGGCCGCTCACATTGTATCACCGGAATAAATAATCATAAACTGTTGAAGCTGTTTGCAGCTAGATTTGCTGTGTAAACTATCTAAACTTTAGATAAAATATATAGACAAGTTACTGGTTATAGTTAGTTTTTCATCTCGGTTCTGCTTTAAAGGAACACTGTTAATTAACATATTTTTCTCAATTGAGATAGGAATTGTTTGGGAAGTGCTGGTGTATATATTTCACTGCTTATCTGTTTGTTTACTGTTATCAAAGTCCTTTCACACTTAACTGATGGCAAGTCTCAAAAATCTGACTGACTACTTAATTATGAAGAGAGGGGAATTCCCTCACACTACATCTTTTAACCCTGTGTGTGAAAGAAAGCTCTCACTGCCTGTCTCGGACTGAGCTGTCTGCAGAGAGCAGAGGAAATGTATCTTATGTGCAACATAAACATTTGTAATTGTGTGTGAAACCTGACAACAGAGGCTTTTCATATAAGGTAACTCTGCAGTCTGACATGCAAGGAAGAGTGTAATATTGAAACAGAAATCGTTTGTAAATGAAACATTCCAAAATCTACACACAATGGGCCTGATTCACAAAGCGGTGATAACTCAGTTATCACGCCTAAAAGACTTTAGGCGTGATAACCTTTGCACCGCTGAGTTAGCACCGATTTGTGCTCTTTATCGCGCGCAAAGTCCTGCGCGTAAAGTTTTCCGCGCGCAAACGCGTAATTCCGCGCGCGGCGCCCACAGGGTTTAATGGGCGCATCGCGCGGAATTACGCGTTTGCGCGCGTAAAACTTTATGCGCGGAAACTTCGCGCGAGTTTCATTTTATCATGCCTAAACTGAGTTTAGGCGTGATAAAGGGCTTTTCACAGGCGTGCAAACACTTTGCACCGCTTTGTGAATCAGGCCCAATGAATTAAACATGAAAAGTAGCAAAATTTTTACACTTCTATTTAGACATTATTTGTACATTGTCATTTTAAAATACTTGGTTTGATAGTGTTCATTTAAATGGTCAAACACTTTTATGTAAAATAACGTGTAAATATTTGTTTGTCAGGGTGGTAGTGGGCCCCCCGGCCCCCCCGGTCCAATTGGGCCCCGTGGACCTGCCGGCGAGGGGACGGCTAGCAGAGGACAGAAAGGAGAATCTGTAAGTAGCCTTATATTGTTATCACTCTGTTGCTTTTAGAAAATGGTTCCAACCATTGTCATGCCATTAAACAATAGTTAAAATGACTAAATATCATGTTTGTAAAGAAACACCAAAAGCCCATTTTACAAAATCATCTCAATTCATTACTGGGTCATAAAATCTTAAAGAGGAACTTCAGCGAAAAGGAAAAGAAATATCAATACACTGCAAAGTGAGAAGTTCAAAAATAGAAGAGAGATCAAGAAATGATTGATATTCATCATGTAATTTGTTCATATTATTTGATCCACAATCAGCCTGCACATAATCATCTTTACTACTGGCAGACATGAAAAAAAAAAAAGACAGCACCATCTGCCATTATCTATAACCACACCCCCTAACAATACCATAGGCTACAAGGTTTTTTTTTTTTAGATATACAGTACATATGCACAGAGGGACAAACTACAGTAGTTGCTTGGAAACATCAGGCAGATGCCTAAGGAGAGGGGAAGCCTCTGGGTTCTATAGAGCCTTCCCGATCCTCTCTCGGTGCCTTCGTTAGAGCGGGAGCCTCCCTGTTTGAATCCCCCACCTCGGGGACTTGGAAGTCTTTGGGAGCCGAGTCCGTCCGAAGTCAGGCGGCTCTATACTGAGCACGTGTGAGTGACCAAGAGAGAAGGCGCTCGTGTGTGAGCAGTACGGAGCGGCCCATCTTCTGAAGCAATCAGGCTCGCAGAGACTTCCAATGTCCCCGTGGTGGGGGATTCAAACTAGGAGGCTCTTGCTGCAAGCTAGCGTGCTCACACATGCTTAGTATGGAGCGGCCCATCTTCGAAAGCACTCCCGCAGCGGAAGAAAGACTGCTAACGGGGGAGCCAGCGATGGAATGAGGGGACCAGAAGAGCAACGGGATGGCTCTATAGGACCCAGAGCTATTGCTCTCTTTAGGTAAGTATGTTTTTTTCTTTTAAATCGCTTCAGACTCCCTTTAGCCGCTAAAATTGTGTTGGCACAAAATTACGAATGCATTACATTAAATCAATTGAATGTCCAAATCGAAATTACATACGGTCGTAATTGTGAGAATTTATGCAAAATTTTGTGTAATCGCAATTAGCAGACTACGACCAAACTGCAAATCGTGGTCACAAATGAACGTGCTGAGATTCTGATAGCGATTTGAATGCTTTTTTCCCCAAACACAATTTTTGTGCATTGCAGCACGATTTTTCCTGCAATTATCATTATGTATGGCGCAATTGCGATTTTTGGCCATTGATAGGACAGGGCTTCACGTGGCGTAGGAAAATTGCGCTTCCATAGACTACTACCCAATTGCAGGAAAACGGGCATAGTGATTGTAATGATAGCCAGGGTGCCCCTACGATTTTTAACCCCCACGCAAAATTGTGCCGGATCGTATCGCTGCCGGTGGAAAAGAGCTTTAAGTGATTATTAATAATTGGCTTAAATGTTTGAAAACTTAAGCTTGGGTTGCAAAGATCTTCAACCCTAAAGGTGCCCTTATATCAGGCGACTTTGGCGGGCGAACAACCAACTATTTTAATTATTGTCGAATTGATTGAAAATTGGTGCCGCCAAGTGCAGGCACGACTGACAATGCAACCAATTTCGGACTGAAATTGGTTGCGTTAGTCGATCGTGCCTGATGAAAGATGTCAGGGTGAAGTTGGTTGATTGGGTATTCGGCGGTACTGTGGCCGATTTCGGAATGACGAAACCCCCGCTGCTGCCCCCAATGTATAAATGTGCCCCCCATGAGTGCATTTATACATTACCTGTCCTGTGTCAGCCTCCACGCGGTGTCCGTAACCTCCGGGCGGCTCTCCGTACACGCCACTGGCGCACAGCGTCTGACGTCAGCGAATAGCATCTGACATCAGATGCTATGTGCCAATGGCGAGTACGGAAAGCCGCCCGGAGGTTACGGACACCGTGTGGAGGCTGACACTGGACAGGTAATGTACAAATGCACACGGGGGGGGCACATTTATACATTAGAGGGGCAGCAGCGGGATGAACGTGGCTGAAACCAGTTCGGCCTGCAGTATATGGGCAGCTTTGACAAAGAGACAAATTTATCTCTGATCAGATTCAGTTAGAGATAAATTTGTCTCTTTGTCGAATCAGCCCATAATCTTCTGATGTATGGGCACTTTAACCCCATTATACTGTATAGGTGTGAGGCAAGGGCGTAGCAATAGGGGGTGCAGAGGTTGTGACCGCATCGGGGCCCTTGGGCCAGAGGGGCCCTGGAGGGCCCTCCTTCAACTGCAATATTAGCTCTCTATTGGTCCTGTATAATCACTTCTATAGATACTTTGAATAGTGATAATCATTAAAGGATACCCGAACTGACATGTGACATAATGAGACAGACATGTGTATGTACAGTGCCTAGCACACAAATAACTATGCTGTGTTCCTTTTTTTCTTTCTCTGCCTGAAAGAGTTTAATATCAGATATGTAAGTGGCTGACTCAGTCCTGACTTAGACAGGAAGTGACTATAGTGTGAGCCTCCCTCACTGATAAGAAATTCCCCTTTATCGATTTCTTGCTCTCAGAAGCCATTTTCTGCTAGGAAAGTGTTTTATAGTTGGAATTTCTTATCAGTGAGGGTTACACTGTAGTCACTTCCTGTCTGAGTCAGGACTGAGTCAGCCACTTACATACCTGATATTTAACTCTTTCAGGCAGAGAAAGAAAAAAAGGAACACAGCATAGTTATTTGTGTGCTAGGCACTGTACATACACATGTCTGTCTCATTATGTCACATGTCAGTTCGGGTATCCTTTAACAAACTGTTCTTCAGCCTATGAAAGTGGATCACCTCCGACACTCTGGAGGGGACAGCCCTGTCACACGGCTGTCCCCAGTACAGCGCTGCCTTAGATCGCAGCGCTGTACTGCCCTAATAGACGGCGGCTTCGCCGTTTAACAGTCTCCGAGCGGTGATCGCCGCATGGAGACTGAAGGCAGGGCGTAGTTCCGCCCCCCCGAGCAAGAGATGCGCGCGCAGCATGCGTGCGATCTCCTGCTAGCCCCATAGACGGCCGTTTTTCTTAACATCTTAGTAAGGGGGCTTTTAGGACCATTGTAGTCCCTTATACACTCCAATGAGTTCTGGGTCACCATGAGCTTGCTGGTTAGTCTGTATCTCTCGGTGTTACAAGCCCTACTCCATAGAGCCAAATTAATCCATTCCATGCACTGATGAGGATCAAACAATCCGAAACAGTCTGTATGCATGTTGGATTATTATGGCTCTGTACAAATTAACAAGCTGACACATCATTGCATTCCAGCGGTTCTGGAGGTGTGTTTAGCTTCTAAGGGTACAATGGTTAATTTGCATATATTCAGCAGTGATGCCCTGGGAGACATCTCAAGCTCCCTCCAACCTGAATTATCGCAAATTCTTTCTGTTTTAGGAAAGTAAACTTTTGTTTTTCTTAACTTTTTAGTAAGGGGGCTTTTAGGACCATTGTAGTCCCTTACACACTCCAATGAGTTCTGGGTCACCATGAGCTTGCTGGTTAGTCTGTACCTCCAATGAAGACTCATATAGATGAAAAAGGAGTCTTTATTAAAAGAAAACGGCTATTCTGTAGACAACGCGTTTCGCGGGACACAGCCCGCTTTCTCAGGTCAATATCTACAGAAAACCTTTACTATGTTCATGTGATGCAGGGGCACCTTAGGAACAGTAATAATAGTTACTAAGGCACCCCCGCATCACACTGACATAGTAAAGGTTTTCTGTTTGTATTGACCTGAGGAAGCGGGCTGTGTCCCGTGAAACGCGTTGTCTACAGAATAACCATTTTCTTTTAATAAAGTCTCCTTTTTCATCTATGTGAGTCTTCATTGGAGGTAAGAGACCTCCTTTCCACTGTCAAATTGTTTTTAATTTTTAAACTTTAAGGCCCTCCCCCTAAATCCCTACCCAGTGCACTAAGTGATCAGATTGGATATTTACCTGTGTACTTTGAGTAAGGACTTCATTTTGCAGTTCTGATCTGAGAATAATTTCTTGCAGGGTGAACCAGGAGCAGATGGTCTTCCAGGAACACCTGGCCGGCCTGGGAATGCTGGCACACCAGGTATACCGGTAAGAGGAAACCATTTTCATATACTTATGTACGCTGATCACAGACATCACATGTGACAATCATGGTCCTGTGTGTTTGTTTTATTTCAGGGCAGCAAAGGAGACAGAGGGGATACTGTGAGTATTGTGCTGAAATTACCCAGTGGCCCCCCAAGTGGATATTCAGGTCATAACATGACATGAATGTTGTGTCTCATTTTAGGGGGACCGAGGACCTGCGGGACCTGCTGGCCCCAAAGGAGACAGAGGATTTCCGGTAAGAAACAGGGCCAGCTTACTTCTGTCAAACAAAACAAAATGGCTGCCAGAAGGTGGTCCAAACTGTATATTGTATGAGGACTGATTTATTGTATGAGGTTTGATATGCTGTATGAGGTCTGATATGCTGTATGAGATCTGATATATTGTATGAGGTCTAATATATATTGTATGAGGTCTGATTTATTGTTTAAAGGACACCTGAGGCGAAAATAAACTAATGAAATAAACAATTGTATCTATCTTCTTTCTCCTAAAAATGACTTTTTAAGATATTCCACTATTTTATTTTATGTTTAAATCTACTTTTTAAGTTTTAACTGCTTTATTGTTTTTGCTCAATGACACATGCATTCAAGTATGCCAGAGATAAAATGTATGAACTATTGACCCTTTTTAACTCTTTCCTGCCCTCAGAAGCCATTTTCCTATTTTATAGTTGGAATTTCTTATTAGTGAGGGTTACACTGTAGTCAGGACTGAGTCAGCCACTTACATATCTGATATTTAACTCTTTCAGGCAGAGAAAGAAAAAAAGGAACACAGCATAGATATTTGTGTGCTAGGCACTGTACATACACATGTCATCATCATGTCACATGCCACCTTGGGTATCCTTTAAAGTCTGATTTTTGTATGAGATCTGATATGTTGTATGGGGTCTGATATGGTGTATGAGGTCTGATATATTGAAATAAGGTCTGATGTGGTGTATGAGGTCTGATTTATTGTATGAGATCTGAAATATAGTATGAGGTCTAATATATTGCATGAGATCTGATATGCTATTTGAGGTCTGATATATTACATTATTTCTGATTTATTGTATGAGGTCTGATGTGCTGTATGAGGTCTGATATGGTGTATGAGGTCTGATATGTTGTAAAAAGTCTGATATATTGAAAAAGGTCTGATACTGTATGCTGTATAAAGTCTGATATATTGTACTGAGCCTGGCGTTGCATGACTCTCTCTCTCTTTTTGTCAGGGAGACCCCGGTGAATCAACAGGTGGTGGTGGAGGAGGAGGTCTTCCTGGACGGAAGGGAGAGCCTGGAATTCCAGTAAGTGTTAAATGTGACCTTGGTAAATGTAAGGACTCAGGGTTGTCATGATTCTTTAGGATCAAAATCTCAATGCCCTAAACTCTTCTTCTCAAAACATGCTACACACTAAATCACACCCCTTAAAGGAGACCAAGCCCACTCCTCGCCACAGCCACAGTTATAGGCATGCTAAATCAGCCACAGAACAAAACTGGCAGAGGCCAGAAGAATTTGGGTAACTAGAGGTGGGGTAGCTCCTAGTAATGCTGGCAATAGTATAGTTACTGGTAGAAACTAGCTGGATTTGGAGTACTGGTGCCTGTAGGCACTTGCCTCGTGTTCCTAATGGAATTCTGGCCCTGTAAAGACTACGTACATCCTATCATTAAAATTAAAGTGAAGTCGAAGCTCGGGATCAAAGCCAGATAGATTCCTTAAAAGAGGGAAGCCTCAGGATCCTATTGAAGCTTACCTCAATGATGTAAAGCCCCCTGTTCCTGAGCGCTGCCCCTTCCACATCGGGGCCACGCAGTAGCCACCCAAGCCTGTCCGAGCTTGCGCAGTACCACAGAGCCTGCTGCTCCGGCTTGCTGCGCATGCGTGGCCACGCTGGAGCAGGAAGAGCTGCACGGCCCCGTTAGGATTAGCGACAATACATTGACGCTAATCTTCTGGGAGGCCGTGCTCAGCAACGGGGCACAACACTGCAGTTTAGGTAAGTATATAATTCTGGGTACCCGAGCTTCAGCTCAGATACTCTATAACAGGGGTGCTCAATAGGTGGATCGCGATCTACCGGTAGATCGCGACCGCCTATTTGGTAGATCGCGGCCTCTTGGCCGCGTCTTGTTAAATATAGCCGCGCGTGTTCTCTGTGTCGTGCTGCGGCTGTCAGAATCTGCTTCCGAGCGAAGCAGCACTGATGGGAGAGGCGCGGCTAAACAAAGAGGCGTGGCTGGAGGGGGAGAGGAGCCAATTGAGCAGCGCTGATGGGAGAGGTGTGGCTGGAAGGGGAGAGGAGCCAATTGAGCAGCGCTGATGGGAGAGGCGTGGCTGGAGGGGAAGAGGAGCCAATTGAGCAGCGCTGATGGGAGAGGCGTGGCTGGAGGGGGAGAGGAGCCAATTGTGAGCGTCTTCTCTCCCTCCTCTGTGATGGTCAAGCGTTGTGGCCACGCCTCCCCCTTGTCCCGAGGGCTTCTACCACCGCATCCATCTTTGGAAGGACTGGACTGGAGACTGGAGAGCGGAGGAATTGCATTGCTGCCAAGGTGGGGAATAGAATTATGGTGCTGGTGGGTCGGGTCGGGTCACGCTGCAGGTCGGGGCCAATTAGTTTACTGTGAGGCTGCAGGGGGAAGGGGATTTAGTTATTATTCATAAAAGCCATGCGGGGGGAGGGGAGGGAGGGCTGAGGGTGGCAGGGGGTTTAACTGAGCTTAATGTGGGCACCCCTAGTTGAGGGAAGGATTGCTGCCAAATATGCTGGGGTGGGGAGGGGGGGTTAATGTCACTGTGTGGGGGTACATTTGTGGGGAAATCTGCCAATGAGATTGCACTTGTGGGGAAATCTGCCAATGAGATTGCACTTGTGGGGAAATCTGCCAATGACATTGCATTTGTGGGGAAATCTGCCAATGAGATTGCCTGTGTGGGGAAATCCTCTGCCAATGAGATTGCCTGTGTGGGGAAATCCTCTGCTAATGAGATTGCCTGTGTGGGGAAATCCTCCGCCAATGAGATTGCCTGTGTGGGGAAATCCTCTGCCAATGAGATTGCCTGTGTGGGGAAATCCTCTGCTAATGAGATTGCCTGTGTGGGGAAATCCTCCGCCAATAAGATTGCCTGTGTGGGGAAATCCTCCGCCAATGAGATTGCCTGTGTGGGGAAATCCTCTGCCAATGAGATTGCCTGTGTGGGGAAATCCTCTGCCAATGAGATTGCCTGTGTGGGGAAATCCTCCGCCAATGAGATTGCCTGTGTGGGGAAATCCTCCGCCAATGAGATTGCCTGTGTGGGGAAATCCTCTGCCAATGAGATTGCCTTTGTGGGGAAATCCTCTGCCAATGAGATTGCAATTTGTGGTCGTCCCATGCTAAACTTAGCATTTATAATGTTGTTATATGACTATACAAGACTTGTATAGTAATATACCAGCATTATTAATGCTAAGCTCAGTATTTGAAATGTTGGTAGATCTCCTGGCCTCGGCGAATTTTAAAGTAGCTCGCGAGCCGAAAAAGTGTGGGCACCCCTGGTCTATAAGCTTTGGAGAAACTAACAACCACTCGCCCTTATAGGGAATCATTCCCTGCTCTAATAATGAATGGTAATATTTGAAAGCATTCCATTCCAGCACAAGTGTTGGTAGTAGAATACTTTCTGAAAAAAACAGCAATATGCAACAGGCACTTCTATAATTAAAACCACAGAGAGGAAAATCAGCCCAGATTACACATGTACTGGATGACACTGCCCTCTGCTGGTGCATGAAAGACTTGGCAAGACCAATCTCAGGCTCCACGTCGGTCTGATTATGTGCAAGAAGTTATTGCTTAACACTGACAGTGGGGTCTATTTATAGTGGTAATGTGATTCAGATTTCCACTTTGTATTCTTAAAGGGAAGATCCGAACTGCTAAAAAAAAAAAAAAAAAAAAAAAAAAAAAAACCGCACTCACCTGGGGCTTCTTCCAGCTCCTGGCAGTCGATCGGTGCCCTTGGCGCAGCTCCTCTCCCTCCAGGCGTCCAGCGGTGAAGAAGCCAACCTCACCAGGCCGGCTTCCGGGTCGGCGTCATGTGCGTTCCACGGCGTGGGTCACGTGGTGTACGTGTCGTCATTGGGTCTCTACTGCGCAGGCGCAGTAGTTCTGCGCCTGCGCAGTAGAGACCCGATGACATCTCTACGCCACGTGACCCCCCCGCCATGGAGCACACGGAAGCCGACCTGGCGAGGTCAGCTTCTTCACCGCTGGACGCCTGGAGGGAGAGGAGCTGCGCCGAGGGCACCGATCGACTGCCAGGAGCTGGAAGAAGGTGAGTGCAGTTTTTTTGTTTTTTTTTAGCAGTGTTAACCTTCCCTTTAAGGTTAAAATTCAGATCCACTTTAGGATTGCCTTATTTTAAAGGGGCTACCTGATTCATTCTTGCACTGGCATTAGTGGTGTGTTTTGATCTCCTACAGTAAATACCCAAAAGCTGTGGAACTGATACCCCATTCCTTTAAATGGATCTCTAGATCAGAAGTGATGAGCGGTTGTTCAAAGCAGAAGAGAAGCTGCTTCTTCTGCTGCCACATAGCCTCTTCCTCATTTGTTTAGTCAATTCTGACTCTTCGTGACCATATGCACCTCTGCATGCCAGATGAGTCTGTCAATCATTGCTTCTTTCAGCTGTTGCATAGGCATGTTCACAGCTTCATCTTAGCCTTTGCTGTACTCTTCTTCTTTTGCTCTGTTTTTCAGAGCATTTTGGATTTCTTTAAATCTAGTCTTCTCATTATGTGACCAAAGTATTTGAGTTTTAATACCAGTATCAGCTTTTTGTACATGAAACTACGGGCTAGAGATGTTACTTTACTAACAAATATCAGAATAGTTATAGTCATGGTCTTGTCAGTAGTAACGTATGACTGTGAAAGCTGAACAATAAGGTCATGCATAGAAAAATTGATGCTTTTGCATTGTGTGAGTGGAGAATGTTACTGAGAGTTCTCTGGACTTCCAGAAGATCTAACCAGTCAATACTTAAAGGCATTAGGCCAGAGTATTCACTAGAAGGGCTGATACTACGATTGAAACTCATATATTTTGGTCACATAATGAGAAGATCTGATTCTTTGGAGAAATCTTTCAAGCTTGGAAAAATTGAGGGCAAAAGAAGAGAACGCCAGAGGCTAATATGGATAGACAGCGTATGTGGAGTTATGAACATGCCTATGCAACCGCTGAAAGCAGTGATTGACAGACATATGTCATGCAAAAATATGTACGGTCATGAAGAGTCTGTAGACTAAATGAATAAGGAGGAGGAGGATCAACCCTTCTAGTGAACACTCTGGCCTTATTTCTTTAAGTATTGGCTGGTTAGATCGTCTGGCAGGCCAGGGAGTTCTCAGTAGCTTTCTCCACATCCACAATTCAAAAGCATACATTTTTCTATGTATGTCCTCATTTATAGTCCACTTTCACAGCCGTATGTTAGTATTAGGAAGACCATGGCTTTTATTACCCTGATCTTTGTAGGTAAAGTGACATCTATATTCTTTAGTATCTTGTCCAAATTAGCCTCGGATCACCGCTTTTACAGTCCGATAGGTGAAAAAAAGCAGAGAACAAGACAATCCGTTTAGATATTCTTGTTAAAGCAGCTTTAAAGAGGCAGAAAATTCCATCAACCAGGTCTACACCAGTTCAAAAGTCAGCCAATAGAACAACACAAATATATACTGTATTATAGTAGTACTATATAAACGTTGTAGCGCATGAATTGGCCAAGTAACCAATTTCAGCCAACCCAGAGGAGTTTCATGGCTAGAACCTGCTTCATCAGAGGACTATGGAATTCTTACTGAGCACCGCCAATAAATTGAAAGAAATGAAAAATTGTTCTGAATATCAAAATTACTGTATAATCTCTATCGGATCATTGAACATTGTGGCGTCATTTAGAGAACATTGCATTACCAGTTATGACCAAATTTCTCTCTTTATAGTAACTGTGCTTGAGTTACTATTCATTTTTTTGTTGTTGGTTTATTTTTTTTTATTTTTTTTTTGGAGGGGGGGGTTCTATACAGTCTAATAGCAGTTTTGGGCAAACACAAGGGGCTCGATTCTTGAAACCATGATAGCACAGTTATCTCGTGTGCGCGGGTGTTGTGCGTAAAAAGTTTAGCGATCGTGTGATCATTTTTATCGTGCGTACGGCGCTTTTCACGTGATAATTATGGCGCAAGCAGATTGAGTTTGGTACTGAAATCAGCAATGGTGCTGTGAAACGTGAGTTAATTCAATTACGGCGTAATTCACTGCGCGCAATATTCTTTACGTGCAGTGTGTAATTTAGTTTCCCGCTGTCTTCAATGGGACTATTTAGTGTGTGTATATAAAAGGGTTTTTTGAAGGGGGGGGGGGGTTGTTCTACGCTGATCACGCACAAAGTTTCAAGCGGATCACGTGATGTGCTGAGTGCAGTTATAACGCATGATCTGCATTCCGTTTGCGCACGTGAAAACGCACGCAAAAGCGCTTATCAATATCAAGCTTTAGTGAATTGAGCCCAATGTGTGTAAATATTAAAATACCAGCAAAAGAGTGTCAGTTATGGCTCAGTTACAGTTTTGTGCTGTGTCTATACAGCACCCACCAAGGGCCCCAGAGAGTTTTACTCTCTTCTCATTCTATCGGTGTCCTGATACTAATTATTCTTTGCTTCAGGGTATCCCTGGACAACCCGGAACTCCTGGGCAGAGGGGAATCCCAGGAAATCCAGGGCAAGTAGGACCTGAGGGACCAAGTGGACCTGCTGGTGTTCCAGGCCAGTCTGTGAAGGTAGGTTCATTCCTTGACATCCCTTCATTGAATTAGGCCCATATCAAGACACTTGGCTGTCTACTGTTATGTGAGAGAATCATATAGTACAGCAAGTCAAGCCAATAAGTGAACCAACATCTCTGTAATTTTTCAAAGGATCCTAATTTTATATAAAAAAATATTTTTTTTATTGTCATTCATTAAAGGGACTCCGAGCAGTGCAGAAACTATGGAAAGATGCATATCATTTTAAAGCTCTCTTTCTCCTCTTTCCAATGATCTATAAACCACCACCATACGGCTTTTAGTTTTCGCTATTTTCGCGATCGAAATTGCCGCGGCCGCGACTTCGATCACAAAAATAGAGAAAACTAAAAGGCGTAGGGCGACGATTTAGGGGTCGCCAGAAAGAGGAGAAAGAGAGCTTTTAAAATGATATCCATCTTCCCATAGTTACATTGTATTACACAGGGCGACTTTTTCTCAAAGAATGGAGCTGCTGACTTTAGGAAAAAGTCGCCCTGTGTAATACAAGGTAAACTAAAAGGCGTAGGGCAGTGGTTTATATATCATTGGAAAGAGGATAAAGAGAGCTTTAAAATAATATGCATCTTTCCATAGTTTCTGCACTGCTCGGAGTCCCTTTAATGAAAAAACACATTAAAGAGGAACTGTAACGACATACAGTACAACGATTTCCACTTTTACATTTAACACCCTGGTTTCAGCATTGAAAACCCTTCCTATATCTGTATATTGCTGTAAATTGGTATGTAGCCCCATCCTCACACTAAGGCTTAGCCTAGGCTGTTTATTCTGGGAGACTAGGCATTATTTTCACTGGCTTTAGAAGTCTCCGTAAATGAACATTTCATAGAGATCTTCTGCCGGTACTAAAGATGTCGCCACCTATGATAATTTTCAAAATGTAAATCAGCGAAAGGAAAGATTTTTCAATGAGCATTCACTGACTAAATAATTTATACATGAATATTGGAAGAAAATAAGCAATTTTGTTCATTATGTTAAATTGATTACAGTTCCCCTTTAAATAAACAATTTTAATGTTTATCAGTGTCTGTGTGTGTAAATAGGAAATTCTGGCTTAATATGTGGCGTTATCTTCTTTTCCAGGGAGAGAAAGGAGAACGAGGTGAGAGAGTAAGTGCACTTTCCTTTTTATTGCTTTTTTTTAAAGTTCACACTATCAGTGCTACAACAGAGACATTACACAGCACTATACAATAAATAAGGGGTATGAAGGACGAATCTACATATATACTGTATACCAGTGATGGCTAACCTTGGCACTCAAGCTGTGGTGGAACTACAAGTCCCATGAGGCATTGCAATACTCTGACAGCTCTAAGCATAACTCGGGGAGGCAGAGGCATGATGGGATTTGTAGTTTTTGTCACAGCTGGAGTGCCAAGGTTAGCCATCACTGCTGTATACTCTGGCATATAAGACTACTTTTTAAGCATTGAAAATCATCTGAAAAGTCAGGGGTCGTCTTATACGCCGTGTGTCATTGATGCCGGGTGATACGCCCTATCCTGTTAAAGCCTCTCAGATCTCACTGCTGAGGACTGTAGTGAAGTGGCCCAGGTGGGCATGTGCGAGATCGGAGAGGCAGAGGAGGTGGTAAATAGGATACAAGGGTGGGCCAGACAGGGGAAAGAGGCGTGTTTTATGGGCACAGCGTGATCTATTCTTCCATACCGCTCTGATAAACAGGTACACAAGGAGAGCTGACCAATCCACTTAGGGAGAGTTGACCACTCCAACCAGTCAGTCGCCTATATACTGTTATATACTGGGTACCACGTACAGTACAGCACCAGTACATAGCACCAGTATATGATGTTTTTAATTGTTATTTGGTGTGCTTTGGAAGAGGGGTAGTCTTATACAGCGAGTATAACGCAAACTCTATATTTTAACTGGTTAAGGGGTCGTCTTATACGCCCAGTCATCTTATACGCCGGAATATACGGGTAAGTACAAACCGGAAGAGGAAAGGGCCTGTCCAATGCAGATTACCACGCAGAACGTGGGGAATCATAGTATACAATAGGCATGAGAAATGGCTCTAGAGCCGATTAAATAGGGATACGAAGAGGAGTATGAGAGTTTACAAATGTACGTGTGAGGGTTTGTGTAAATGAACTTAATAAGATGTCTAACCAGCAGAAACCATGTGATCCTGTGCATGTTATGATGATTGCAGCCAGGCAAACCACATAAAATAGGTGGATTTATCCAACAGTACCTAGTGTATGGGAATTAAAGGAGGAGCTCTCACATTTTATGAACCTGGAAAGACTTGATGCTAAGATCAACAAAGAGGCTGGTACTAAAAAATTCTTTATAGAATGGAAACCATATATTTTTAATGCCATCGCTGAACAGCAACTGAAAGTCATCATGTCGCCCTTCCGGTTAACCTCTTGGTATTTGAAGGTAAAGACCTCGGGACACTTGGAGCTTTGGAGGTTGATTGAGCATTCTGTTTGCCTGATAAGCTGAACTACTAGGGATTTGGGATTTACATGGAAGGCCCCTTAGGCTGAACATTTCCTCCTATTCTGGACACTGGGCCCCATGTGAGAAGAGAGGGATGGGTAATGTGATGAGCAGCTTGGGGGTGGGAGGATTGGGTAGATGGGGGGGGGGGGGAGATGTTGAACTGTCCTTTGTTATGTGGGAGGATCAGGTAAGGGGGATGGCATGTACTGTGCATTGTAAAGAGCAGTGGTTCCCAACCTTTTCCGGCCCGGGGAACACTTTCTGACCAAATTTTTCTCCGGGTGAACCGTGGGGGGAGGGGATGGGTAGTGGGGCTCCGCCGGGTGTTTGTGCGACCTAGTGGACAGTGTCGTGTGCAGCAGGCTATGGGGGGGGGGGGTGTGCGGCTGCATAGCTAGCATAGTTGCCCCAGTATAGGGAGTTTAGTTGCCTCAGTATAGCTAGTATAGTGCCCCAGTATAGCCAGTATAGTGCCCCAGTATAGTGCCCCAGTATAGTGCCCCAGTATAGCCAGAATAGTGCCCCAGTATAGCTAGTATAGTGCCCCAGTATAGCTAGTATAGTGCCCCAGTATAGCCAGTATAGTGCCCCAGTATAGCCAGAATAGTGCCCCAGTATAGCCAGTATAGTGCCCCAGGATAGCGCCCCAGTATAGTGCCCCAGTATAGCCAGTATAGTGCCCCAGGATAGCCAGTATAGTGCCCCAGTATAGTGCCCCAGTATAGCTAGTATAGTGCCCCAGTATAGTGCCCCAGTATAGCCAGTATAGTGCCCCAGTATAGCCAGAATAGTGCCCCAGTATAGCCAGAATAGTGCCCCAGTATAGCGCCCCAGTATAGTGCCCCAGGATAGCAGAGCAGCGGCTTCCTGTAACGGCGATATATATCGCTGTTACTATGGTAACTGAACCCTGCTTCCTGCGCATCACACACAGAGCAGCCGGGAGATACGCTGCTTGAATAAATACATGCGCTGGAGAGGGGAGAGCGGCCGCTGCTAAGGTAATAAAAGCGGCGGGGACGGGCGGGAGGGGGGAGGAAGAGGACAGTCCTGCGTCCCGCGGACCACAGGTTGGGGATCCCCGCACGGCACACCAGGCAACATCCCGCGGCACACTAGTGTGCCGCGGAACAGCGGTTGGGAAACACTGGTATAGAGTACCGTGATGTTGTCATATTGCCTGTTGATCATTGAAAATATTTATTTAAAAAAAATGTACTTAGTATACTGTAGGTGCAAGCCTAGTGAGATGAGAGAAGGAATTTCATATACTGGGAGCAGACCTAAAAAAGTCTTGGGCTTATGAGTGAGAATCAGGGGCGTATTATAAATCATGGGGCAGAAAATCTTTAATAGCCCCCTCCCCCCCCCCCTCAAAGGTCACCGCTGCAAGAATAGCTATAATGCCCACCAACAGCAATCTAAAAATTAGGTATAAGAAACATGAGCAGGATCTTATTTAAGTGAAGATAATAATATACAACTTTTTACAAGTTCTCCTGAAAACAGGAATGTACCGATAGTTGACAATTAAATTTAATGTGGTGTTTTCACCAAAATTTGTATTCATTTTTTTTTTCTAGGGTCTTCCAGGACAAGTCGATGGGGTAGCAGTCAAAGGAGAACCAGGAAGTCCAGTAAGTAAATTACCACATATACAGTTAGTCATGATCATTTCAATGTGTGAAATGCGGGACCACACAGTGCAAACAGGAGTCACATTTTTTTAAATTAAAATAGAAAGCAATAAGGAATACCCTTAAAGTGAACCAGAGATGAAGCACACTCATGTATTTTACCTTATATATCAGTGGGAACATTAGAGAAAACACCTACCCTGCTCTCTGTTTCATCCTTCACTGCTCAGCCTGCTTATTATCAGCCCTGATAAAATCCCCGACTGAGCATTCAGTCTGGCTTTGCTCAGGAATCTTTATAGCAGAGTCTAGTCTATAGCTGTCTTCTGTGTTGTCTTTTCAAGCCCAAGCCTGCCATCTTAAGACTCTGCTCAGGAATCATTATAGCTGAGTCATTATAGCATAGCCAGACTGAATGCTCAGTGGGGGATTTTATCAGGGCTGTAACAAGCAGGCTGAGCAGTGAAGGATGAAACAGAGAGCAGGGTAGGTGTTTTCTCGAATGTTCCCACTGAATTGATATATATGGTAAAATACATGAGGATGCTTGGTTCACTTTAATGATTAATTGGAGCGGAAATTATTATGAGTTTTCAAATTTCAGGACTGGTTTGTTGAGAGTTTGTTTAAATGTAAAGAGTGAGGGCCCTTTTACACCTAATGCGTTAATGTGCGTTAATATGCGCTGGTACGCATTTTTTCCATAGCAGTGGATTGTGAACAAGGTTTCAGTTAAAACGCGTTACGTGTGAAAGGTGCCATAGGAAAACATGGGCAATACGTTGAAAAACAGTTTTCTTTCAGTTATAACTGAGAGCAACTGATTAAGTGTAAAAGGGGCCCGAGTGTCTGGTAGTGTCAGCTGGATGATAAGCTTTTGAGTCTTGACAGTTTGTGATCATTTCCACAGTAGTTACTCATTAAAGATATTCACCAGTGCTATTTTGATCAAAACTAGTATTTTTGATCTGTTTCCTCGCTAATAACTGAACACATGCTAACCTGTTTCATTCAAATGTGGGGCTGCAGTTAGCAGTTTCGCCACAAGATGGAGCTTTTGTCCATACGTATTTCTGTTCCTAGTTTCCTTGCAGGTACCCAACAGTCTCTCCTGAGCAGTGATGGCACGAACGGGTCATTAAAGTATGGGGAAAACGCCAATTTAATGTAACGCTCGCCATTGTATTGCCTATGAACAGATTGTTCCATCGCTACTCCTCAGTATGTCTGAGACTGGGAGCACACTTGTCTGTGTGGAAAACCATAAGTTTTCTGCCATGTGCTTTTCTGCTGCTATTCCTGCGTACACGTTTTTGTTTTTGTGTTTCTGTTTTGTGTTTTTTAATAAAAATACATATTCAACAAGTGAAATAATACATTATCAAATAATTTTTACCTCCCCCCCCCCCCAAAAAAAACCCCCATCAAAAACATATGCAAATCTCATGCAATCTGTATACTGTGTGCCGGATGAATTAAATTCTTGTGCCATATTAAAACACCAAAAATCGCATTGTGAATTATACAGATATGCAATTTTTGTGAGTTCCATAGACTAACATTATATGGGAATTTGCATGCTTTTTCCCCTATGTGGCTAAATGCATGCGATTCTACTAAGTGTGCTCCCTGCTTCATTGGTCAATTCTCACAGTCAGGGTGTGGCCAAAGATATTTAATTGGAGAATTACTGCCCATGGAGGGAAAGGATATTTTACCCATGGGACCCAAGTAGCTTGATATCATAGAATCCACTATGAATCCATTACTGTAGCAGAGGGTGCTTCAGCATAAAGCTAAGCTGTGTGAGACTATTTAAATTAAACTAAAAGTGTACCTAGCAGTCACTTTCCCCTGGATCAACTGGGATATGTGAGGGTGCAGGAGAGAAAGCACAAACTCCATCACGATCTTTGGGTCACCCCTACCACTGCTAAATCTCCTCCACACATCCATAAATGAGGTCCAGGACAAACAAGATAA
The DNA here is from genome assembly GCF_040937935.1 of Hyperolius riggenbachi. Taxonomy (NCBI): domain Eukaryota; kingdom Metazoa; phylum Chordata; class Amphibia; order Anura; family Hyperoliidae; genus Hyperolius; species Hyperolius riggenbachi. The sequence continues at coordinate 49,117,426 of NC_090654.1, forward strand.
CACTTGACCCCTCCCACCTGTCATTTCTTCACCCTCCTTCCCTCAGCCTGCCGCTACAAGACCATCCCCACCAAAACCTCTAGGAACACCTTCTTCCCTCATGCAGTCCTCCTTCTGAACTCAACCCCCCTCATTAATGCAACCTCTCAGACTTCAACCCCAGTATCTCTGGGGGAGCTAGCGTACTGATCCTAATGCCTTACATCGTATGTGTCCTTATGTTAGTCTCCCATCTGTTGCACTATCCTGCATGTTGTTACAGTAGCAAAAAAAGTATGTGAACTCTTTGGAATATATGGATTTCTGCACAAATTGGTCCTAATCCCATCAAACATCTGGGTCTGGGGTTTTGTTTTTGTTGTTTTTTTATTTGACTTAATTTATTCCTTACAGCTGAATGGGAGCCAAACACAGTTGATATCTAAGTGTTCTTTTTCCATATCAGGGTCCACCTGGTCTTAATGGGGCACCTGGTCTTCGGGGACTGCCTGGACCACAAGGGCCAAAAGGCGATAAGGTGAGTAGAACAATAAATAGCTGCTGTTCAGCTGTGGAGAATTCTGGGAACTGCAAATGTGCAGCAGTGATACAACTTTTATTTCAGCCAAGGGAAAGTATTTTTCTGTAGTCCTTTCTTTGTAGGAGGTAATGGTAATTAGGCTGAAAGATGCAACTACCCACAGTAAATTATGGTAAACATCAACATCTGACTCAGTCTCTGAATTTCCTCTGCAGGGTGAGGACGGTGAAGGCTTTCCAGGTCCAGCAGGACGTACAGGAGATCCAGGTGATCGAGTGAGTTCCAGTCAGTGATTCTGCTAAGAATATTCTTATTGTGTGTGCTAATAAAACTGCACATTTCTGAATCTTGGCTTTTTACATGGCATTTTCTGATGGTTTGGGCTGTATGACCTGTGTTGCACTGCAACAATTTCAGAACTGCAAAGAAGTCTGGGGAAATATGACATCATTGGCTGACTACTTCCTGTTGTGTTTAGTAGTCACAGATGCAGAATAACTGAAACTGGGTTCATTTACAGGATTCACCAGCTCTCTACATACACAGTGGTTTTTCTCAATGTCTTTAGCCAGACAGAACAGAAACCAACAACCCACAACAGTCTAGATGGTAGCAGGCAAAAAGGGCGCCGGCTGAGGGTGGAAGAAAAGGGGCGCCGCCATAAACTTTAATGCAATTATCGTTAATACGGCGGAAAAAAGCAGAAAAAAGGGCGCCGTGATAAATATTGTTAACATTAGAACGTAATCGCTTTAGAAGCTTGCGGCGTTATAGTTTTTGTCATATTATTTTGTTTATATTTACAAATTTTACATTATCAAATATATTCACGTCACTATGTGTAAAAAGGTGTTTCTGCAGAGGGAGTGGTTAGGGTTAGGCACCACCAGGGGGAGTGGTTAGTGTTAGGCACCACTCGGGTGGCGGTTAGTTTTAGGCAACACCAGGGGGGTGGTTAGGGTTAGGCACCACCAGGGGGGTGGTTAGGGTTAGGCACCACCAGGGGTGGTGGTTAGGGTTAGGCACCACCCGGGCGGCGGTTAGTTTTAGGCAACACCAGGGGAGGTGGTTAGGGTTAGGCAACACCAGGGGAGGTAGTTAGGGTTAGGCACCACCAGGGGAGTGGTTAGTTTTAGGCACCACCAGGGGAGGATTCTGTGTTAGAGTAGGGTTGGGTTGAGCGTAACGATATTTAACGGTAATATCTTTTCATTATTATTTCTCGTCTGTTTTTACAACGGTATTTATCGTTAACAAAGCTTGACAACGATTTATCATTATCAGATTTCGTTAATAACCGGTGCCATTTCGTTATCAACTCGGGCCCTTTTTTCACGGCGCCCTTTTTTCATGCACGCATCTAGGTAATCTTTTGCAGCATAAGCAAGTAGATCAGTGACATCTACAGGACAGATATAGGAACAACACACATGATGTGCATGCCACTGGATTGATTTGCTCACTTTTAATCTGTTGCACTGTATTATTAACAGACATTACATCTATACATGGCGGTTTTATTGAATGATAACTAATCTAGAATCTCTTATATCCTGTAGGGACCCAGAGGTCCTCCTGGTGAACAGGGAACAAAAGTAAGTATGGTGGTCACTTCTTTATACTCCTCTTAATTTGAAAGCTGGAACCTGTAGAGAGCGCAATGTGGAAGTTGCCATCTTTTTTCCTTTTCTGAAAAATCCCATCTGGATGGCTGTCATGCTGGTCTTTTATTAATATAGAGTCTAAGTTACACTCGGAACAAGCATGTGGCCAGTGTAGTCACACCTAGAACAAGCATGTGGCCAGTGGAGTCACACTTAAACAAGCATGGGGCCAGTGGAGTTACACCTAGAACAAGCATGGGGCCAGTGGAGTTACACCTGGAACAAGCATGGGGCCAGTGTAGTCACACCTGGAACAAGCATGGGGCCAGTGGAGTTACACTTGGAACAAGCATGGGGCCAGTGGAGTTACACCTGGAACAAGCATGCGGCCAGTGTAGTCACACCTAGAACAAGCATGGGGCCAGTGTAGTCACACCTGGAACAAGCATGGGGCCAGGGTAGTCACACCTGAAACAAGCATGTGGCCAGTGGAGTCACACCTGGAACAAGCATGGGGCCAGTGTAGTCACACCTGAAACAAGCATGCGGCCAGTGGAGTCACACCTGGAACAAGCATGGGGCCAGTGTAGTCACACCTGGAACAAGCATGCGGCCAGTGGAGTCACACTTAAACAAGCATGCAGCCAGTGCAGTCACACCTGGAACAAGCATGCAGCCAGTGGAGTCACACCTGGAACAAGCATGGGGCCAGTGGAGTCACACCTGGAACAAGCATGGGGCCAGTGGAGTCACACCTGGAACAAGCATGGGGCCAGTGTAGTCACACCTGGAACAAGCATGGGGCCAGTGGAGTTACACCTGGAACAAGCATGCGGCCAGTGGAGTTACACCTGGAACAAGCATGGGGCCAGTGGAGTCACACCTGGAACAAGCATGGGGCCAGTGGAGTTACACCTGGAACAAGCATGGGGCCAGTGTAGTCACACCTGGAACAAATATGCGGCCAGTGTAGTCCACATGGAACAAGCATGCGGCCAGTGGAGTCACACCTGGAACAAGCGTGTCCTCTGGAGTCATACCTGGAACAAGCATGGAGCCAGTGTAGTCACACCTGGAACAAGCACGGGGCCAGTGTAGTCACACCTGGAACAAGCACGGGGCCAGTGTAGTCACACCTGGAACAAGCGTGTCCTCTGGGCCAATCAGGGATGGATTTACCATAAGGCACTGTAGGCACGTGTCTATAGGCGCCTGCTGATGGAAAGGCAGCCCACTCCCCTGCCAGAGTGCCCCTCCCTCCTTCCCTATGCAGAGTCCTGATGAGATAGTAAATAAGATATTATTCAACCTGCTCTCCGCATTCAACTGACAAGATATCCCTTCAGTCAGCGGCACCTCTAGCTACCCAATACTTGGGGACACCTCCAGCTACTGAATATTGAGGTTCCTTTAGCTACTCAATACTTGGGGGCAACTCTAGCTACTTAATACTGAGAATATATCTGCCTACCTAATACTAAGGGGCACCTGTAGCTACCTATGATGGGCAAGGGAAGTAAGGGAGAAGTGATAGCTGGGTCAGCCAGCACACTTGCGGTGTGGTTCGGTGGGGGTTTGTAGATTCCTAGAGGGCAAAGTCTAAGGTGCCAGGACATCTGTGCCTATAGACTCCTTTGAGATAAATCCGGGCCTGAGGCCAGTGGAGTCACGCCTGGAACAAGCATACAACCAGCAAAGTCACATTTGGAACAAGCATCCGGCCAATGGGATTACACCTGCAACTAGCATGCGGCCAGTGGAGTCACTTATGGAGCAACCATGTAGTCACTGGAGTTGATTTAGATCGCCTGATCCACATTTGTTGTAAAAGTGTGATTTAGAGTTGTAGGCAGGGACAGAATCTCCCATAGTGATACATCCCCACTATGTACTACATATTGGTGCATCTCCACTATGCACTATTTATTTTGGATCCCTTCCCACCTTCAGGGAGTGGATGGGATGAACCAAAGTAAACGAGAAGGTCGGTATTAGGTGAACATTCTGTTCCTACACACACCCTTAATTGGACTTAAGGTGGGTACACACGTCAGATAAAAGTCTTTGGAAAATGAAAGATCACAGACCAATTTTACCCCCTTTCATGTAGTATGAGAGCCATGCTCTACACAGTCTATTCTATGGAGCTGAACTCCCCATCAGATAAAAATCTTTGCAAGATGCTGCACACAAAGATGCTGTAGACATTCAAAAGATCATTATCTGCAAAATATCTGTTCCTGCAAAAGATCCGTTCCTGCAAAACGCATTCATAGTCTATGACATCTGCAGATCCAATACACACCTTGTTTAATGGACATTCATCTGCAGATCAGACAATTATCTGCGGATCTGAAGATCCATGTCAGGAACCGACCCGCGGCACGCCTGCGTATGCGGTTCCCGACTGCGGGTTTGACCAGATCAAGCGGGGAGCAGCCTTATTTAAGCTACAAACAAGGCTGTGACCCCCAGAACACTTCTCACTGCCACCACTAGCGGTTCGCTAGATACGTCCCCTCAGCTGTCGAGGGCTAAACACGCAATCTGCGTTTTCGTATTTGGGTCAGCTTTGCGCTTAGGCCGAATACGAGAACGCCACGCACCCACACACAGTTGCACTTCAATCTCTTCTAGGCTATAAGTGTTAGTTTAGCACAGCAGAAGTCAAGCTTATTAAATAATAATTTAATATTCCAGAAAAACATGGAACAATGCAGAACAGAATATATGCAAAAGATTACAAAAAAACAAAGTAAAAAAGTTACAAAATTAAGAGTTACAAAGATAACACACCAAGCAATTTGCTTACCAAAAATACAGGAATCCAGATACAAGAACCTTGGACTTTTGTGGACAGACACAATTCTGGTTAGACCAGGAGTCCACTAGCTTGGGCCAGGAGACCGGCTGCCACTACCGTCAGAAGAGAACTGATTTGAGGTAGCTGTCCCCTGGTTTTTATAATGAAATATTCGCCTCGAGGCTGTAAGCCTGTGTGGACGGGGGGAGACTAAATTTACTTACATCCTCAGTCATAATTGGATATTCAGAGATCCAACATCCACTATAGTACCCACACCCAACAAAAGACTTCCTTAGCCCAATTTCCCCAGGTTACAATGTCTATACATCAAGAGATTGTTAAATGAGGCTTTTCAACTCCACCAATAATTTAATTTCCTCACAGTGAAATAGGGTTTCTTCACCACAAGCTGACATGTTTTAGACTTTTCCTGACTAGGCTTGCTTTGTGTATTGAGACAGTGGGCCGTCTCCTGAGTTCAAAAAGCCAGGCAGATAATCCCATTAGTAGAAACTCAAAGCACCTCATATGGTCAAGACAATACCCACTTCCTTGCCCCAAGCAATCAACGGCAAGAGCTCCCTTGTAGCAGACCTACATGGAACACAGGCAGAAAAATGAAAGAATACGTTCCTGTTCCTTACATCCTAAGCACCCCAATATATTCCTGACACGCCCCCTCTTCCAGACGGCGCCGGCAGATGATTCTAACGAATCGTCCTGCCAAAGCCGACACTGACGGCCGGGCCTGGGAGGGGGGGGGGTGTAACTCCTTAGCTCCAAGCTACAGGAATGGAAAAGTTGGTCAGGTTGCTGCAATGTGTCGTTGCCCTTGACAACCTGACGTAACCAACCAGGGGAAAGCGAGTCAGTGACGACCGTGAATTCGCGACCATAGAGACAGTGCTGCAACTGGGGAAGGGTTCCAACCGTCGCTACACGCACTCTCTCTATAGTGGCAGGAGCTATCTCCTTTGGGGAACGAATATCTGCCGGTCTGCCTCCTCCACTTCGGACAGCTCCGAGGGAGTAACTTCCCAGAACCCTCTCAGCCCGCCCCTCCCAGCTGGTGACCCGCTGGCCAGCCCCCTGAGCTCTTCCTGGCTGCTGTCAAATCGAACAGCCCCAGAGAGCTCAGTGCTGCCTGTCACACATTCCAGGAAGGCTGCAGACGGAGAGGCTCCTGGGCCCTCAGGGCCAGGTTCCGAATTGGATGTAGCTGACCCAGCAACATTTGCCACTTCGGTGGACAGTCCCTCTGCTGTAGACCCGCTAGCGCTGCGGGTTACCCCTGCAGCTGAGGGAGCGCCCACCTTACACATATCATAAACCACATCACCTTTGGTCTTGAAACCATCTGAAGGGGGAAGATCTGGCCTGGTGCCACCTGCCCCTTCAATGGACAGTCCACCTGCTGCAGCCCAGCGAGCGCCGCTGGTTACTCCTGCAGCTGACGGAGTGTCCACATGACACACAGCATTATGTAGTACAACACATATGACATCAGCATTATCAGCCCTACATATATTGTCATTTGGGACATCACATAAAACATCCACATTATCTGTATCATTACACACATTGCTACTCAGCACTTCACAAGTAGCATCAACAGTTCTTGCATCGATCGCCTCGATAGTCCGTGCGTCATAAATGACATCATCAGTTTCTGCATTCTCCGTATCAACATGTCCCACTCCAGGCCTAGGCACTGGAGAATCACTAGGGCTGGCTCCTAGTACACAGTCCATAGCCCCTGGGGCCTCACCAGCACTCCCCCCTTGCACAGCATTATCAAACCGCACCTGGCAAGAGTCCTGAACTTCTGCTGGGGGTGCAGGCTCCACAGGGTTAGGAGTAGGCTCATACCGGGCCACTAACCGTCCCAGGTCAGTACCCAGCAAAACGTTGGTGGGGATTTTGTCGGTTACCCCAACTTCTTTCAATCCGCTGCCGGCTCCCCAATTCAGGTGGACCAAGGCGGTGGGTATGGCTGGGGTGACACCCCCAATTCCTCTGACAGCAATCATTTTCCCAGGTATGTACTGCTCCGGGTTCGCAAGCTGGGGATGTATGAGAGTCACTTCTGCTCCAGTGTCTCTCAGCCCAGTGGCAATTGTTCCCCCAACCGTGACAAGCTGCAGATTCTCTGCATAGCCAGTAGCATTCCTGGTAGCACACAAAGCCGTTGGGACTTCACTGGGGTTTGAGGTCTCACTGGATTTTGGGGCCTCCCTCTTCCTCTCTGGGCAAGTCCTGCTGATATGACCCACCCTGTCACATACAAAGCATTTCCGAGTGTCAGGGGTTGGTTGCCTGAATCCAGGAGACAGTGGTGCTTGCCTCCTCTGGGTGCTGCTGGGTGACACAGGTTTAGCACTCTGTTCTCCCCTCCAGCTGGGCGTAGTAGTCCTCCGGGACTCAGGTGCTCTATGGGCGGTGTAGGAATCGGCCATTTCCGCAGCCTCATCCACTGTCTTTGGTTCTCGATCCAGCACAAACAGCCGGACCTCAACAGGACAGGTGTGTAGGAACTGGTCTTTTATCATCAGCTCCTGCAGGGCATCCAAGGTTTTGACTGACAGTCCTTTTAACCACTGCTGGAAGGCAGTGCGCAGGTTGCAAGCATGATCCAGGTAACTGTCATTAGGACCTCGCTGCACTGTCCAGAAACATTTGCGATACACCTCTGGCGTGAGGTGGTATCGCGCAATAATGGCTTTCTTAATTGCCTCAAAGTCTGTTTCTTCCTCCTGGGGGAGACTCACAAACGCCTCCAGGGCCTTGCCTCTCAGCCCTGGTGTGAGATATCTTGCCCACTGCTCACAGGGCACCCCATACTGCCGACAAGTCCTTTCAAACCCCTGTAGGAGAGTGTCTATGTCAGAGTCCTTGTCCATAGTGGGGAACTTATCCAGGGGGATTCTGTGGACTCGCTCACCTTCGCGTTCTGCGGGTCCAGCAGACCGGTTCTGCTGCTGAAGTTTAGCCAGCTCCAGCTGGTGTTGCCATTCAGCTCTTCCCTCCTCTGCCCGGAGTCTGTCCCTCTTGGCCTGGAGTCGCTGGGCAGCTTGTTCCCTCTCTGCTTGTCGTATTTCCCTCTCTGCTTGCCGATGTTCCAGAATCAGCTTAAGGCGCAGTTCGGGCTCAGCCGAACCTAGTAGCTGTAGGTCGGCTTCCAGAGATGTCATCCCCATGTTCGGTGGATCATCCAGGACATCGTCTCCACTCGCATTCTGTGGCGGGAGCAATTTCTCCTCTGGCGTGTCGTGAGCTGCATCCGCTGACGTTGAAGCACGGGCTTGCTCTGCCTCATCATACTCCTCGAGCGCACAAACTAACTGGTCCTTAGTCTGGCCGCTCACCGTCTCGATGCCTTTGTGCTCACACAGGTTGAGTAGTATCTCTTTGTTTTGCCTTGCATAGCTGGATGCTTTCTGAGCCATCGTGTTGCAAAAAAAATAAAAAGAAAAAAAAGGGGGGGAAGGGAAAGCAAATACCAAGTATGTATCTTTGAACAAAAAAAAACGTATATAGATTCTGCACTGAGTAGACTTCTGTAGGCTAGTTGCTTCTAGCAAGCTTCCAGCCTTTAGTACTCAGAATAGCAAGCTAAACTGCGTACTAATGTACTAAACGATCCCACCACTGCCAGCCAATTATGTCAGGAACCGACCCACGGCACACCTGCGTATGCGGTTCCCGACTGCGGGTTTGACCAGATCAAGCGGGGAGCAGCCTTATTTAAGCTACAAACAAGGCTGTGACCCCCCAGAAGACTTCTCACTGCCACCACTAGCGGTTCGCTAGACACGTCCCCTCAGCTGTTGAGGGCTAAACACGCAATCTGCGTTTTCGTATTTGGGTCAGCTTTGTGCTTAGGCCGAATACGAGAACGCCACGCACCCACACACAGTTGCACTTCAATCTCTTCTAGGCTATGAGTGTTAGTTTAGCACAGCAGAAGTCAAGCTTATTAAATAATAATTTAATATTCCAGAAAAACATGGAACAATGCAGAACAGAATATATGCAAAAGATTACAAAAAAACAAAGTAAAAAAGTTACAAAATTAAGAGTTACAAAGATAACACACCAAGCAATTTGCTTACCAAAAATACAGGAATCCAGATACAAGAACCTTGGACTTTTGTGGACAGACACAATTCTGGTTAGACCAGGAGTCCACTAGCTTGGGCCAGGAGACCGGCTGCCACTACCGTCAGAAGAGAACTGATTTGAGGTAGCTGTCCCCTGGTTTTTATAATGAAATATTCGCTTTGAGGCTGTAAGCCTGTGTGGACGGGGGGAGACTAGATTTAATTACATCCTCAGTCATAATTGGATATTCAGAGATCCAACATCCACTATAGTACCCACACCCAACAAAAGACTTCCTTAGCCCAATTTCCCCAGGTTACAATGTCTATACATCAAGAGATTGTTAAGTGAGGCTTTTCAACTCCACCAATAATTTAATTTCCTCACAGTGAAATAGGGTTTCTTCACCACAAGCTGACATGTTTTAGACTTTTCCTTACTAGGCTTGCTTTGTGTATTGAGACAATGGGCCGTCTCCTGAGTTCAAAAAGCCAGGCAGATAATCCCATTAGCAGAAACTCAAAGCACCTCATATGGTCAAGACAATACCCACTTCCCTGCCCCAAGCAATCAACGACAACTGCTCCCTTCTAGCAGACCTACAAGGAACACAGGCAGAAAAATGAAAGAATATGTTCCTGTTCCTTACATCCTAAGCACCCCAATATATTCCTGACAATCCAACCTGGTGGATCTGATCTACAGATAATTGTCCGTTAAACAAGGTGTGTATGAGATCTGCAGATATCATAGACTATGAATGCGTTTTGCAGGAATGGATCTTTTGCAGGAACAGATCTTTTGCAGATACTGATCTGTTGAATGTCTACAGCATCTTTGTGTGCAGCATCTTGCAAAGATTTTTATCTGATGGAGAGTTCAGCTCCATAGAATAGACTGTGTAGAGCATGGCCCTTATACTACATGGAAGGGGGTAAAATTGGTCTGTGATCTTTCATTTTCCAAAGACTTTTATGTGACATGTGTACCCACCCCAAGACTAAAATGTATTAGGGGCAGGAGAACAGCACAGCAGCCAGGCGACTGACATTTTAGTAAAAAATAATAAAGATGGCAGCCTCCAAATTTATCACATTAACGTTTTCTCTAAGTTAGGTCCTTAAACTTGTTTTAAATGTTTAACATAAAGGATACAGTTTATATTTTTGTTTAGACAGAGGGCTTGACTCACTAAAGGATGCTAACACAGTTAGCACGCCTAAAAGCTTTGCATGTGCAAACTAGGGTGCTAAGCAGTTTGTACGGCAAAGCTGTTACCGATCGCCTGCTATTTTAACGTGCGTAAAAAGTTTGCGCGGGTACAGTTTGCGCGCACCGCCTCGCTTGCAAAGTATGCTTATCACGCTACTTAGCATGCGAAGCGGCTGATTTTGCATTTGAAGCAGGGCGCGCAAAACTTAAACTTTACGTGCGCAAACTCTTTCGTGCATATTAGCGCGTGCAAAGCCAGTTTGCACGTGCTAAGTGGCTTTTCATTGATGTGCTAACACTTTAGTGAATCAAGCCCAGAGTGTAAAAGGCTTAAAATGAATTATTTTGTTTTGCTGTCTGTGTTCCCACCAAACTAAAGGTTCCTCATCTTCACTTCCTATTCCAGTGAGAGGTGGTCAAGAACACAGGAAGTAGAGGTTAATCTCTGTAATGGGTCAGACAGATAAAAAAAAAATTGAAAAAGTTTTTACTTCAGATAGGTATTTATTAACATTCTATACTTCCTGGTGATCATTCAGAGCTGAAATAAGAACCTTGGATGTCACTAAAGTAGAAGTGAGAAGATTTCTTAAAAGAGTCATAGACAGTTATAACATCCCAAAGCTAGTTATAAGCTTTCATACTAATATTTTTAAAAAGTTTTGCTTGGACTGAAGAAGAAGTCCATCACTGATAGAAAATGGCATTTTAATGTTGCTACCATTATCTGATGAGTTTAATACTACACTTTCTATAATCATAACTATTGTTCATGTTGTCACCGGAATGACTGTCCGCAACTACAAAGGCGAATTTAACTAGCGGAGGAGGACCAGAGAAATCACAGTGTCGATTGGAGATATGTGAAAATTATATTCAATCATAGTGACTCCATCAGAAAACACAATGGGCTTGATTCACTATGCAGTGCTAACCTACTTAGCACGTCTAAAGTCTTTAGGCGCGCTAACCAGGGTGCTAAGTAGATTAGCACTGGTTTTCTCAATCAGATCGCGCGCTAAGTACCGCGCGCAAAGTTTTGCGCACGCAAAGTCCTATGTGCGTGCTAAGTCCCATAGGCTTTAAAGAGACTCTGAAGCGAGAATAAATCTCGCTTCAGAGCTCATAGTTAGCAGGGGCATGTGTGCTCCTGCTAAACCGCCGCTATCGCGCCGCTAAACGGTTGTCCCTTCACCCCCAAACCCACCCCCGCAAACGTTAGTCGTGGAATTGGTCGTTCCTGGAGGCAGGGCTAACGGCTGCAGCCCTGCCTCCAGTCGTGTCTATCAGCGGCGCATCGCCGCCTCTCCCCTGCCCCTCTCAGTGAAGGAAGACTGAGAGGGGCAGGGGAGAGGCAGAGATACGCGCTGACAGACGCGGGGGTGAAGGGACCCCCGTTAAGCCGCGGGATAGCGGCGTTTTAGCAGGGGCATGCATGCCCCTGCTATCTATGAGGTCTGAAGCGAGATTTATTCTCGCTTCAGACTCTCTTTAATGGGCACTTTGCGCGGAGTGCCCTGCGCTCTGTGCAGTGCGCGCGTAAAGTTTTGTGCGCGAAAAGCTTGTTTAGACGTGCTAAGGGGGCTTTCACAGGCATGCTAACAGTTAGCACCGCTTTGTGAATCAAGCCCAATGAGATTAGAACTGTTAAAGGGAACCCGAGGTGAGAGGGATAATGGAGGTTGCCATATTAATTTCCTTTTAAACAATACTAGTTGCTTGAGGGATCTCCTAATTCTGTGTCTCTAATACATTTAGCCATAGAACCAAAACAAGCATGCAGCAGATCAGGTACTCTGACTCAGCTGACTCAGGTTTTACTAGATTAGCCATATGCTTGTTCCAGGGTTTTGACTGACTATGGCTATGCCAGAAAATCAACAGGGCTGCCAGGCAACTGGCACTGTTTATAAGGACATAAATATGGCACCCTCCCTATCACTTTTACCTCGGGTTCCCTTTAAAGAGACTCTAAAGCGAATAAAATTTGCCATTTTTACCTTGTATTTCGCTTCAGAAGTCTCAGCAGAGGTAAACCGCTGCGTCCCCGCCGCAAAAGAGGGCTTTAGATCCCCCTAAATCTCCGGGGAGGGGGGTGCGATCCCGGCAGCGCTTCCTGAAAGAGGCAGAGCTTTCTGCGGTAGCTCTGCCTCTAATGATGTTAATCGCTGCCTCTCCCTGCCCCTCTCACTCTTCCTTCACTGAGAGGGGCGGGGAGAGGCGGAGATCCGCACGGTGATTGACGTCAGGAGAGGTAGAGCTGCAGCTGAAAGCTCTGCCTCTCAGGGCAGCACAATCCACGACCGAGATGGCCGTGGGTGTTTGCCCAGTGATTTGGGGGGTCTAAACCCCTCGTTTTGCAGCAGGGACGTGGCGGTTTACCTATGCTTAGACTTCTGAAGTGAAATACAAGGTAAAAATGACAAATTTTATTAGCTTCAGAGTCTCTTTAAGGTGGACATAGATCACTTGATGTGCCACCAGATCAAACATTAGATAGATTCCTCTCTGATCGATCTTAGCAGAGAAGGACCTAGTGCCTGGCCACACACTGCACACAGATTTCCAATAGATGCTGAAATCTATTGGAAATTGTCATACAGCCGTCCCCCAAAGGAACATGTGTCTCCCCATGCCTGTGTGCGGTGTTGAATGCTCACCTGCCACACGCTGGTATGAATCCTGGCCTCGTCTGGTGACCAATGTCACAGCAAGTGCCTGTACCACATGCCACCGGCACATGTAGCAACGTCACACTGGCCAGGATTCACATCGGCATGAAAGGTAAGTGTTCAACAAAGCACACAGGCATGGGTGGAGGGGACATACGCTTGGGGTGGCACTGGCTGTGGTTCATTGGTTATGCAAAATTTGAACACAGTTACCACTACACACTCAAGCCCTTCCGACTGAGATTTTACAGAATTTCCGATCCCTTCAACCAATTTCAGATGTAAAACAAAGATCAATCATGTGGCCATGTTGCGGTATTGATTATCCTCCATCTGATAACAATTATCCGATGGAAAGGTCAATTGCCCCATAACATTCAGTAATGTATGGACTCTCTAAGTTTTATTGTAGCAACCAAGGGTAGAATAGAATGGTCTTTGGTTCATAGTCATTATAGACTCATATTCTTTTCTTCCCTAACAGGGTGACCGAGGACTGCCTGGCTTGGCCGGAGATCCCGGGGAGAAGGTGATTATGGCTCTCTTTATAACTCTGCAAGAAATATCGCTACAGACTAGTAACTACCCAGCTCTGGCTTATGCCAAAAAGTTGGGTGGTCCTGAGAGTTCAGTTCATGTAACCAATCTTCCCCTTATCGAGTATAGCAAGGATTATCTTGTATAAACTTGACACTTATTGAAGCAATGCATTGTAAGATTGTTAATTGACTATTGAGTAGTCGAGACACAGATGAACTTGCTGACTCCCAGGTGATTAAGCCTTACCCACACTACCAATGACTCATGCTGTCTAGAAGAAGAGAAGACAGCATCAGAAACAGGTAGGAGAGAAGTGATCACAAGTGAGCCTGCAACAGTCTTGAGTGACCTGCGGTTATTTTCCTATGGCTGGAGAAGACATAAGAAAAGGTGTTCAGTGAGAAACAGCTTTACTATTATTGACTAATTCTGTTTTCAGGTCAAAGCATTGCATTAAAATGCATGCATTCACTACAAGGAGACTTAATTTGTGTGCTCCAAAAGTGAAGTGACAATACATTGCCACAAGATGGTGTAGGCATACAAAAATAAATATATGGAAACATACACCATCCATACAGGGGCAGGACACTATATTTATAGATGGTACTTGTTTCTTCAGACTAATGTACTGTCTTGTTGCACTGCACTGAAACAAAAATCCCACCTACTACATTATGATGTATTCAGGAAATTAGGTAGGAACACGTCACAAGGCAACATGTTGCCAAGCAACATACCACTACATGCATACCTCCCAACTTTTTGAGATGAGAAAAAGGGACACTTAAGCCACGCCCTTGCCACACCCCTGGGCACGCCCTCACCACGTCTCTAGTCACGCATACCATAAAGATTTCATAAGAAACATATGTTGTTTTATAATTCAAACCACACTGATCCTTTCTATCCTGGTTCATTTTCCTTCATACTAACATTTTAAAATTAGTAATAAATCAATTTAAAGGTTGGGAATAAAGTTTAGAGTCAATCAAACACATTTTTAGTATAGAAATATATATATATTTACATAGAAAGAGGGACAAAGTCCTGAAAGAGGGACAAATGAGGGTGAAAGAGTGACAGAGGGACAGGGCTCCCAAAAAGGGACTGTCCCTCCGAAAAAGGGACAGTTGGGAGCTATGCACTACATGGGTTGTGAAGCATACTGTGAATGGTACAACAGAAACAATCAGGATCTTACAGAAGGATTTGACAAAGCAAAAGAGTTATAGAGGGGTTGTGGGAGCAGTGATGGAGCTACAAGCCATGTGTCAAATTTTACGTTGGGGCTTTACACACAATGAGTATGAATTGCATACCTCTGGGAGTAGTGATATTCTTGGGAGTCCTTTGAATTCCCTCAGAGCAAGGCAGTTGTTCCATTACAATGTCCACTAATCATGTTCCAAGGTCTTACCAGGGAAGGGTAGTTGTCTATGTAGACTCCAGGTTCTGACTCTTGATCCCTTCTTGTGGACACAAGTAACATCTGACATACGGTACTTTGTACAATCCTCAGCCAAGCTCAGACACCAAAATAGTTGTATGAGATCTGTGACCTTATGTACAACAAAATGTTTAGAACATCAGTACATACATTTTCACACACAAACACATGAAAGCCTTCCTTCCCTCCATCATAAGGCCTTCCATATTCACAACAGAGTGGTTCACAATTGGAGAAGGGATGGATGACGCTTGCCTGCTTTTTTGAGACGAAAACAAGGAGTAAGAAGTTCTTACTACACAGGATTGTATCAGAGGATGATTATTCAATGGTTTCAGGAAACTACCATGACAAAAAATCAGGTTGAGATTCTTGAAACCTTGACAGTAATTTGTGTGAGAGATAAAACTGAGATAAAATAGAGTTCACCAAGCTTGATGAGGCTTTCATCATCTAGCAGATCTGAGACTCTACGTCTTCATGATCTGTGTCTAGATTTAGCAATGCTTGGTGACCAGACATGGTGGAGGTGGGGAAGCAAATGGTTTCATATCCTTTTTTTAGTCTGATTTACTGTATAGTATAACAGTTATATTTTTTTCTTTCCAGGGTGATCGTGGTACTCAGGGATTTTCAGGTCTTAAGGTCAGTTTGTCTATTTGTTAGAATTTAATAACTTTATAGAAATGTATAGTGTGTGTGCTGGTTACATTTTTTAAACTTTTAGTACTGAAATGTCTTCTAACTTTATTTTTGTTAATATGGTAAATATGAAATATATATATATTGAATTAATATATGTACAATATGGTGTTATCTAAACTCCGAACCACAGCAGAAAAACAAACCACTAACCGAGAAATATAGTAGCTGGACAATACAGGCACTTTAATAATCATACAGGCGGTTTATTAAGTCAACAAGCTGCCAGAAGTTCCCAGTCCACAAGTGAGCATTGACCAATTAAAAATGTAATTTTGCCTTCTTAAAGTGACTCTAAGTGACAAAAAAGGAAATCTGGATTTACCTTGGGCTTCCCCGCCCCCCCCCCCCCCAATAGGCCACGAGGTCCCCCAACATCCTTTTGGTCCCTTCCGTGGTCCCAATGGCAGCTCTAGTAATCCGCGACTTCATTTGAAGTCGCGCATTGCTTTTTAATAGAGAGATTTTTGGTCTCTTTTAGGCGTACGTATTGTTATGTCGCCTGGTCAGATGGACGCAGGGTGAGCCGAATGATAGCTCACCCTGCTGCCGTTGAAATTTCGGGCGTTGTTAAATACTATTCCTCCTCTGAGTCTTAGCAACTCGGAGGAACACGAAATTCCAGGTCTGGCTATTGCCGTCACCTGGATGACACTGAAATTCCCACTGCTCCTCTGTAGAAGTAATAACATTATGTCTATGGCAGCAGGAAAGTCAGGAGCTATGCAGCTGCAAAAGAGCACCGGACAAACTATCTTGTCTTCAAAACCTTTATACCTGCTTAGTGGTTCTGGGTCACCATGAGCTATCTGGGTATTACTTAGGCAAAAAAAACAATCCTCAGCGATTCTATGAGTTTCCCACACTCAGATCAAAAGCTTTCTGCAGATTGCGCAAAACACAAACGTGGTCGCCACCAGGGATCAGAAGCTATATTCCTCATAAAAACACTTTTTATTGTAAATGTTTAAAAGCCAATAAGAAATAAAGCAGACTTGCATTGAGGGTCCTTGCAAGCAGGACCCTATTGCACAATAGCACATATAAATCAAAGGGCACATAAAGTGCTCAGTGCAGTGCAGTAAATGATTTGCCTTCTCTCCAAACTTCGGCCTTGTGCTGCCATCAACGTTTTTTTTATAACCCTATATGAGCAGCACGGTGGTGTAGTGGTTAGCACTCTCACCTTGCTGCGCTGGGTCCCCTGTTCAAATCCCAGCCAGGGAACTATCTGCATGGAGTTTGTATGCTCTCCCCGGCCCAGATCCATGTGGTTTTTCCTCCGGGCACTCCGGTTATAGCCCAATATCCCACAAACATACAGATAAGTTAATTGGCTTCCCGCTAAATTGGCCTTAGACTACGATACATACACTACACGATACATACGTAGACATATGATTATGCAGTGGCGTACCTAGGGAATTTGACACCTGGGCTGGGAAAAGAGATAAGATTACCTGCCATCAAGCTAATCTAAATTGCCTGGAGCTTGCTTCTCTGCTCACTACAGGAGTCCTCTGTCAGCACCTGTATCACTGGTTTCTGCAATAGCGGACTGCCCTGAATTATTGATTAATTACTCTGATCAGGATAATTAATCAATAGTCCAAGGCACTCTGGTATTACAACAGCCAGTGCACATGGCTACTAATGACAGGCAACTTCTGAAGCACTAAAGACATCCTGCCACCTGCTTATGTCCCAGCTGCAGCACAGCAATTATTCTCTCTGCTCACCCTGCTGTTCTGAACATTCACTCACTGCAGGCTGTGTGTAGCAAGCAAGACACATTGCCTATGGGGCAGGAAGTGGGAGGGGTGTTACATCTAGTGCAAGAAGCAGTACAGTCCCCTGCACTGCCTGCTGCTATTTTCCCGAATATTGACCAAACTATAACAAAAGGTCCCAGGCGGCAAAACACAGTGGCCGAGCACTACAGTAGCACCCTTAGCCATGGCTACACCCGGTGCTGTGAGCACCTGCAGCCCCATGGTAGGTACAACACTGTGACTATGGTAGAGATTAGATTGTGAGCAGTTACGTGATAAGATGATATACTCTGTATAGCGCTTTGGAAGATGTCAGCACTATATAAATAATAAATAAAAATAATAACTCTAACCAACTTACAAAAATAGGAGCAGCTAAACCCGCTGGTGGAAGTGCTGTAATTAAAATATTCTAAGTTATTATTTCATATGTACCTGAGTAAACAATGTTAAAACTCCATACATTCCCATTCAGTGAGAAGCTCATCAGTCAATTGCTGCAGCCTCATTATTTGCATGATTGCATCATAGATATATGTAATTTAATGTTCTCAAATTCTGTTTCAGGGTTCCCCAGGACAAAATGGACAGGCAGGGCCGGCTGGACCCACGGTAAATCTCTTACTGTTAATATTGAAAATATTTTCAAGAATTTTTTTTTTCATTGCTGGAATATGTCACCTGTCCATAAAGAGGCTTTTAGTCAGACGGGGAAGGGGACTAATTAACGCTCCTAGGCCACTCTGTGGATGACAGATTAGTACCATTATAGAGGGATTCAAGCGGGATTGTCACCATAAAAATCTAATTTCAACAGCAACTGGTCTGAGTGTATTAAGTGATAAAGACGCTAATCGTGCATTCAAAACTTTTTCTGCTGTTATGGTTTGGAGTTATCACATACCTTAGGAGCACTGGCCCTTTAATAGCCATTTCCAAACAGTCGTATTCTTTTTATCTATAATATATTCCTCCTCTTCCCCTATTTCCCTGCGTAGCTGAAACATGATCCTCTGCTCACTTGTGTTTACAAGCAAGGCTGAGGTGACTCAGCGATTGGAGGAGAAAAGAAAAAAAGGGAAGAAATGACATCAGTATTCAGCCTCAAACTGTAGGCAAAAGACATGGTTCCCACCAGGAACAGAATTCTCTTAATTTACTGTATAAAATTCACTAAAATCAAAATGTGGACAGTACAATACATGTGTTATGTAAGTAGATCAAGTATTTATCTACTTATATATGTGTTTTTTCCCTGGCATAGTAGGGCTAGTCCTACTGCTTTAACAAACATTCTCTTACTCTGCTGTAGTGCCGAAATTGCTTGTTAGCAGAGCTCCTTCAGTTAGGAAACTGATATTTCTTTCAGAACATATAACCGCTACAAGCCGAGTCTTGGCCACGCCTCCTGCATGCTATTGGAGCTCAGTAGAGTGTGATGCTGTCATCACATCACCCCTCCCTGTAAAAGACACCATCTTGCCCATGGGGTTGTCCATTTAACACTCTTATGTACAGTTACCCCTTGTGAAGAACCCTTACATTGATAACTGAAGTTCATAGAAATCAGAATGGCTAAATTATGGATAACCAGTCAGCACTGAGGAACAGGAGGTCAATAGGGCCACACTTAGTATTCACAGGGAATCTCTCACTTTTATAACGACGGAAAGGTTGAGTTCTAGCCTTCCTTATCAGAGATAATAGCTAGATGGACCATAAACTAACAAGTCACTTTTTGCTTTTTTTCCCTCCATAGGGGCCTGCAGGGCCACAGGGCCAACGAGGAGAAAAGGTAGGTAACATGGTTGCTGTGGGTCCAGAGGGGGGAGCAGGAAATTTGGGCACATGAGGAAAGTGGACAAAAAGGGCGCCGCCATTCACTCCCATAATAAATATCGTCTGATGGGCGCTAAACAGGAAAAAAGGGCGCCAGAGATTTTTTAATGTTTTCTAACGACGCTTGTGATGATTTAAGTTTACAAAATGCGCCCGTGACGAATAACGTTTACAAAAATACTAAACATATTTATCGTATTGAACTAAAACATTATTTAAAATTGTATCCCTTACTGTTTGTAAAACATTATTATATTTAACAAATATATAACATAATACAAAATAAAGCCATCAGTACTTAACGGAAATTGCAATATATTTTTTACAGTCACTATTTGTAAAACATTATTCGCCACACAATAAAGTGATCACTAACGGGGGTCTTAGGCTTAGGCACCACCAGGGGAGATTTAGGGTTAGGCACCACCAGGGGGTCTTAGGGTTAGGCACCACCAGGGGGGTCTTAGGATGAGGCACCACCAGGGGAGATTTAGGGTTAAGCACCACCAGGGGGGTCTTAGGGTTAGGCACCACCAGGGGGTCTTAGGGTTAGGCACCACCAGGGGAGATTTAACCTCCCCGGCATTCTAATTATGCGCAGCCGTACGTCTGCGCATGGTTTTTTAAACCTAATTTTTTTTAATCATGTAGCTAGCCTAGCGCTAGCTACATGATACCCCCCTCCCAGCCGAATCCCACCCACCCTTCCGATCGCCGTTGGCGATGATGGCCAACAGGAAATCCCGTTCTGAACGGGATTTCCTGCAGGACTTCCCCCGTCGCCATGGGAGTCCCGATCCACTGCTCAGTGCTGCCTGGCACTGATTGGCCAGGCTGCGCACGGGGTCTCGGGGGGGCGGGTAGCGGCGCATCGGCGGCAAGCGGGGCGAGCGGAGCAAACATTGAAAAAAAATTATCAAAATCGGCCCAGCAGGGTCTGAGCGGTACCCTCTAGCGTCTCTGGATGAGCTCAGCTCGTCCAGAACTCTAGGGAGGTTAAGGTTAGGCACCTCCAGGGGGGTCTTAGCTTTAGGCACCACCAGGGGGGTCTTAGGGTTAGGCACTACCAGGGGGGGTCTTAGGGTTAGGCACCACCAGGGGAGATTTAGGGTTAGGCACCACCAGGGGGGTCTTAGGGTTAGGCACCACCAGGGGGGTCTTAGAGTTAGGCACCTCCAGGGGGTCTCAGGGCTAGGGATAGGTACAGGGAGGGTTCTGTGTGAGAGTAGAGTTAGGTTTAGTTGTAGTGAAATGTTAGTAATATTTACTAATGTTTTACAATAGTTATTACGAACACACATTTTTTTCATCGTTACGTTTTTATAAGTCAGCTTGTCATTAAGTGATTAAAATATAAGTAGAAGGGTACTCACAAAACACAGTTGCCAGCAACAATGATGAAGCACTTGTGTGTGACTCACACTATTTGTCACTATTCACAAACTGTAAACCCCAAGACTACGCAAGAAGGGAGGAAGCAGTAAGAAAAGAAGCTTACCTTAGTGATCAACTGAAAAAAATCTAGATATCAATAAATATATTAAGTCAACACGTTTTGGGTGATAAAACTGCTTCTTCGGGTCAATACTGTTTCCATAAGGTAAACATGTATGGCTAGAAGCAAATCAGAGTATTGGGGGAGTGTCTTCATCTTTTGAAAAGTGCAATATGAGATAAAGCATTTGTATCACACTGATAACCATAATGACATGTAGTAGAATGCAGTAAATTATTCCGGATACCCCCAAATATCCTATCAGAAACACTTCTTATAACTATATATGGCTGCATATTGGCATTTAGCACTGCCTTCCCACTTCCCCTAAGCTGTTCATTTTGTGGAATTCTCCCTCCACCCTGAGCATTCTGGGAGACCAGAGCTCTTTTCTATTGTCTTTAGAACCTTCAGTAAACGAACCTTCCGCAGAGATTGCCTGGCAGGGCTAAAGATGCTGCCACCTGTGATAAATTTCAAAAAGTGCATCAGGGAGAGGAAAATTTTACAATGGGCAAAATCATTTATAGGTGAATACTGTGAAAAAAATAATCAATTTTATTAATTATGTTATTTTGATTACAGTTCCTCTTTAAGGGGTCATTTATTAAACAGCACTACATACTTATTCAGTCATTTCAACAAGCAGAAGTACACAATGGAGCTGTAAGAAGTAACACTAGGCCTCCGGGTACCACTGCATGAGAGAGGATGTGTCAGGAAAGAGGTCACGGTTGTCATGGTGATTTTGTATCCTGACCATCACATTAAGCAGGGTCTCGTACTCTGTATGAGCTCCAAATTCACCAGTGATAGAAATAGTCACAGATCTGTACTGCAGCGTCCTCAAGTGTGCCTTTCTGTCTCTACCATTTCAGGGTGACCAAGGAGCCCCCGGGGAGCCTGGCCAATCAGTAAGTGAATACAGTTTTGCCATTTTACTGCCCATCTTGGTCCCGAATCCACATTGCTGATCTTTGATTTTTTCCCCCCAGGTTACCACAGCAGCCGGGGTGAAAGGAGACAAGGTGAGATTATGCTGCATTGGGGAATGGGTTTGGGCGATTCATATACACACAGTCTATGCTTAAAGCAAACCTGAAGCGAAAACACATTTATGATATAATGAATTGTATGTGTATAGAACATTAGTAGCAAAGAAAAGAGTTTCATATTTTTATTTTCAGTTCCATAGCGTTTTTTTTAATAACCTTACATCATACGGTCAAAGTTGCACTTTTTAAACCGCACTATACTGTATATTTTAAGCTAATAAACGAAGCAGAAATAATGACCCTTTGAACTTTCCTGCAGTAAAACCTTATCTCAAGCTGTCCGTCTTTCATTGTTTCTTGGCTGTTTAGGTGCTTCAGGAAACAGGACTGTATTTGATCCAAGTTGGTGGAATAGCTCAGAGAAGCTCTTTTGCATAGATAACAAATGATGTTTTTTAAAACATTATGGAAAACATTATGAGACTATTTTCTTTGCTACTAGTGTGCGTACACACGTCCAACTTTTTTGAGCAACTCGTTTTCCGACTTGTCGTTTGAACAACAAGTGTATGCGCTGTCGAGCGACTGAGAACGGCAAGTTGCCCGATGCGCTCAGCGGATCCGTTTGACCAACTGTCATTCAAATGACTCTTAGGTCTGTACATGTGTACAAACGACTATAATAGTGCCCATACATGGTACATGTATTATCAGGTTTTTTTTATTAGATAATTTCGTTCAATTATTCCGTTACATCTGATAGAAAGATTTTTCTAACATGTCCGATCTGATTTTTTTTTTTAACCACTTCAGGATCACAGGTTTTTTCCCTTAAAGAGGAGCTGTTAGGTATAAGGTCTCAGAGAAAATAAACACATATATCAGTAGCTAAAGATTGGCTGTACTTACATTACATATGCATTTCACTGTCCACGTTTGGATTTCACAGAATTTTTATATAGTATATGCAGAGATTGATGCTCCTGACAGCTCATGGCAGGCTCCATGTTTTTCTGTCAAATGTGTCGTCATGTCCTGCCTGATTCCTGATCACAGATAAGCTCCTACTTGAACAACACAGTGTGCAGTGAATATTAATGAGCCATGTGGCTAGGAACAATAGCTGACTCCTGCAGTGTACTCTGCCCCGAGATTTATCAGTGCTACGCGCTGGAAGGATTACAAGCTTCTGTAACGTCTCATTAGCAGCCGAGGGGAGGGCCCCAGAATGCTTTGCAGTTTAGTATGCGGCTTGCGTCCTTATGGCTCTGTAACAGACTTGCTGATAAGCACACATCAAAGGTAACTGAGATTTTTATCTTCAGTAATGCCTTTTTGGTTTCCTTCTAAACTGTTTAAAGGGGAACTGAAGAGAGAGGTATATGGAGGCTGTCATGTTTATTTCCTTTTAGACAATACCAGTTGCCTGGCAGCCCTGCTGATCCTCTGCCTCTAATACTATTAGCCATAGCCCCTGAACAAGCATGCAGCAGATCAGGTGTTTCAGTGGTTCAGACTTATAAGTCTGATCTGACAAGATTAGCTGCATGCTTGTTTCTGGTTTTAATCAGATACTACTTCAGAGAAATAGACCAGCAGGGCTGCCAGGCAACTGGTATTGATTAAAAGGAAATAAACATGACAGCCTCCATATACCTCTCTCTTCAGTTCCCCTTTAACACAGGAGAATAGAGGTTTAAATTAGCTTCTGCAGCCTGACAGTTACTCTTTAAAGAGAATCTGTACTCTAACATTTTTACAGCAAAAAGCATACCATTCTATTCATTATGTTCTCCTGGGCCCCTCTGTGCTGTTTCTGCCACTCTCTGCTGCAAACCTGGCTTGTAATTAACAGTTTTAGGCAGTGTTTACAAACAAACTAACCAGCTTCTGATAGGCTCACATAAGCAGAGTGTGTGAGTCATACAGAGCCTGCAGGAGGCCTGGAGGGGGTGTGTATAGCTTCTACCAATCACAAGCAGCCCTGCACATTCCACACATTCCAGCTTTAGCCTGACTGTGCCGACAGAAGGAAACAGATTAGATCATATAACAGAGATAACACAGCCACTGTGCAATTAGGAAAAGCTGCAGTAAGTCAGAGCACATTAGAAAAGGCAAAGGAACTTATAGGATAGAAGAACTAAGGCTGAAAAGTTTGTTACAGAGTCTCTTTAAAAACCAAAACAACTTTCACATTTCAGCGCTCCTCCCATTCATTCAGCGATAACTTTATTGTTATTTATCACACTGAAATGATCTATATATTGTTTTTTTCGCCATAAATTAGGCTTTCTTTGGGTGGTAGTTTTTGCTATGAATTATTTTATTTTATATGCATTGTAAAAGGAATAATAAGGAAAAAAAGAAAAAAAATGATTATTTCTCAGTTTTCAGCCATTATAGTTTTAAAATAAAATGTGCTTCGATACATAAAACCCACACGTTTTATTTGCCCATTTGTCCCGGTTATTACAACGTTTAAATTGTGTCCTTAGTACAATTTATGTAAAACAGTATACTGGCATAATAAGGTGTATTTTCACTTTTTGGCCACAAGATGGTGCTACTGAGACCGTGTTTCTATTACTAGAACACGTAAGAACTCGGAAGTGTCGGGACTGAGAGCTTGTGTGATCAAGCTCTCGGAGGACACCGGAACGGTGATCGGGATTGAGAATAAAAAGATTCCCACATCCTGAACACAGATTGAGGAGGCTGCGACGGTGGATCGACCGAAAACGGTGCGGGGATCGTGAACACGACGGTAAGGCAGCAGTACACATATCTACCCCCCGATCCACACGTGAAGTTTAAAGGGGCGTAGATATGCGTACCAAGGATCCTAAAGTGGTTAAACACGGGATAATCGTTTGTTTTTCTTGATCCAAAAAAAAAGATTATTTTGAACTTTCATTCGATTCAATTGTTTTGGTCAAATAAACAGGAAAATTGAACGTTTTTATTGTACCATGTATGGGCACCATTAGTTGTTTGTCAAACTAACAAGTCGTTTGATCAGTCATTTAATCTAATCCATTGTCCTATCCAGTCCATTGTCCTTTATCAAGTTGGTTAAACGACATGCAAATTAGGTAAATTAGCATATCAGCCGCTTTGTTGGTCAGTGTGTACATGATGTCTGAACGACTTGTTGTTTGCACTTCAAGTAGTTCAAACGACCAGTTTAAATGACAATCAGGCGTAAAGTTGGATGTGTGTACGCACCTTTAGCTGTGCTACACATACAATTCATTATCTCATGTTTATTTTCCCTTTGGGTTTGCTTTGAAGTAAACCTCAACATGTGTGTGTGCATGTGTGTGTGTGTGTGTGTATGTTTGTGCAAAACACAGTCATTCCACAGGGTTCCTAGATGAAGACTCCAAATGGAAATGCTAAAGCCTTTTGCCATCGGAGCTGTACCATTTGATCTGTTTGTAAACCACTAATAAAATGTTTTGAAAAGAAAAAAAAAAAGAATGGAGTCAACACTGACATATCTCATTAGTGGCGGGTAGAATACATAATTACCTGTATCAGGTCAGTAACAGCTTTCTCATTTACCGCTATGTGTTTCTCTTCCACAACAGGGCGATCGAGGTGCTCAAGGCCCAGGTGGACTGAAGGGCGACAGAGGAGAATCAGGAGAAAAAGGAGAGCGGGTCAGTTAATGCTGTATTTCTGAAAGTTGCCAGCCAGTGCCATAATGTCACACATAGAGCATATCTCCAAAATGTTGTATTCTGTTTTTTGTTTTTGTTTTTTGCCATCGGGCAACCATTCAGGCCCTGTCCACAGTGGTCAGTTGGGTTGCAGAATAATTCTGCTCGTCAACTCACTGCCCATACAATGCTTGGGCCTGTTCACTGTAACGGATCATGTTATTGTAACTCGCTGCATGCAGGCTTTGTAGTAAAGTCTATGTCCAATCTCCATTGCAGTTCATAGTCATTATAATGCATGGGTTATGCAACTGACCACTGTGAACCTAGCCTAGGGTACAGGGGCGTAACTAGACATCACTGGGCCCCCCTGCAAAACTTTGGATTGGCCCCCCTCCCCCACCTTCCTCGCTTTCTGCACAGGAAAACTGAGGATCAAGGTTTTTTCCCTATGAAGATAAAAACACTTAGACATCAGGCAATCTATGCTACCCCCAGATCTGCTTACCCGGGGCTTCCTCCAGCCCTTTGCAGCCGACAAGTCCCTCATCGCAGCTCTGCTCCCAGTACATACATACACACAGCCGTATTTTTTTACTACGTGAGAGAACATGCTATATGGAGGAACAATGACATGCTGAACACAAGATATAGTATTTACTGTAACTTTGGCAAAACATTCAGAATGTCACTAATTGATACTGTTATTACAGGATCTTGGACTCAGTATGAGACAACAAGCTCTCAATGAGGCAGCGACAGTCAGACATCAATCTTACCCACTACACTGTGTCAGTAATCAGACACCATAAAGTCACTAGCCTGTGTGTGATAAGAATCTCGGAATCTCTTCTGAGGGATTGCTGAATAAGGGCCAGTCTACAACTTTTTCAACCTTTGACTACTTTGTTTGTAACGTTGTACATGAAGTCATCAGAACTTTGCTGCAGTGTGAGACAGATGTTTTTTACGAACCCTAGGGAGCAGGGACAGTGTACAAATTCCAAAGTGTGTATGATTCCTTATCTGTGTGGTGGACACATGCAGTCGAATATAACAATGGTATGAGAGCAAAATACGTTTTCTCTCCATGCCCTTAGTTGTCAGTCTGTCAAAGTTTTCCCCCCACGGGGCCCCCCTGCAGAGGCATCACTTGCAGGGTCTATTGTTATGCCCCTGCTCAGGTATTAGCAGTAAAAACAGTCATAAAGAGAAGTGTGTTTTGTTGTTTTTTTTTTTGTTTTTGTTTTTTTTACCTATGACAACCAGCTATAGACTCTCTTTTTGTTTTTCTAATATGGTAAACTGAAAGGAGGCAGAAGGGGGAGGTAAAAAGTGGCTTGAGCAAACTTTTGTAATAATCCCTATGCACTTTTAAACATCAGTGCAAATTCTGCATAATTATGACAATTTTATCACGGAAATTACCTTTTTTTACTTCCCTTTTACTACTCTTTCATGTGTTCAATGCTGAAAAGTTATTTTGTTTGTAAGTTGAAAAATGGTTTTCTGGAGAGAACTCAGGAGAACTAATGAATGATCACTCTTTATAATCCAAGTGGAAAACATGTAAGGCAATATGATTCATGACATAAGTTTTGTGAATCAACTCCAAGAACTGTAAATAATTGCAAAATGTGTTCTGTAACTTAGTGTAATATCAAGTGAGTGCACTGTTTACTTTAAACTGGTTTCTTCTTTTTCAGGGTGCTCAAGGTGTCGGCGTCCCTGGCCAGCCAGGTGCAAAGGGAGAACAAGGAGACAGGGTAACTATCACATTACATTGACCTCCATCTTCTGCAATCCTGCAATAAATCTGCAGTGTGTCTACTTCCTGATTCATGGACTGTGCTTTCAAATGAGCTTATCTGCCATCTCTGCCGTGGCAGTCAGCTGAAACAGGGGAGAGATCAAATGACAACTTGTGATTAGACACAGATGAGGGGGAATTAGACTGACTAAACTCTCTAAATACATACAGGGTGCATTTCTCTATGTTTTCCATCTGTCCTGTGCAAGGGTTCAGGTCCCCTTTAAGGGGGGGGGGGGAATTGGACACGTGAAAGTGGACAGAAGGGCACAGTATGCTAAAGCTCCATACACACGTGCGACTGCGGTTGTCAAAAACGAACTATGGATTGCCCTTAAATTGATTCAAGAAAATGCCCCAACAATGGTAAAAGATAGCGACTATCCTCCCTCCATGTGGGTCAATGTATCCTGGTAGATTGGTTCGGATGATAATCACAGTTAATCATTCTAAGCGCATGATAGCAAACAATCAATTCAAATTGTTAAGTGTTTTGCGAATTACGCACTTCCGGGTCTTCATTTTCGTACTTCCGGTAATGATCCATTTGGAAGACCGTTGTTGCTGAATTCAAATGTGTGCCACTGTCGTTCATTCATTGCAAACCGGCGGGGATCAGTCATTTAGTGATGATTGCGGTCACATGTGTGTACAGAGTATAAGTTGACCAGAATTAGGGCCAGACAGATAATGAGGCAACCTCACATCAGGTTAATCAAGATCATTGGTTGATGCGCAGATTGATTACAGTGTTTTCCAGGGTCATACAGAAATGATTTACACTGTGGCCAGTATTCTGGTCCTGTAAGCACCACATCAGTGAAAGCCTGCACAAATGCACAAAAATATGTACAGTAGAGACACACACACACAAAGACACACATAGACACACACACAGACACACACACAAACACACACACACACACACACACACACACACACACACACACACACACACACACACACACACGTACCAGCACGCACACATTCACACCGACACACACATTTTTACAGAGTCTCCTCACGCCATGCTGCTGCTATCAGTTTCAAAGCAATTGTGTTTATTCCCTGCTCATCACAGCTCTTTTGTTGGGCTAACTCTGCCTACCAGGATTAAAGATAGGCGGTTGCTTAAGCCAATAGAAATACAGGTTTAACAGGAAGACCTTAGCAGCACTTCCTGTGGAGGCGTACTCCAAGACAGTGCTGTGTGCAAAGAAGTAACCATGTGTAGAAATTACAATTAATGTTACTGTAATGTTTGCGGAATCGTTTTCGTGGTCAGCGCACGAGATGCGCACTGACACAGCGAAAACCTTCCACAAGCGTATAATTGGGTGAACCCAGGCTAGGTGCAAGGCACCAGCAGAGGGCAATCCCCCACCGGCAGATGGCGCTGTCGAGTACAATCGCTGCACGGCCACAAATGCCAGATGGTGATTGTACAGATCAAGACAATGCGGGGCTGAACAGCCCATAAAGAGAAAGAGCACAGGGACAGGACAAATGTGTGTTAAACCAATCTAGTCGCGACCCTGCGATGGTGAACACACATCAGCAGAAACAAAAGTAGGAACGCGATTGCGAGAAAGGCGATCGCCACAAGTGACACAAGACAGACTAGAACAGAACACAAGAGGAGCAAAGGCACAGCAAATAATACAATGAGAATGATAAAGAAAATAACAAACGCTAACTAAACGCGAACACCGCACTCATTCGCAACAGCGAACGCGTTTATGCGCGGTCTCCGCGTGTTAAGCACAACAGAGACAAGCACGCCTAACTAACCACCGACAGACAAACACGAAACAAAGAACGTGAACGCTTGCTTAACGGTTACCTCACCGAGCCTACAGCAAGCGCCCATATCAGACAAGACAGACGAACGAGAAACAAGAACTAGGCAGAAAGGATCCACCGCTCTTCCGCCAGAGCAAGTGTGATCCAAGCAGGAACACAGATCAGAAAGATCCACAGCCGCTAATGCTAGCGTCTAGTGCGATCTAAACTCAGGAACAAGAAAACAGATCAGAAGGATCCACAGCGCTAGCGCTAGAGGCTAGTGCGATCCAGGAAGACAGAACAGAAGGATCCACAGCACTAGCGCAAGGCAAGTGCGATCCAGGCAAGACAGATCAGAAGGGGCTACCAGTAACAACCGCTGTTCCGGTTAGCACCCAGACACAGAACGATTTCCTGTCGACCACCGCTGGGACAGGATAATCGCAACAAACAAACAGATATGCAATCCTAACTGCACTAGGGAAACTACCTAGTGCAGTCCCATGAATTACTCTAAGGTAACTTTAACAAGAAGTAGCATGGCTGACACTACAGGGTTTACTACAAACCCTGAAGGAATGACCAGCAAAGGACTCTGGGAAACATAGCTCTTTATACTGCCAGTCCTCAAAGGAGGCAGGTAGGGGTTTTGCATAACGAATGTATGCAAATTCCTCAGCAGCAGAACAGACCAGAAACTTGCAATGGAAAGACAGGTCTCTCTTTCAGAGACCTGTAGCCCACAGACTAGAGGAATGGTCAAACAGCTGTCTGCCAGTGCAGCCAGCTGAGCGGATCCTCACAGTTACCTTCCCCCATTATCCCAAGCAGCCATTCTGCCACACAGCAGTTTAGTGATTAAATGAGAGTTAGTCTATTACAATTCACATCCAATCAGGTACAAGGCGCTGATTGATTGCGAAACAGATTCTGTGCCTTAGATCCTTCATCAAGGTTGAGCAGGCCCCTCTGAAAGATCCATTAGTTACATAAACTGACATATGGGCACCAGCATCACTCCTATGGATAGTGATGCAAGCACCCAGCCTGCTCATAACCTACTGGGCAGAGAGCCGCTTCTACAGAGAATGAGACCCCCATTGTGGCTACATATAGTGCCCAGGTACAGAGCTGACCCAACCAGAGTCTTAGAGACTGTGATTTGGTTAGCCTATAAATACAGCCTACTTAGCACTCCTAATCTATACATACAGTGGCTTGCAAAAGTATTCGGTCCCCTTGAAGTTTTCCACATTTTGTCACATTACTGCCACAAACATGAATCAATTTTATTGGAATCCCACGTGAAAGACCAATACAAAGTGGTGTACACGTGAGAAGTGGAAAGAAAAACATACATGATTCCAAACATTTTTAACAAATCAATAACTGCAAAGTGGGGTGTGCGTAATTATTCAGCCCCCTTTGGTCTGAGTGCAGTGAGTTTCCCATAGACATTGCCTGATGAGTGCTAATGACTAAATAGAGTGCACCTGTGTGTAATCTAATGTCAGTACAAATACAGCTGCTCTGAGACGGCCTCAGAGGTTGTCTAAGAGATTATTGGGAGCAACAACACCATGATGTCCAAAGAACATAGCAGACAGGTCAGGGATAAAGTTATTGAGAAATTTTGAGTGCAACTATGAAAAGCCAATATCATGAGCAGAGGTGGACTGCATGGTTCTAGTGAACGAGGGACAACGGGGGACAAAAACTGTGGTGTAAATTTCGACAGTGCTGTTGCATGACAATGCTGGCCACACAGAAGCCACAAACCTGAAGCAGAAGTGATGGCACTGTATTGCCACACCCTGTTTGTTCCCCAGAGCTTGTATAAAGAGACTATTCCCTCTCTGATGCTTTGAAGAAGACCAGTGTGGCCACTGCTGTCGGGGGGGGGGGGGGGGGGGTATGGGGGGGGGGGTTGTTACCACCCACAATGATTGGTGTGTCACAAATTGTCTCAAGATATGATGAAAATAGACGTTTTATGAACTTTTAGTTCTGTGGACTTTTTATCCATTGTTTTGCATTGTTGAATATTGTATTATATGCTAGCGCGGTTACTGTGGATTTGCATGTTGAGAATGGGCTGAATTGTGAGCCTGGTCCTAGAAGTGCTAGTGGCCAGGTGAGTCTAAATCATTTCTATACAACCCTCTTATACTGTTTTATTATAAACCTTTTCGACAAGACCTTTTTATTATGAATAGCATGAATTGGAATTACAATGTGAGTACAACTATTTTCTTTGCATGACAATAGTCTGTGTTTCTTTTTTCTGTAGGGCCTTATAGGTATTGCGGGAAGGATAGGTGCAAAGGTATGTCCATTAATATTTATTGAACTACTAATCTGTGATGAATTTGGATACTTAATAGTATCAACTAAGTGGAATACTAATTTTGTTAAACTGTAAAGAGAATTATTTGCACATGTATTCCACACTCAGTAAGTGGTGAATACCTGCCAAAACTAGGAATGGCATATTGTATCCCCCCCCCCCCGCCAACAATAGTGGTCAGGTGATCTACATTCAACTTCTAAAAATAAGCGTATACAGCTACTAGGCTAGGGGAATGTCCTCATTGTAATAGCCTGCAGGGACACATTAGTGTGGATTGCAAATTATTGGTAATCAGGTGCCCAAGTGGTGAGTTGGGCACCTGATGTGACTAGTAGCTGATTGCCTACTACATAGGAATAAATAGTGTCATACAGCTACGACTAGCAGTGGTTTGGGCGTCGGGCGCCAGGGTTGGGAAGCTTATTTTAAGCGCATACAGGGAGTGTTAGGTATTAGGTTGAGGGGGGGGGGGGGAGGTTGTTGGGCTTTTAGAATGGGGGGATAGGGTTAGGCAATAGGTGGAAGGATTCTTTTTAGGCTCTTAAAAGGGGGATAGGTTTAGGCATTAGATGGGGGTTTATTTTTGGGCGCTAGGAGGGAAGGGTTCAAGTGCATACGCATGTCAGTTTTGGCAATTGCTACCTGATCCAGTATCCCATATATGTGGTGCGAGCTCCTGTGGCCTGTTTAGCTCCTGCAGCTATCTGTTCTTCTGGGATCCGCATCCTCTGCTCTCTAGGCAGGAGTGCGTGTGCTCCGCCTCCTGCGTCCTCTCAGCCGTACAGCCCCCTCAGTACAGCCCTGTCAATATGGCCCCATTAGTACGACCCCTTCAGTCAGTGCAGGCTGTCAGTACAGCCCTGTCAGTACAGCCCAGTCTGTTCCTTCCGGGCTGTGTTTTTGTCCAGGCTGCACACTCCAGTACTCCAGTACTTATCTAGCTTGTCCCGTCTGTTCCGTCCAGCCTGTCCTTTCTAGTCCCTTCCATCTAGTCTATCCTGTTCAGTCCGTCCTGTCCAGTCCGTCCCATCCAGCCAGTTCTGTCCAGTCTGTCCCATCCCATCCACAGTGTCCTGTCCAGTTAGTTTATCCAGTTCTGTTAGTTTTGTTAGACAGTCCTGTTCTGTCCTCATTCCCTATCAGCAAGGCACCTCTTCTGTTCTTCTCATCACTGGCGCGGTAGTCCTGGGGTCGTGACCTGGCGAGCAAAGAAGTCCGACACCCATTAGGGGGTGACAGCCCATCATCCCTTGCGAGGTGCGATGGTGAAGACCCGTGCTTGCTTAGACTCCACGCCCTAGGACTGCCCGTATCTGTAACCAGTGACTGTGTCAGTATGGTAAATGTGTTTACGTACAGCAATTTGGTCAATTATATATACATATTTGGATTGCTTCTTATCCATACATATTTGGATTGCTTCTTATCCCCAGTCTGATAAGTTTCTCAATTGTTTCCTCAGGGTGACGCTGGAGAGCCAGGACAAAATGGAGAACAAGGAAAAGCCGGTCCACAAGGACCACCAGGACCTCGGGGCAAGGAAGGGGAAAAAGGAGATAAAGGAGAAGAGGGGACTCCCGTAAGACTCACCTAAAGATTATAATGCCTGAACTGTAACACTGGCACTGTGGGGCAATTTACTTATCTCACTTTCTTTTAGGGTGAATCGGGAATTCCAGGAAAGAATGGGGAAAGAGGCCTCAGGGTAAGAAACAATCCTATAGAGGAAACATAGTAAACCAAACACACACCCAAAAATAAATACCTCCAGACCATTCATTATATTAATATTTATATATGTATACTTGCATTAGCAAGCACTTTAACCCATTAGTAACTTAAAGTAGAGTTATCTCATTTGAGATAAGTGCACTGCTTTTGAAGTGCTTTTGACCTGTTGGCAGAACTCGGTGTGCTGTAAATTCTTGGAATGCTTTAATCTCTCTCTACTAGCAGAAAATATAGAAACTTACAGCAGAAGTTCTCTGTTATTGTCTCACACTGCCCCCTAGTGACAAGTGGCCGTAAATACACATTACTGGACTACTACTTAGAAATGGAAATGTTACAAATAAGAAATTAAAAAAATGTGCTAAAATAAATTGGACTGGAGCACTTGCAAGCCTCTAAATAAATTGTCTACTAAAGGGTTAAAAATCAGCTTAAATTATTTCAGTTTAATTTATTTCAAATGACCCATGGCTGCGGTTTCCTTTTCAGCAACCTTTAGCTCTGGGACTGGATACTCCCACAGAGCAGAGCTTATTACACTGAGGCAACAGGCACACACCCTGTATCACTGTACTGAATATACTCCCCTCAGACACTGTGTACATGTGTGCTAGAATGGAATGTATTGTAAATCTCTTTTTATCTATGTACCTTACATGAGGTATTGTTAATCTAACAGCTCTGAGTTTTTTTCCTCAGACTTTCCTTTATTTTCAAAGGCACTCCTTAGCATGGCGAGGAAAACGCCAGCGCATACCACTAAGGCTGCATCTGAAATGACCACCAGTTCAGTGTGCAGCACCTAAATAGATTTTCTGCACACTTCGCATTCAATTCAGATGCAAATCATATGCAAATCTGCTACTACTTATCATGCAAACAGTAAACTCAGGAGGAGGGGCTGGGAGCAGCTAACCTGACAGCTAGTTTCCTGTTTGCATGATAAGTAGTAGCAGATTTGCATATGATTTGCATCTGAATTGAATGCGAAGTGTGCAGAAAATCTATTTAGGTGCTGCACACTGAGCTGGTGGTCATTTCAGATGCAGCCTTAGTGGTATGCGCTGGCGTTCTCCTCGCTGTTCAACCAAATGTAAGTTACACATTTTTTTGCTTAGCTGCTCCCAAGGTTTTAAATTTAGGTGAGGTCACTTGCCCGGAGGTTTGCCTCACCGTGGCGCAAGTGTCTAGTATAATATACTTTGCATGCAAACCATATTGGAAGCTAAAGTTCCTCCTAGCTTAATAAATGTTAGCACTTGTCTTGGATGCAGGGCATGCATTTTTCAGTCTGGCAGAGGCGGTGTATGCCTGTGCGATTAACCATTCAATTGCAACATGTGTTTAGGGATGCGCAGCCTTTCCCCCCACCACTCCTTAGCATGGATCTATAGAGAGATGGTGGCCAGCCTGCCTACGCACCGCACACTATTCTGGCAGTTGGACTGTACCATTGTGGTTTAGGGAGTGATTTTGACAATTACGGAAGCCTTGAGAAATCCACTTGAGCATATGTATTGGTCCAATACCTAAGAGGTTCAAAGCCATCAAATTAATTATACCTACTGTAAATGAAAGCTGGTTAAGAAAAAAAAACTCATGTACAATGATTTGTTGCCCCAGGCAAGACACCTTGTAACGCCCCCTATCTTGGGTAACACCGTAGGCTACATTCATTACTTTTGCAGACACCAATAATAAACTCATAGAAAAATGATATTCTTAGTCAGAATAAATCTTTAAGATACACAAATTATTACCAGATCAAATATATCTCACCAACTCAAACTCCCTCCAGATAACAAACATGTTCTATCACCTTTATGGGAGTTGTGTAGCCACTTCATAAACATATACTAGTGATGTACAGCCTGGGTCTTAACATGTCCAGAAGAGATGCAATAATCAATACGGATCAATCCCGAAACAATTACAACTTACCGGTAATTACCGCATAATTAGAACCTGTCATATCATTGTTATGCTGGCCAGGCCTCCTTTGGTATGCCAATCAACATGCCCATTAGGTGTTAAAATTACTATTATTACCTTTCTTTATGGAATTATCATTGTATATCAGAATTCCATAAAACACAGTGTGCTAAGCTCTGTGGTGCCCCCTCCTGAGTGTGTCACTTCAGGCACCTGCCTGGTTTGTCTATGGCCCAAAACGGCCCCGGCTACATGGGAACATAAATGAAAACCTGTTTCAAAGTCCTGTGAACTAAAGTCAACCTGTGAAAACATGACACATGTTGCCATCATGTGACCAAGCTGTGTGGCTACGAGGAGATTCAGAGTTAAGCTGAAGGGAGGAGAGGCCTGTTGCACTGTAAGAGGTAAATAAAGAACTGGGGCCAGTACCTTTCTGCGCACTCTGCAATGGCGGCTACTGGGGAGTATCAGAGGGGAACCCTGAGGGGCGCCCTCTGACTATAAGCCCCCCAGTGACCACAGGGCCTGCTCCCTTAGTAGTTTCACCACTGATCAAACCATGAACCTTTTTGCATTTTTTGAATATAATTTTCTGGTTTTACAATACCAATCATTATCTTGCTAGGTGTTTGAGACATTGATACTTCTCCTTCGCTACAAATAACAGTCAACAATATTTTTCTCCAGGGTCTTCCAGGCTTGAGGGGTGTTGTAGGAGAAAAGGGAGACCAGGGGGAGCCAGGAGCAGATGGAAGAAACGTAAGTTATGCTAATGTCTCATGTGACATCACTGAAATCTGGGGATAGATAGTAACCCCAGTGAAACTAATCCTAATCCATGGATATTGGGCACTGAGATGACCAGTGCTACATTTGTTGGCCCTGTGCTACTCTGGCGATTTGGGTTTTGGATATAGTCTACTTTCAATAAACTGTAAGATGTTTCATTGATGCGCAAGGGATTTCAGAATGTTACACCATTAAAAATTATGACTGTTTTTACCAAATTGTCAGGAAATTAATATTTTATTTTTATTGTAACAAAACATATTTATAACCAGGCTGTTTATCTTTTTTTAATTTTGCTGCCTGAAGGAGTTAATTTTCAGGCATTCAAGTGACAGCTTCTGTCTTGTTTGTACCTTGTCTGGAATATAGTAAACATCATTGATAAGCAAATTACAGCCATAAAAGTTTTCCTGGCAGAATACTACTTCTGAGGCAAGGGATAGAAAAAGGTCAATAATTTATATATTTTGGCTCTGGGACACTTAACAGACTGCCATCAAGCAGCAGCAATAAAACATTCAGTCTACAGTACTTTTTAAATATTTAAATATAAAATAAAACCATAGGCTATCTAAACAAAAGTCGTTTAGGGAGTAGGAGAACAGATATAATTGATTATCTCATCAGTTTATTTTCACCTCGGGTTCACTTTAACTGAGGTTAGCTTTTATGGACATCGAATGAAATATTGTTTTCTGTTCTACGAACCTGAGACTAGTGAGAAAAGTCATCATACAAGATTCACCTTCCATTAAGTATTTACACTTTGGAAGTCACTGCAATAGATTTTATTAGTATAAGCTCATGTAGGAAAGTGGAAATACGTTAGTTAAACATTTTGCAATGTGTGGAGCTGATAAGATTTTTTTTTGTTATATTTAAGTGATCATTTTTCATATGTAACAAATATTGGCGTTCCGGTCAGGCTTTGGTCCCTGGAGTTCAAGGCGCACAGCTAATATACGTTAAAAATATTTACATTCATTTTATCACATCTTCACAATTATCATCTTCACAATTGCTCATTATCTCTTTAAACCAGTCTTGTGATTCACACATCCCAGCTATTTTACCTTTTGTGTTTTTGTCAATCTTAAAGATTAATGAAGTTCCTTATATTTCCACTTAGGGGAGCCCTGGAGCAGCTGGTAGTAAAGGGGATCGTGGTGACACGGTACGTACTTCAGCCCATATAGAATTCCTCAGTACCTCTTTAACAATAAATGTATCATTAAAAACGGCGAAGGCAGATATACCATAATGGCAACCAACGCTCACAAAATTGCAGCTTAGAGTGGGCTCACACTATGATGGGTTCACGCCGTGGATGGTGACATCAGAATTGCGGTCACCATCCATGGCACAATCCCCTTTTTCCACAGTAGTCCCACTGTGTCTGTTGCAACAGACATGCCATAGATAGCAAGCCATTTAGGACATGTCCAACTTTTGTCTGATAGCCTCAAAAAAGTCATGCAGGTGGAGATTTTGAGTACTGTCCATGCAACGGCCACTGGATTGAACGGATCAGTCAGGCACAGGTCTAAACGGATCCTACACTTTTTTCTTAAGTTCCTTCTTATTTGTTTTATACAAAAACAAAACACGGAAACTGTTCCCCACAGACACAGGTGTAGGAACTGAACAAGAACACACCAAAAAACCAAACAAGTCAGCCAGTTTAGCCCCCCTCCCTCAACCACTGATGGATCCTAGACTAAACATAGGCTCTGTTGACTGTAGTGTGAATCTAGCCTTAGCCATGCATTATGTCATTGTACATGCGTCCATAGAACACGTCTGAAATGTAAACAGGATGCATTGCAGTCACTTTGCTTGATCAACCACATTACCTGAATCCTGTTATGTGGCTAATGCTGGCAGTCATGTTGTATGAGAAATAAGGACCTGGAATGTATAGCAGAATGTGTTAGTTGTCTATGAATGGGCAACACCAGTAAGACAGAATAAGGTAAGAAGTATTGGCAAGTTACTGTACCCCATTCCATTTGTTTTTCTTTACTTTACTTTTTAGGGGCCCCAGGGACCACAAGGAGTACCAGGAAAACCAGTAAGCTTGCTGAGCTGATTTTATTTCAGGCCTACCTTCATTTTCCATTTCTTCTTCTTCCTACTCCTCAATATTCTTTTTTTTCCAGCTTCTTTTAGTCTTTCTTTCTTCTATATATATTTTTTTTTTTACAGTCCCCTCTATTTCTTTAATTATTATTATTTATTTTTCCTGATCTCATTATGTTCTATTTTTGCCCTGTCATCGGGCAGCACGGTGGCGTAGTGGTTAGCGCTCTCGCCTTGCAGTGCTGGGTCCCCCTGTTCGAATCCCAGCCAGGGCACTATCTGCAAGGAGTTTGTATGTTCTCCCCGTGTCTGCGTTTGTTTCCTCCGGGCACTCCAGTTTCCTCCCACATCCCAAAAACATACAGATAAGTTAATTGGCTTCCCCCTAAATTGGCCTTAGACTACAATAAATACACTACACGATACATACATAGACATATGACTATGGTAGGGATTAGATTGTGAGCTCCTCTGAGGGACAGTTAGTGACAAGAATATATTCTCTGTACAGCGCTACGCAAGATGTCGGCGCTATAAATACTAAATAATAATAATTATTGCTGTCCATAAGTTCTTTTTT
Organism: Hyperolius riggenbachi; assembly: GCF_040937935.1. Lineage (NCBI taxonomy): Eukaryota > Metazoa > Chordata > Amphibia > Anura > Hyperoliidae > Hyperolius > Hyperolius riggenbachi. Next base: position 49,155,858 of record NC_090654.1, read on the forward strand.
TCTTTCTTTCTTCTTCTTTGTTATTTTTTTTTTTCTTTCATTTATTTTTCTTCTTCTTTCTTCTTTCTCCCTCTACTTCTTGCATTATTATTACTATTTATTTATTTTCTAAACTTATTATGTTCTACTTTTTTTGACCTGGCATTATTGCTGTCTGTTTTATTGCACTCCTTAACTCTTATTATCTTTCCTCTATTTCTTTTTTATTCTACTTTCTTTTTTTCCCTCTCTACTTATTTAATCATCATTATTTTTATTTATTTAATGTCTAAGCTTATTATGTTGTATTTGCCCCCTGGGATTGTTGTAGTCACTTTCATTGCACTGCTTACTCTGAGTCAGGATGCCTCTCTTTCTTACCAAGTTAAATCTCTTATTTTTAAGGGTTCTATTGAAACTTTGACTGCTGGAATGAAAGGGGATAAGGTACGTGCCTAGAAGCAATAAACACTGTGTTATTGCTAATGATTTTATTCCTCAAAGAGGATTTGTAGTGAAAAACTGTTTGATATTTCTATAATATTTTGCTTATTTAAAGGACCATTATAATGAAAAATTGCAAAATGTAAAATACTATAAACACATACAAATAAGAATTATGTTTCTCCCAGAGTAAAATGAGCCATAAATTACTTTTCTCCTATGTTGCTGTCACTTACAGTATTTAGTAGAAATCTTACAGAACTGGCAAGTTTTTGACCTGTCCATCTCTTCATGGGAGATTCTTCATACATAATTTATTATGATTATTATTACAAAAGCACTCCCTGGAAAGAAGCTATACACCCCCCACCAAATGATAGCTCACTCTGCTGCCACACAAATTTCATCCGAATTCTTATCCAAGCCCCAGCCAATGTTTTGCATGGGGGCATAGTGTTTCTAGTTACGCCCCTGAGTGGGAGGGAATTCTAGAGGCCCATGAGAAATCCTGTACACATGAGTGGGAGGAGGTAATTCTGTATGTGATCATAATGCATAACTGAGGGGAGCTGAATGCTTTTTTTTTTAGACACAAATGTTTACTTAGTGCTTCTAGGACTGTCAGAATCCAGTATAATATATGATGTGTGACCAACATGGCACCTACCCCATATTTATCACTTCATCAGGCAAAGAGCATGCAAAGTGCAATAATGCAAAACAACCAAAGGGGTCGGATTTGCACTCTTCACCGCCCAAGGCCACTGTCAGCAGCCACCCCCCTTCAGTATAAGTTACCAGATGTCTCCTCCCCTCCTCCAATTTAGGTATCCAGATGATCCTTCCCCCTCCCTCCAGTATATGTAGCCCGTTGGCCCTTCCGGCTATTATAGACAGCCAGATGATCCTCCCCCCCCCCCCATACATCTAGTATAGGTAGCCAGATAACCCTTCCCCCCTCCTGCAGTTTAGATAGCCTGATGACCCTCCCCCCTTTCCTCTAGTATAAGAAGCCAGATGACCCAGTATAGGTAGCCAGGTGACCCTTCCCGCCCCTTGATCCTGTGGTGCCCAAGGCCATGGCCTGTCTGGCCTTGGCTTAAATTTGGCCCTGTAACCAAATGGAAATCATGCTTATCTTAGTACACTAGATGAAACGTGAGATCTGATTATGCTATATTCCAAATGTCTGTTTTTATGTAATGCTAAGATATATTAGAATATGCAGAGGTTCACACAAATGATGCTGTGGGCCTGGGAAAGGTGCAGAGATGGACAGCTAAATGAATAGGATGCATGGATCAAACTGTTATGAAGAAAGGCTAACTAAATGAAATCTATTTGTCACTAAGAACGTATGTTAATGAATACCTCAAATCAAAGTACATGCAGAGGTGACGATGACTACTACCGTACTACTACTTCTTCAATGAAGGGCTAATTCAGCAGCTGAATAAGTCCCCTAGGTAGCCTCGGGTGCAGTTGTAACACCTTCATCATTTCACTATGGATTAAAGAGAATGGTTTCATTTCCAATAACAATAAAATAGCTTTCTTCAGAACTGGTTCTTGTGGATACAGTAGATAGTGTTGAAAGGTTGAAAGGTTTTGTGGGTGTGTACAAGGGGGGAAATATAAAAAGAGCTACCTATAATATAAAATGTGGAATAGTCTTCTTCCAGAACTAGTTCTTATGGACACAGTAGTTTTGTTTGTTTGTTTTATTTTTGGGGGGTCGGGGAGGGGTATTTTTTTTTTATTTTTTAAACATATTTTATTTGTTTTTAGAAAAAGCTAAATTTCCATAACATCCCAGATGTTCAACATTCAGGACACCCTTGAAGCACTATCCCTATCAGGGCTCTTTGACAGTAGTTTTATTTCAATAGAAATATTTAGTGGCAATATAAAGAGCTACTTATTGGCAATATAAAGTGGCAATATAAAGAGCTACCTATATTAGGGGCGTAACTAGAAGGGAGCAGCCCCTGCGATTGCTCGGAGGCCCAGTGCTGTGGGGGCCCCAATTATTAACATTCCCTTCCTCCAATACAGGGGACTATACTTCAGATCAGGTGTTTTGTAGCTACACTTGTTATGGGTTTGAAGATCCTGATGCCCACACTTGTTTTATGACTCTTGTGAGATGGGCCCCAAGGCTGTGAAGGGCACCAATAGGAGGCAAGGGAAAGGGTATGAACATTGGGGGGTCCCATCAAAGTTTCACTGGGGGCCCTATGAATTGATTTTATTCATTGACCAAAAATTTTATTGAAAAATGGTAATGGTACAAAATAACGTAAAATACAGGTTTGATGTTATCACAAAAAAAAAGGTACAGAGTACAGAACATGTAAGTCGCTATGCAGTGACAGTACAGATTCATAGCAACCATGAAATATTCGTACAAATAAGCAAGAGAGAGGGTTTAAAGCGGAACTGAATATTAAAAAAAAACAAAGTGTTTCACTTACCTGGGGCTTACGCCAGCCCCTTGCAGCCGTCCTGTCCCACGCTGGTCCTCCATGATCCTCCATTCTCCCATCACCAGCTAGTTTTGTTACCAGCGAATTGTAAGTGGACGGCAACTGTGCCTGAATGCCCCGAGCCACACGTATTTTCTTGATTCGCGTGGCCCGAGGCGCGCAGGTGCAGTTGCCGCGTAGATGGTAACGAAACTAGCTGGTGGCGGGAGAACGGAGGGTTCTGGAGGACCAGCGCAGGACAGGAAGGCTGCAAGGGGGCTGGCAGAAGCCCCAGGTAAGTGAAATACTTAATACTTAATACAAGAAACATTAGGAGAAAAAAACATTCATGTGTAAACTGTGAGGTAGTCATACAACCAAAGTGTATGACTGCATTTCAAGCATTGGCATTTGTGAGCTAGCAGTCCCATATTCTATTACATTTAGTTGGGCAGCCCCTGTGTTGATACAAATGTTTTTATAAAGGGAAGGGAGTGCTTAACTTCATTTTTCCAATCACCAACTGTAGGACTGGTTAGGGATAACCAACGAAAAGCAATGGTCCCATGAATTGTAGTTACGCCACTGACCTGTGTACAAAAGTAGGGCAACGTTGGAAAGCACATTGGGCCAAGCTTTAGAAGGGTTTTTCATGCTCTGCAGCCTCAAACTCTTTATGACCTTCTTCTGGGTTGGCAGTTTTTTTTTTGTCAACAGTTTTCTTTTAACATTAGCTGAATTTTATTGGAATGGTTTCATTGAAAATTAAGCCTCACTAATCCTATAAGTATTCATCTAAATTCTGAATGGACTATGCGTTATAAGATGCCACATAAGAACTTAGCTAGAGATATGTTCCTGCTACCCAAGATAATCTTGGAGCAATACACGTAAAGTTATGACTGGGCTTAATAGAGATCGACTGAGGATTCTTGAGCTTTACATTACTTCTATTCAGGAGGAAATTTGCACTAGAATATAGGTCTAGCTTATTGATAACTGGGATTGCTTAACCACTTTACCACCAGCGGTGAGGAAATCTCCGTCCCTTTTTCCACCCTGTCAACACCAGGGACGGAGATATAAGCACCTCCCGCCGCTCCAGCCGCTGTCCACGCTCCCGCTCGCTCATGCGCGCGCCTTCGTGCACGCCGCCGCCCGCTCGCCCAGAGATCAATGAACGGGAAAAAACTTTCCCGTTCGTTGATCTAAGCCCCCCGCAATGATCGGCTGCTTCTATGAGAAGCAGCGCGATCATTGTGGAAAAAAAAAGTTTCCCAGCCTCATAACACTTCCTGCAAGCGTACTTCCTACGCTTGTAGGTCGCATAAACAAAACGTTACTGTGGCCATCTTGTGGCCAAATAGTAAAACTACACCCTAAAGCATTTTTCATATACAAATACATTTGTTTTACACTAAAAATTAACTCATTACCTCCCACACTCTCCAATTTATTTTTTTTTGTAATTAAAAAAAAACAAATTACAATAAAAAAATACATAAATAGTTACCTTAGGGACTGAACTTTTTAAATATTTATGTCAAGAGGGTATAACACTGTTACTTTATAAACTATGGGCTTGTAATTAGGGATGGACCTTTATTTCCAAATAAAATATTGGCGCCAAACATTGTGATAGGGACATAATTTAAACGGTTTTATAACCGGGACAAATGGGCAAATACATTTCTTGGATTTTAATTACAGTAGCATGCATTATTTAAAAACTATAATAGCCGAAAACTAAAAAATAATGATTTTTTTCCCACATTTTTCCTATTTTCCCATTAAAACACATTTAGAATAAAATAATTATTGGCATAATGTCCCACCTAAAGAAAGCCTAATTGGTGGCGGAAAAAACAAGATATAGTTCATTTCATTGCGATAAGTAATGATAAAGTTATAGACGAATGAATGGAAGGAGCGCTCAAAGGTGAAAATTGCTCTGGTGCTCAAGGGGTAAAACCCTTCAGTTGTGAAGTGGTCAATATTCTATATTTTTGAGATGTTTTTTTTTTGTTTTGTTTTTTGTTTTTCTTTCTCTGCCATACTTTTGATGTGGTATTTTACATAAGTGTTTTGATGTTGCATTTTACTTGATAAGTGTTATTTATGTTGCATATACATTTGGCTTCAGTTTAATGTGCACACAGATATTCAAGTTATTATTCAGTTGAGTACTTTTGCTTGATGAAGTCATTAATATACAATGTTTAATCTTCTATTATTGCTTCAACTATATGAATTGTATCATTATTTCTTGTATGCTTAAAACTCAATAAAAACAAGAAATAGAAGAAAAAAAAAAGAAGCCTCGCTATAATGTATAGCTGCACTTACTGCAGCTGCAGTTACTGGTGTTGTAACTTGTGAGACATATTGGAAGCCTGAACAGTACTTTGTACTTCAGACTTATTCTCATAATGCTGAGAGATCTCCACCAGCCAACCACCCTTATCTATAACTCTTTTATACATGTAGGGAGACGCGGGGGACCCTGGAGAACATGGCATGAAGGGACAGAAGGGTGAACTTGGCATAAATGGCCTTGCTGGAGAGAGGGTAAGTACCACATATACTAACTATGCTCAATGATATTGTTTTTAATGATTTCCAATCAATACATTTTACTGTTAAATAAGCATGTGGCCCCCAGTGCCATCAAATTTGGCCCGCAAGTGGTTTCCCCACTTTGCCTTATGTTGAGTGCTTAGCCTACATGGCAAAGTTCTGAAAATATGAAGAGGGGCAGCACAAGAGTTGGTGTTTTTCACCATACTTGAATTCTGGATGCCTCTTTGTATGCATGTGATAGGACTTGATAATTTATGTAAGGTCACTAGACCACCGAGGATGCTATATTTTGGAGGGGGAGGAAAGGCGTTCATGTTAGTATGCCATTGGTGAGATGGGCACCAGGAGAGCTGAATGACGGCTCTCCCTGCTGCCGCTAATCTCCCCAGCGGCGTTCAATACTATTCCCCCTCTGAATCGTCGCAACTCGAAGGGAGGTGTAATTCAGGATCTGGCGATCGCCGGAGCCCCGAATTGCTCCTACGCACCCCCCGCAGCATAACATTGCTGTTATGGGGTGTCTGGTTTCAACACCTGGCGATAAGTGCAGTTTGCCAAAACCACCTACTTCTAGAGATGAGCGTAATGGAGTAATAACGATTTCGCGAAATTTCGCGTAATTAGTGTAATTACGTTTATGGCCGTAAGTACATAATCGTAATGAAGAAGGATTTCGCGAAATTTCGCGTAAGCGTAATTTTCGCGTAATTTTCGCATTGCAACGGGTATTACGAAATTAATGCGTATGGTCATGCTCCCGAAGCGGAAAAGTTGACGCATGTATCAATGTTAGGTAGCCGCCGACTTTAAGGGTTAATAGCAAAGCCCCCTTAAATGCTAAGAGCCTCAAATTTGGAGAATATATTAAGGAGATCAGGAGGAATAAGAGGAAATTTTTTTTTTTCAAAAAGACCTTATAGTTTTTGAGAAAATCGATTTTTAAGTTTCAAGGGCGAAAATGTCTTTTAAATGCAGAAAATGTCAGTTTTGTTTTGCACAGGTAACAATAGTGTATTATTTTCATAGATTCCCCCAAGTGGGAAGAGTTTTACTTACTTCGTTCTGAGTATGGGAAATATTAAAAAAAAACGACGTGGCGTCCCTCCTCCCAGACCTCTTTAACCCCTTGTCCCCCATGCAGGCTGGGATAGCCAGAATGCGAAACACCGGCCGCGTGGGGCTCCGCACCCTGACTATACCAGCCCGCATGGTCCATGGATTGGGGGGTCTCGGAAGGGGAGGGGCAGCCAAGCTTTCCCCTCCCCCTCCCAGCCCTTGTCCAATCCAAGGACAAGGGGCTCTTCTCCACCTCCGATGGGCGGTGGAGGTGGAGGCCGCGATTTCCTGGGGGGGAGGTTCATGGTGGAATCTGGGAGTCCCCTTTAAAAAGGGGTCCCCCAGATGCCCACCCCCCCTCCCAGGAGAAATGAGTATAGAGGTACTTGTACCCCTTACCCATTTCCTTTAAGAGTTAAAAGTAAATAAACACACAAACACTTAGAAAAAGTATTTTAATTGAACAAAAAACATAACCACGAAAAAAGTCCTTTAATATTCTTAATTAACCATTAATACTTACCTGTCCCTTTAAATAAATGATCCCTCGAAATAGCCTCGGAAATGTTCTATCAGTTACAATGTAACAAAGTTATTACAATGTAACAACTTTGTTACATTGTAACTACGCCGCACCCGACGTCACTCGCCGCCGCCGCATACGCGTCTGCGCTGCACACATTCCCGACAGAGCTCTGAGCTATATAGCTCAGAGCTCTGAGAAGCATCTTTGTATTTTGGCTCCAAGGAGCCCCATTGGTCCTTAGCAGACCAATGGGGTTCCTTCAAATCAAAAGGAACCCCATTGGTCTGCTAAGGACCAATGGGGCTCCCTGGAGCCAAAATACAAAGATGCTTTAGAGAGCTCTGAGCTATATAGCTCAGAGCTCTGTCGGGTCCGTGCAGGACGCTAAGTCCCCGCAGCTCCCGCTGTCCACCCCGCCCACATCTGTCACCCACATGTCACCCACATGTGGGTGACATGTGGGTGACATGTGGGAGAGGCGGGGAGGGCAGCGGGAGCTGCGGGCACTTAGCGTCCTGCACGGACCCAACAGAGCTCTGAGCTATATAGCTCAGAGCTCTGAGAAGCATCTTTGTATTTGGGCTCCAAGGAGCCCCATTGGTCCTTAGCAGACCAATGGGGTTCCTTTTGATTTGAAGGAACCCCATTGGTCTGCTAAGGACCAATGGGGCTCCTTGGAGCCCAAATACAAAGATGCTTCTCAGAGCTCTGAGCTATATAGCTCAGAGCTCTGTCGGGAATGTGTGCAGCGCAGACGCGTATGCGGCGGCGGCGAGTGACGTCGGGTGCGGCGTAGTTACAATGTAACAAAGTTGTTACATTGTAATAACTTTGTTACATTGTAACTGATAGAACATTTCCGAGGCTATTTCGAGGGATCATTTATTTAAAGGGACAGGTAAGTATTAATAGTTAATTAAGAATATTAAAGGACTTTTTTCGTGGTTATGTTTTTTGTTCAATTAAAATACTTTTTCTAAGTGTTTGTGTGTTTATTTACTTTTAACTCTTAAAGGAAATGGGTAAGGGGTACAAGTACATCTATACACATTTCTCCTGGGAGGGGGGGTGGGCATCTGGGGGACCCCTTTTTAAAGGGGACTCCCAGATTCCACCATGAACCTCCCCCCCAGGAAATCGCGGCCTCCACCTCCACCGCCCATCGGAGGTGGAGAAGAGCCCCTTGTCCTTGGATTGGACAAGGGCTCGGAGGGAGAGGGGAAAGCTTGGCTGCCCCTCCCCTTCCGAGACCCCCCAATCCATGGACCATGCGGGCTGGTATAGTCAGGGTGCGGAGCCCCACGCGGCCGGTGCTCCGCATTCTGGCTATCCCAGCCTGCATGGGGGGCAAGGGGTTAAAGAGGTCTGGGAGGGGGGACCCCACGTCGTTTTTTTTTAAATATTTCCCACACTCAGAACGAAGTAAGTAAAACTCTTCCCACTTGGGGGAATCTATGAAAATAATACACTGTTGTTACCTGTGCAAAAAAAACTGACATTTTCTGCATTTAAAAGACATTTTCACCCTTGAAACTTAAAAATCGATTTTCTCAAAAACTATAAGGTCTTTTTGAAAAAAAAAATTTCCTCTTATTCCCACTGATCCCCTTAATATACCCTGGGAATTTGGTGTTCCTAAACTTTAAGCAGGCTTTGCTATTAACCGTTAAAGTCGGCGGGTTTTTAAATGTTTACATTTTTCCTTTGAAACTTTAACATCGATTTTCTCAAAAACTATAAGGTCTTTTTGAAAAAAACATTTTTCCTCTTATTCCTCCTGATCTCCTTAATATATTCTCCAAATTTGAGGCTCTTAGCATTTAAGGGGGCTTTGCTATTAACCCTTAAAGTTGGCGGCTTTTTTATATTATACGGAGCGTTACGGTTTAACGCGAAATTACGGTAGCGTTTAATGCGAAATTACGGCATGAACGAAACGCGAAATTACGCGTTGAAAATTACGCTTACGGTATTTTCAATTACGATTTTAATGGCAATTACGCTACTGTAATTTCGCATCGTAATCGCAAATTTCGCATGCGTAATTTTAGTAATGCGAAATTACGAAAATTTCAGCTCAACTCTACCTACTTCGAAGGAAAGTACTACACCACTAGAGAAGCCACACAGTGGCCAGGGAACTGTATAGGGGGATGCCATTAGATACCAGGGAAATGTATAAGGGAGGCGGCCACTAGACATTAAGGTTGGCCTGCAACTTGGTCACAATTTTCAGTTTTGGCCCAATTTGAGTTTGACGCCCTTGAAATAAAGTAGAAATAGCTATGTACTTATGTAGCAGTTATTTTGTACTGAACCCACCCTGGATATTGGATGTCCCTGGTTCAGAAATCTCCCAAAACTGTATGACCACCTATAAAATCTCTGAACAGAAGTGTTCCTTCAGTTGAATATCTTTTCTAGATGCAAACATTTTATTGATTTATATAGTGCCATCATCAACTGTGGTGCTGTAAAGAGTAATAAACAAGCAGGTACAGGAGGTAATAGATAACATAAGTGTGATCATGAGCAATGCAGACAGTTAAATAACAAGACATACAGCAAAGAAAGTATATGTTTGCCCTTTCTATAATAGAAGGTATATGTGAATATTTAGATTCACATGAGCAAAAAGTAAACCCCATAATGCATCACTTCAGGAGCGAATACGCAGAGCATTATTTTATGTCCTTGAGAAGCCATGTGTACATCCAGAAGTAATGCCTATAGCCTGTTATAGGTGTCCTTTAATGCATTGCAGTTTTTCATAAAATTCATGAGGTGTTTAACGTAACCATCCCCAGGATGAGTGTTGAAAACAACAATATGAAATGAATATATTTATTTATTTCCGGCAGGGTGGAGAAGGACCTAGAGGACCTCCAGGGAATCGGGTATGTTACTGCATTTTTAGGAGTTATATAAATCAGAATTCTCTATTTTCCCCTTCTTATATTGAAAGAGTGGAATTGTATGGCAGTGTTAACAATGGTGACTACATATGAGGATACCATACAGAAAGATGAACATGGCATATTGGTGGTAGTTTGGCCTCCTCTGTACTCGAACTGCCATTTTTTGTGTGAGGTTTATTTGATAGAATATTTTTTTCCCTAGGACCTCATTTCAAAAAAAAGTTGGGATGTTGATGATTTTTAAATTGTGCACGCGGCAAAGGGAAAACAGAATATCCCATAACTCAGCAACAGACCAGATGTATTTCAAAATTATGAAATTAAAGGAATACCTTTGATACCCAAGTGTTCTAAAATGACAGTGTGCAAATAATGTCTAAGTAGCTGTGTAAACATTTTCCTACTTTTCATGTTAAATATCAGAGCAGTGGCGTAGCTAAGGAGCCGTGGGCCCCGATGCAAGTTTTATAACGGGGGCCCCTCAAGCACTCTATACATAATTTATACGGTGCACCAAAATCTGCCAATGGCAACTACAGAGTCAGAGGTGCAAGAAGGGAATGGGGAACAATTTGTTAATGATTACCACTATTCAAAGTATCTATGGAAGTGATTACTATGAGCACAGGACCAATAAAGAGCTAATACTGTAGTTGAGGGAGAGCGCTTCGGGGCCCCTCTGGCCCAAGGGCCCCGATGCGGTTGCTACCTCTGCACCCCCTATTGCTACGCCCCTGTATCAGAGGCAAAAGCTGTAATTTATTGAGTGTAGGATTTAGCTATATTGGGACAAATAAATTGCAGAAGGGGTGTCTGCTTCAATGCACAGCCAGAGTTGCATATCAGACTACAGAAAGCAACTATCAAACAGATCAAACTCTGAAAGCAAAAACAGTATGAAAAGCTGTGACAATTAGTTACATTTCTTCTGCTCTCTTCAGACACTTCAGTCAGAAACACAGGACACAGGATCTGCAGCTGTTGGGAGCCCTCTTCTCTGTCACACACAGAGCTACACATAGAGTTAACTGATCAAGTGTGAGGGGAATTTCCCCTCTCCTCATGGCTCAGTCAGCCCTCAGTTTTGGCGTCAGTAAAGTTTGAATGTATTTTGCTAACAGTAAACAAAGAAGTTGCTACTAAAATGTATACACCAGTACTTAGCAGCACTTCCCAAACAATTCCTGTGTCAAATGAAAAAAATATGTGAATCGATAGTATTCCTTTAAACTTTATTGACAAATTGCAAGACATGGGTAAAAACAATTTAAAAACCCGAAATGGGGTAAAAGGGTGGGACCAGTATCAAGTAAACAATTATCAGGAATTAAAAACAAAGTTTTGCATAAATAAATAAATAAATATTATGTATATTGTTTTGTTAATGTTTTTATTTAATTGTTTCTTTGCGATTGTCATTAGTGGTTAATTTTGTAATTTTGAAAGATCTCTGGTCTGGTGCTTATTTATAGGATATCTGTAACGAATGTGGAATTGTCTCCGTGGTCAGCGCACCAGACGTGCGCTGACGCGGCGGATTTCCTCCACAAGCGTATAATTGAGGACACCCAGGCTAGGTGCTATGCACCCGCAGAGGGCAATTCCCACCGGCAGATGGCGATGTGGAGTGCAGGCGAACACAGCCGCTGCACAGCCACAGATGCCAAATGGGAATTGTACAGATCCAGGACAAGGTACAATCAGGCAGGGCTGGATAGCCCACAGGGAACAGAGCAAAGGGACAGAACCAATGTGTGCCCACCAAACTAGTCTCCACCCAGCAACGGCGAACACACAACGGCGGAAATGAAGTAGGAAACGCAATCGCAAGAATGGCGATTGCCAATAGCGACACAAGACTGAGCAGGACAGAGCACCAGGGTAGCAAAGGCACAGCAAATCATACAAAGAGAAAGATAAGGAAAATAACAAACGCTAGCTGAACGCGAACACCGCACTCATTCGCAACAGAGCATGCGTTCGTGCGCGGTCTCCGCGTGTTACGCACAACAGAGACAAGCACGCCTAACTAACCAAAGACAAACAAACACGAAACAGAGAACGCGAGCGCTTGCTTAACGGTTACCTCATCGAGCCTACAGCAAGCGTTCGTATCAGACAAGACAGACAAATGTGAAACAGGAACTAGGCAGAAAGGATCCACCGCTCTTCCATCAGAGCAAGTGTGATCCAAGCAGAAACACAGATCAGAAGGATCCACAGCACTAGCTCAAGGCGAGTGCGATCCAGGTAGACAAAACAGAAGGATCCACAGCACTAGCTCAAGGCGAGTGCGATCCAGGTAGACAGAACAGAAGGATCCACAGCACTAGCGCAAGGCGAGTGCGATCCAGGGAAGATAGAACAGAAGGATCCACAGCACTAGCTCAAGGCGAGTGCGATCCAGGTAGACAGAACAGAAGGATCCACAGCACTAGCGCAAGGCGAGTGTGATCCAGGGAAGACAGATCAGAAGGGGCTACCAGTAACAACCGCTGTTTCGGTTAGCACCCAGACACACAGAACGACTTCCTATCGACCACCGCTGGGACAGGACAGTCACAACAGACAAACAAACAGATAAGCAATCCTAATGGCACTAAAGAAACTGCCTAGTGCAGTCCCCAGAATTACTCTAAGATAACTTGAACAAGAAGTAGCATGGCTGACACTCTCTAGGAGTGTTTACTACAAACCCTGAAGGAATGACCAGCCAAGGACTGTGGGTAATCCCAACCTTTATACTGCCAGTCATCACAGGAGGCAGGTAGGGGATTTGCATAACGAATGTATGCAAATTCCTCGGCAGCAAGCTGCAATACTGACAAAAGTCTCTCTTAAAGAGACCTGCAGAATGCAGACCTGAACAGTGGTCAAAAAGCTGCCTGTCTGCACAGGCAGCTGAGCAGATTCTCACAATATCCTAGAATTAAGACTTACATTGAATTATAAAAAGAACACATTTTTAATTGTCTGTCCATCTTAAATGAAATGGCCCAAAAACATAGCTGTGTTTCTTCATCATGTTTTTATACAGTATGTTCTGTTGTTTGCATACTAGAATCTTAAAGAACAAGTGACACCCATGCTAACATAGAAATAAAAAACACATATATAAGTAGATAAATACTAGTTCTACTTACATAACAGATGTATTGTGCTATCTACGTTATGATTCCTGTGAATTTTATAAAGGAAATGCAGAGAATCCTTTTCTAGACAGTTTCTATCTCGGTTACCTTTGAATGAAGCTAATCCTGACATAATTTCCTCCCTGACTCTTTTTTCTTCTTTTGCTAATTGTGTATTCATTACCCGCCCTCCTCCCAGAGTCTTCAGACACTCCCACTAAGGTCTGTACTAGGAAGTGCATTGTCTTATGTCATTAGAAGGAGGGGGAAATAAAGAGGAGGTATATATATTTTAGATAAAAAGACCCCCCAGCATGCAACTGTTTTGCCAGCCGATGGCAATGGCAATTAAAGGGCCAGTGCTCCTAAGTTATGTGATAACTCCAAACCATAACAGCAGAAAAAGTTTTGAAAATGTTGAATGCACGATTAGCATCTTTATCACTTAATACACTCAGACCAGTCGCCGTTGAAATTTGATTTTTAGGTGAGAATCCTGCTTTAACTTGCAAGTGTGGATGCAGTGAGAAATCATGTGCACAGGCAGTGGTTTTCTAGACAAATTGTGTGCACACTGCACAGGCAGTGGTTTTCAGGAGAATTTTTGAACTTACACATCTGGTATTGGCTTTCAGACTTGGCCCTCGCGCACCAAGATTTCTTCAGATTCTCTGAATCTTTTGATGATATTATTTTACTGTAGATGATAAAACCCCCAATTTAGTTTTAATTTTCCATTTAGGAATAATATTCTTAAGTTGCACTAATTGCTTGTGCATTGTTTCACAGAGTGGTGTACTCCTCCCCACCTTTACTTATTTATTTTTATGTATTTAAGTATTTATATAGCACCGACATATTACACAGCACTGTACAGGGAGTATATTGTCATGTCACTAACTGTCCCTCAGAGAGGCTCACTATCTAGTCCCTACCATAGTCATATGTCTATGTATGTATTGTGTAGTGCATATATTATAGTCTAGGGCCACTTAGGGATAAGCCAGTTAACTTATCTGTATGTTTTTAAGATGTGGGAGGAAACCTGAGTACCCGGTGAAACCCCACGCAGACACAGGGAGAGCATACAAACTCCTTGCAGATGTTGACCTGGCTGGAATTCGAACCGGGGACCCAGCGCTGCAAGGCTGTTTTCATACCCAGTCATGGTACTGACCTACAGCCAGGCAACCTAATTAGATGCCAGATATTCAACACAACTTTTCAGTGTTTTTATTTACTTTATGGTTTTGGGAAGATGTTGCACACATTATATATACTATAATTATATAGTTGTTGAAACAATACATTTTTTGTTTCACACTTGATATATTGTCAGTTAAACATAGGCTTTTTGCATTTTTTTTAATTTACATATCAGTGTCCCATCTTTATTTGTAAATAGTGTTTCATTAAACTTGGAGTCTGCCTCTGCAGAGAGCCCCGGATGCTGTGCACTCCCTGCTGCTCATATACTGTACTGCAGAAAAGTCATAAAATGTCTGTCCCACAGAGACAGATACTTCTAAGCTGTGATTTTTGTGTGTGTCTTGCAGGGGGATCCTGGAGATCGCGGAGGTCCTGGTGAGAAGGTAAATAGTCTTTAGCCACAGAATATCCACTGCAGAGAGGATCATAACTCTGTAGCAATAGTTGCAGACAAAGCCAACAGTGGGCCCTTGCGCAGAACACATCAAGGGGGTTCCATGGAAGTGGCCATGGTCATAACAGATCATGGGTGGATCTAAATAATGTTGATAACATAAAAGTACATGAACCTTGGTTAAATTTTGTAGGCATTTTTAAAGTTGATTAAGTGCCTCTATGATGTCTCTGTTGTTATTCAATCACTATCCATTCAAGTCTGACTCTTTGCCACCCCATGGGCCAAGAGCATGCAGGCCCCTTCATCTACTTTACTCTACTCCGTTTCGAAGCTTGACCAAGCTCATGTTTGTTGCTTCCATGAAGATATCTAGCCATCTCATTCTCTGTCTTCCCTTCCTCCTTTTGCCCTTGATCTTTCCCAGCATCAGGGTCTAAATAAGCTAAGATGTCTAGTACACACCAAATTAGTACGCTATTTTTCTGAAAAAATCAGAGGCACTCTAACTAGATAAGCCACAATTTTGGGCACAGAAAGACTTGATGTAGTGGTACTTCGTACCCACAAAACACATTGTCTGAAGTGTGTTCATAAACGTTTGCCTTCATAGATGGTATTTGGGAAAGAAGTAGCTCTTACTGTCCCATCTTAAAGGGACTCCGAGCAGTGCGGAAACTATGGAAAGATGCATATCATTTTAAAGCTCTCTTTCTCCTCTTTCTAATGATATATAAACCACTGCCCTACACCTTTTAGTTTTCGCAATTTTCGCGATTGAAATTGCTGCGGCCGCGATTTCAATCGCGAAAATAAAGAAAACTAAAAGGCGTAGAGCGACGATTTAGGGGTCGCCAGAAAGAGGAGAAAGAGAGCTTTAAAATGATATCCATCTTTCCATAGTTACATTGTATTACACAGGGCGACTTTTTCTGCTGAATGGAGCTGCTGACTTTGAGAAAAAGTCGCCCTGTGTAATACAATGTAACTATGGAAAGATGGATATCATTTTAAAGCTCTCTTTCTCCTCTTTCTGACGACACCTAAATCGTCACTCTACGCCTTTTAGTTTTCTTTATTTTAGCGATTGAAATCGCAGCCGCGGCAATTTCAATCGCGAAAATCACGAAAACTAAAAGGCGTAGGGTGGTGGTTTATATATCATTGGAAAGAGGAGAAAGAGAGCTTTAAAATGATATGCATCTTTCCATACTTTCCGCACTGCTCGGAGTCCCTTTAAGCTGAATGTAATCTTTTTTTCTTTTCCTTTCTGTGGAGCCTCCATTGATACTTCTGTTTCAGTTGTATTCATTAAAGAAAGGCGCAAAAAAATGCATGAATATAAAACGTAAGAAATACAAGTCATATCTTAACATATAAGCATTAATAGAGCAGAAAGCTTCATAATAATTACATAAAGCATAGACTGTATACTTTCAACATAATGTACAGAGAGAGATACATTCAAATGAGACCAGTACCAGGTGGAACCATAGGGAAGGTTGCCCAGGGTCAAATGGGTGTTGCCCTTACTGAGATGACCCTAGTAAAGACCATACCCCTGGATCTCCCAGAAACTCCCTCCCCCATACCTATTCCGACCTCTAATAAAGAAAGGTCTATAACACCATGAAGTGGAACATCTAGAGGCCCTATAAAACCATGCTGAGGAACTTCCGGAACCTCTATAACACCATAAGGAGGAACCTCCATAACACCATGAGAAGGAACCTCCAGAGCCCCTATAACACCGTGACGAGGAACCTCCAGAACCTCTAGAACACCATGAGAAGGAACCTCCAGAGCCCCTATAACACCGTGAGGAGGAACCATCTTTAGAGCCCCTATTACACCATGAGGAAGTACCTCCATAGCCCCTATAACACCATGAGGAGGAACCTCTAGAACCTCTATAACACCATGAGGAGGAAACTCCAGAACCTCTATAAAACCACGAGGAGGAACTTACATAGCCCCAAGGGCAGTTCCTTTGCACAATATTACAGGAAGAGCCACTTATCCTTATAACCATAAGATGGAACATCCGGAGCCTCTCTAACACCATGAGGAGAAACCTCCA
This sequence comes from Hyperolius riggenbachi, assembly GCF_040937935.1. NCBI lineage: Eukaryota > Metazoa > Chordata > Amphibia > Anura > Hyperoliidae > Hyperolius > Hyperolius riggenbachi. The sequence continues at coordinate 49,172,640 of NC_090654.1, forward strand.
GAGCCCCTATAACACCATGAGGAGGAACCTTCAGAACCTCTAGAACACCATGAGAAGGAACCTCCAGAGCCCCTATTACACCATGAGGCAGAACCTCCATTGCCCCTATAACACCATGAGGAAGTACCTCCATAGCCCCTATAACACCAGGAGGAGGAACCTCTAGAACCTCTATAACACCATGAGGAGGAACCTCCAGAACCTCTAACACCATGAGGAGGAACTTCCATAGCCCCAAGGGCAGTTCCTTTGCACAATATTACAGGAAGACCCACATATCCATCTATGCTTTGTCATGTGTGTATTTATGCCAAGTGTATAATGTGGAAATGTAATAATATAGAACTGTAAAAAGCACAGACCCTTTCCTTGACAACAATTGTGTAAATACAAAGTTTGTTGCAATTCCGGTTGTTTCCACAGCAGACCCAGTGGCAGTGTTGTTGTCCTTCATTCCACCGGATCCTGTGCTAACAAAATCCAGATTCCCAGTGGCATGAAGTGCATTAGCACAGACCATGAGCACCGTTCACCGACAGAGACTCCCAAAGCAATTTTTTTTCACCCTGTTTGCATGATGAAACCATAAGAACCACATTTATTTTTTCAAGGGAGAACGTGGCCCTCCTGGGGCTGATGGAAGAAATGGACTTGATGGCAAGCCGGGACAGGCTGGTACCCCAGGACTGAGAGTGAGTGAAACAACCAAATGCCAATACTTCCTCTACAGCATGCTGAGAAGGGAATAGAGCACAGCCTCAGGGACAGACGTTTTTCTAGTCCTGTAGGCTTTGGTTTACTAAGGTTGATTTTTAATTCTTCCTTTCTTGTTCACTATAGGGAGATGCAGGCAAGCAAGGAGACCCTGGAAGAGATGTAAGTGTTTCAGTATTTTTGGGCATGATACCTGAAATGTCATATAACATGATGAGATAAATATGTGTATGTGCAGTCCCAATCCTACTTAGAAGAAATCTGTCTTGGGTTCTAAGTGACAGTTATATGCGGTTGGGCTGTAAAGTATGACTCACTGATAACAAACTAGTGGTCATAAATCATGTGTGGCTGAGAAAAACATATCTAATTGCAGGAAACACGTTCCTTTTTATTTATTGTGTATTTAGATAGTGCCAACAGCTTTAGATAATACTTAGTCTTGTCACTAATGGTCCCTCAAAAGGGCTCACAATATGAACCCTACCAGAGTCAATTATCTGTATATTTTTGGGATGTGAGGGAAAGCCTGAGTGACCAGAGGAAACCCACGCAAACACAGGCAGAACATTTTAACTGCAGACTTAGACATTTTCCTGCCCAGATCTGAACCAGGGTACCAGCCCTGCAAAGTGGGAGCGCTCTTTACTGCACTACTGTGCAAACAAGTTCAGTTGTTCAAGATATGTCTGTAGGGGAGCTGAATCGCATAAAAAAACTGCTAGCTGAATAGCATAAAAAACTACTACCATGTACCTGAGACAGTCAAAACTTTAAATATAGTCTTTAACTTTTAAATACAAAATAAGACTATGGGATCTCAGGAAACTCCTATTTAGGATCAGTTATAAATCTCATCCGTTTATTTTTACACTTTCAGTAGCTAACGTTCAGTGTTCCATTCTAGTGAAGCCCTCCTCAGTATTGTCCAGGGCTGAGGATAAGTCCCTGTGTGTCCGGTGGGAAGGTGTTTTGAATAGGATAGTGGACTTCTTACAACAACATATTTAAACATTTGACTAATTTCTCTGACCTTTCTATTTTCAGGGGCTTCCAGGACTTAGAGGGGAACAAGGACCTCCAGGCCCTCTTGGCCCAGCAGGACCACCAGGGGTGGCGGTAAGCATAACACATGACCAATGCTTCGGATGGTGCATATTCTGTAGTTATGTAGCTAAATGAAAGAGATAAAAAACACAGGGGCACCGGGAGCCCGATCTGTTGTAGTATTGTCAGGCGATTTTGATTGAAAGTGTATATAAGATAGCTGTATACTCAAACTTTTTGGATGCTAAATACAGCAACACCACATGTAGGGAAGTACAATTTTTACTCGGCCTTGGTATAGGTTGCGACTCCAAAAATGAAATGAAAAATTAATGATAAGAATCGTAAAATTTCAAACCCCCAACGGGTGACTATGTAGAAAGAACAATAACTCGAGGCACCCAAAAAGATATAAAATATTTAAAAACTGTTTAACCCATTATCTCGTTTGAAATAAGAGCATTGCTTTTGACCTAAGTTGGCAGAACTGGTTGTGCTGTAAATTCTTGGAATGCTTTGATTTCTCTCTACTAGCATAAAATATAGAAACTGAAACCAGAATTCCTCTGTTATTGTCTCACACTGCCCCCTAGTGACAAGTGGCCATAAATACACATTACAGCAGTACTAATAAGAAGCAAGGAAATGTCACAAATAAGAAATAAAAAAATGTGCTCAAATAAATTGGCATGGAGCACTTGCAAGCCTTTAAATAAATTGGCTGCTAAAGGGTTAAAAAGAAGGAAAGTGTTGGCTTACCTTTAAAATCAGACAGATCAATTTCATACATTTTATTCACATCCTGATATGTACATGGAGATGTTGTTATACCCTGTTGTGCTAAAGAATAAAAAAATATTTTTATTGAAAACAAAATAAAATTCACAATTAAGCATAACTGGACAACACATTTCACAGCTCTTGGCCGCTTTCTCAGGTCAAAAACAGTACTTTTAGGTATGTGCAACAGGACCTAAACGGCGGTCAGAGTCCTGTTTCTGAAACCTAAACGCTTAGTGTACCTTCTGCATTGGAAAGTAAGCCAACACTTACCTTCTTTTTAAGCAATTTTCAACAATTTTATATCTTTTCGGGCACCTCAGGCACCTTCACATATATATATATATATATACTGTATATTCACATGAAAATAAAATAAAATACTTGAAATAAAATTTCTGTTAATTTTTGTAAGGTCTAAAACTGAAATAAATACACTGAGGGGTTTTTTTTTCTTTTTTTTTTTTACAAAAAGTGGCATTTTACCCTTGTAGGGAAGGTATATTATAGTTTTTCATTATTTTTTCATTATTTTCTTTATTGACCTATTACTAAACAAAATATCTTTATTTTATTTTTATTTTTTTCCTAAAGAAATATTCTTTTCTTGCTATTAACCGGAACATGTGAAATGATGCAAATCGATTATTTACTTATCATAGCGCCACCTTCTGGTTTCACTAAGTTTGGTATCTGTAATGCAAAGATAAGTCTGCAGTGAACAGTGGAGGTTAATTATCAGTCCCTAAGTCAGACTTGCTTTTTGGTCCCTTTTATCCCCCTACACATTCCTAGTAGTTTGGGTCACCCTGAGCTGCTTGGTTACTCTGTTGTACTCGTCTAAGCCCTATTTCATACAGCCTTATCAATCCCTGCCATGTACTGATGAGGACCAAAAGTCCGAAACAGGCTGTCTACATGTGGGTTTGATATGGCTGTGTAAAACTTTAAGCTATAGGCTTGCTATATACCAGCGGTTCTGGATGCTTGCTAGGCTTAAAGAGACACTGAAGAGAAAAAAAATATATGATATAATGAATTGGTTGTGTACTATGAATAATTACTAGAAGATTAGCAGCAAAGAAAATATTCTCATATTTTTATTTTCAGGTATATAGTGTTTTTTCTAACATTGCATCATTCTATAATATGTGCAGATTACACAACACTCAGCATTCAAAATGAGTCTTTCAGAGCAGTCTGTGAAGTAATGAACTCTCCTCTAGCAGAGGAAAAGTAAACAGTTCAATTACAGTTGAGATAATAAAAGTCAGATAACAGCCCTCTCCACGACTAAGTTAGTCGGAGAGCTTAATAGCTTTTTTGCATAGAGATAACAACTGCAGTTTCTCAACTCTTCCTGTACTGGAAACAATTAGACTGATGTATCTGATCTTAATGTTTTTTTTTCTTAGCTGTACTACACATACAAATCATAATATCATCATTTTTTTTTCGCTTCAGTGTCTCTTTAACAAGGGAGAAAAGGGATAATTTGCATATTTAGTAGTAGTGCATTGTGGGTAACCACAAATGTTCATTTAAAACTGAATTATTGCAAATTTCCTTCTGTTTTAAGAAGGCAGTTACACCAAGCTTTGCTTTTTTTAGTAAGAGGGCTTTTTGGTCCCTTTTATCCCCCTACACATTCCTAGTAGTTTGGGTCACCCTGAGCTGCTTGGTTACTCTGTTGTACAGCAGCAAAGAAAAGCCATTTTATGCTAAGAATACTCACCAGTGAAACCAACAGATGGGGCTCTAAGAATATGAAACATTGATTCGTAATGTTATATATCCTAATTTAAAAAAAAATACTTGTATTCACTATTAGGTATAATACATAAATAAAGCAAAGTATAAAAATATACTTCCCTGTTTACATTTATCACATAGGTTTACTAAATTAAAATAAAATGTTCCCATTGTTTTTTTTTTAAGGGAAAACCTGGAGCAGATGGCAAACCTGGTCTCAATGGCAAACCTGTAAGTAATGTCATTTTCTGTCAATGATGAAGAAAACACTGGGTCACATTATGTGGCTGGACAGTGTACTGGTTAAAGGACAACCGAGGTGACATGTGACATGAGATAGACATGTGTATGTACATTGCCACGCACACAGATAGGATGTGTTTCTTTCTCTGCCTGAAAGAGTTAAACATCAGGTATGCAAGTGACAGTTTCTGTCCAGGTCGGACTGGGTCAGACTATAGCAGAACCCTCACTGATAAGTAATTACAGCCATAAAACACTTTATTGTTAGTAAATGGCTTCTAAGAGCAAGAAAGAGATAAAAAGGATCAATAATTCATAGATTTGAGCTCTAACATACTTCAATAAATGTGCCTTTGAGCAGAGACAATGATACAGTAAAAACCTAAAAGCTAGATTTAAATAAAAAATAAAACTGTGGGATATCTAAAAAAGTAATTTTTAGGAGAAGGTGGATAGCTACAATTGTTTTCCTCATCAGTTTATTTTCACCTCGGATGTCCTTTAACCACTTGAGGACCGCGGTGTTAAACCCCCCTAGTGACTAGGCCTTTTTTCATAAATTGGGCCACTGCAGCTTTAAGGCCTTGCTGCAGGGCCGCACAACTCAGCACACAAGTGATCCCCCCCCCTTTTCTCCCCACCAACGGAGCTCTCTGTTGGTGGGGTCTGATCACTCCCCAATGTTTATTTATTTATTTTTTACAAATATTTATTTTTTATTTTTATAAAAATGCCTATTTTTATTTTTATTATTTTTCCCAAGCTCTCTCCCTCCCACCCCGTCAGCCTATTACCGCCGATCACTTCTGTATCCCCCAGGGGGACAGCCATGTCACATGGCTGTCCCCAGTACAGCGCTGCCTTAGATCGCAGCGCTGTACAGGTATATTAGACGGCAGTTTCGCCAGTTGGGAGCATCCAAGTGGAGATGCTTGCGCATTCGGTGCTCGACCTCTCCTGCTAGCCCCATAGAAGGCCATTCACGCCAATCGGCGTGGAGTGGTCCTGGGGCTGCCGCCGTGTTCACGCCAATTGGCGAGGATCGGTCAGCAAGCAGTTAAGGCTCTGCCTCGGACACAGGACACCTGGGTTCAAGTCTTAGCTCTTCCTGTTCAGTAAGCCAGCACCTATTCAGTGAGGAGACCTTGGGCTAGACTTGCTAGTACTACTTACTGCGCTGTCACTAATGGCTGCAGTTCAAGTGTTTTGAGTCTTTAGGAAAAAAGTGCAAAATAAATGTTATTTGTGTTGTCTATTAAAGGATGTTACATAATAGATAATAATTTGCTTTAGGGCTCCTCTTATTCTTTAGCTCTTAAAGTGGATCTGAACTCTTGCACAGGATAGAAGGAAAACATAGAGAAATGCACCCTGTATGTATTTAGAGATTTTAGCCTGTTTAATTCCCCCTTATTTGTGTCTAATCACAAGTTATAATTTGATAACCCCCCTCCTTGCACAATTTCACTATAAAATAATCGTAATGTGGGCCGCAGTCACCAGAAAATAATCATAAAGTGGGCAGCAGTCACCAGAAAATAATCATAAAGTGGGCAGCAGTCACCAGAAAATAATCATAAAGTGGGCAGCAGTCACCAGAAGATCCTAATGTGGGCAGCAGTCACCAGAAAATAATCGCAAAGAGGGCAGCAGTCACCAGAAAATCGCCGAGCGGATCAGTCAAAAACAGTCTTATCAGTCTGCCGACAGCGACCCCCCCCCCCCCCCAAAGTTTCACTATAAAATAATTGTAAAGTGGGCAGCATTCACCAGAAAATAAATCGTAAAGTGGGCAGCAGTCACCAGAAAATTGTAATGTGGGCAGCATTCACCAGAAAATAGTAACGTGGGCAACAGTCACCAGAAAATCCTAATGAGGGCAGCAGTCACCAGAAAATAATCGTAAAGTGGGCAGCAGTCACCAGAAAATCGCAGAGCGGATCAGTTAAGACAGATCTGACAAGATTAGCTGCATGCTTGTTTTTGGTGTTATTCATACACTACTGCAGCCTAATAGACTAGCAGGGCTGCCAGGCAACTGGTATTGCTTATGCATAAAAGGAAATAAATATGGCAGCCTCCATATTCTTCTTACTTCAGTTGTCCTTTAAGTGGGCTTTTTTTTGACTAGTAAAACAGAAAAAAACGAGAGCCCAATATAGTGTAGTACGTATTGGAACCAGGATGAATAATGACAAGTAAGAAAGGTGTCTACACATGGTTCAACCAAATAAATTGATTTTTACTTTTTTTTTTTTTAAATGATTGATTGTATATAAAAATAATATGAAAAACATTCTGATTGACAAAAAAAATTACTATAATACATTTTTCAATAAATATGTGATAAGATGTGTTGGAAAAACAAGATAGAAAAAAACAAAAACTGAATGATTTATTTGACTTTTTTTTTTTTTTTTACCATACATTGATCATAAGTGTATGGTGTATTGTTTTGATTATTCAATCAAATGGCAACATAGCTCAGATTTCTCTAGTCAAAAAAACAAGAATGGACACATTGTTTTTCATATTATTTTTATATACAATCAATCATTTAAAAAAAAAAAGTAAAAATCAATTTATTTGGTTGAACCATGTGTAGACACCTTCACTCAATCTCAAATTGTGACTAATATCGATGGGCTGGCACACAAAACCATAAAGATGTAGCTGGCACATAAAACTTAAAGTCCCTAATCATGTTTTATCCCGAAAATAAAACAACAATGTTCCTGGACTAGAGTAAAAATACAACAGTTGTGTAAATATACAGAGGTTGTTGCATTTTTCTTCTACTGAGGAAGGGATCGCTGTGATCCCAAAACATTTTTCACTGCTGATCTATGAATAACTAATCTGAAGCTTTCAGTTTTGTGTTCCAGCTACACCTTAAGGCCTCATTCCCACCAGGACGTTGCGTTTTAGGGGACGTTATAGGTTGCATAAAGTGCCCCAAACGCAACGCCTGGTGGTGTTGGAGGCGGACGCTACCTAGAGCTGCGTTATGCAGCTCTTGGTGCGTCCCGCCAGCCAATCGCCGCACAGAGCGGCGCTCCAGGTAGTAAACTCTGCACATCACACCGTGCAGTGAATATTAATTAGCCATGTGGCTGGCCGAGGAGGAGGAGGGGAGACCTCCACCACTACTGAGCATGTGCAAACAGTCTAACGTGGCTTAGCCGCGTATAACGCACAGCATGCAGCACTGAAAAATTGACGTGCAGCGTTACAATGTAACGCAACGTGGGCACTGTGAACAGCCCATTGATTTTTCATTACTGTGAGTTGGGCTGCGTTACAGGCTGCTCTAACGTGTGTCTGTAACGTCCCACTGTGAAAGCAGCCTAAAGGGAACCCAAGGCGAGAGGAATACGAAGGCTGTCATATTTGTTTCCTTTTAAACAATGCAAAATTCCTGTCTTTCCCCCTGATCCTGTGTCTCTAATACTTTTAGCCACAGCCCCTGAACAAGAATGCAAATCAGGTGCTCTGACTCCTAAGTCTGACTGGATTAGCTGTATGCTTGTTTCAGGGTTGTGACCACACTATTGATACCAAAAGATCAACAGGACTGCCAGGTAACTGGTATTGTTTATAAGGAAATAAATATGGTAGTCTCCATAACACTCTCACTTCAGGTTCACTTTAACACTTTGTGCAGTTCATAGCAGTAGAATACTGACCTTCATTTTGAGATTTTTCCATCATTCCCAACAACCCTTTTCGCAAGAGATACATTGGGCATGCTGCTAGAAGGCAACAGATTAAAATTATTACATCAGTCTGGAAAAAATAAATATATATATTTGGTAGTTGTTGTAGTTGTTGTATATGTATTTGGTAGCAGTTGGAAAGAGAGGAGCCAAAGTAGAATAAAATGTACTAAAAACAGTTTAAAAATTAGGAGGTAGTGGTGGACTTACCTCCCACAATATAGACTCAGACAGTCAAGATTCATCATACATCAGACTTTTATTATCACAAAGCTCCAAATGCAACGCGTTTCGCAGGCTTTTACCCGATTCTTCAGACAAGAAAATGGAGCAGCACTGTTAAACTCTGAACCAGAAATAGTGTCTCCATATTTGTCCAGCCTTAGATAACAGAAAGGGTAGAGTCCTCAAGCAAAACAGTAGTAGTAATAATTATGAGCTTGACTTTCACATAAAAGTTATTTCAAACTATTGCACAATTAGTTTGCACATACTACTAGTATTATGATACATCATTTTGCAAATATAAGGAATATGCACAACATTTTAGCAAAAATTATAATTTTTTCTTGAAAGTTTGTTTTCTCATGCCAATAGACTTCTGGGCATCCGGTGAAAATGTGTTTTCGCATGCATGCCTCTGTTTTTCACGCATCTACTTATCTGTGCGAAAATGCATTTGGCGACAGTGTGTTTTCGCATGCTCTCGTATTTTCGCCAATATTTTCATTTACAATGTAAATTTGTGTACCTAAAATTACGCAAAAGGATGAGTAACCACAAAACCGTCATTACAATCAGAATTGTAATTCTAAAAATTACATGAAATTCTAAAAATTACACAAAAATTCACAAAGTAAAATCACCTGTTATAATCAACAATAAACAGCAGTGGTGGATGCTGGGTACCAGAGCAGGAAGCTTGTAACTGGATACCCCATTGTTATAAATCACACACCTTATTCACCTTTCATTACATTGCAGGGGGAGGAAGGAATTCCTGGAGAAGACGGGAGGAAGGTAAGCAAACATCATTTACCAATTTCCTTTTGTACAGGATGGCCGCCCATGGCCCAGTCTGATGATTTCTGGCATGATTCTTGCTTAAAATGTCTAGCAGAGGATAAATGGACTGGTTGATATGGCCAGCAGATAGATCCCCTCTGATCATTATCTGAGAAGGATCTATTTGCCTGAATCCCTCTACACACAATTGCATGAAAACGTTGAAAATCTGTGTGCGCCTGTTGGGTTTTCCTGTTATTTAAGACCTATTTAACCGGTTTTGACCGGAAATCGGCCATACAAGGATTGTTTGCAGCATTGATTTCTAGCAGATTTGATCAAATGATCGAATCGGCCGGATATCATATCAATGAAAGAAATCGTTACATGTATGGCCACCTTAACTGTGATGAATCATAACTCCATTAAGGCCTCTTTCACATTAGACAACGCGTGCAGGAGTCTGCGGCATGTCGTCTGGAATCTGCGGTGCGATGCTGAGTAGCGGCGGTAGCATGGCCGGCCTTTGACCTGAGCAAATGGAGCGGTCGCTCATGGCGCCGGCTTCTAGGGGGGCGCACGAGGCATTCATCTACACTGGACTGGCCCTGGCCGCATTTCTACCTGGCTGCGGGCTCCGAGTCAATCTGTGGCTGCTGCGAATAGCTCCGCCGTTGCCCTCTTGCTTCAGTGATGGGGGCGGAGACTCCAGGAACCTGCTGCTGCCTCTTGTAGAGTATTTGTGAGCTTTGCGTGCCAGTAGTCCCATCCCTCACTCGCAGGTGATGTCTGGATGGCTCAGCCTGATTTAGTGGGGGATGCAGGCTGCTCCGAAGCTGCGCTGCCTCAAATTAGATACTTGTCACTCTATCTCCTGTTTCCAGCTACACAGTGGACAAGTCAAGCAGAAAAGTAAGGTTCCTCAACTGCCTCCCGGTTGGGGAATGGGGGGGGGGGGGGCAGTCAGGGGTGCCTATATATACGCTAAAGAGGGATCTGCGTATATACACTATTTATCTACTTAGCCTATGTACGCTAAGAAGGGGGGATCTGCCTATATATACACAAAAGGGGGATCTGCCTATATGCACTAAAGGAAGGGGAGGATCTGTCTATATACACTAAAGGGGATCTGACTATGTAGACTATTTATCTGCCTAGCCTATATACATTAAAAGGTTGATCTGCCCATATACATTAAATTGGGGGATAGGATCTGCCTATATACACTTAAAGGGGGAGGGATATCTGCCTTTAAACACTAAAATGGGGATCTGATTATATACACTAGAGGGGGATCTTGATAGCACTTTTTCACCAACTTTGAGGTACTTTTTCAATTGTAAAATGCTAAAAAGTGAAGATGAAAATTATCTCCTAGGCGAACTCAAGAGAAAAGGGGAATTGCATGGGCATGTGTGTGTGCGCGCAAAAAGGATGAATGGGGGGGGGGGGGGGCACCAAAATCTGATTTTGCTCAGGGCGCTGTGAAGCCTAAGGCCGGCCCTGTGCGGTAGTAATTAATTAACCCGACGGGAAAACGCCGATTCCCAACATTAAAATGCTCCCGGGTGCGTCGTACCGCAATGCATCGAAACGCAGCACCGGGTGTTAAAGGTAAAATGAAAGTCTATGGACTTTCATTTTACCTTGGTCAACGCAAAGTTTCGACTTTGCGTTGAAACGCTTAAAAAGGGATGTGATGTGAAAGAGCCCTTAGGCCTGATGAGTCAATTTAAACCTGGTAAAATGTATCCTTATTTTTGCTTTTAGGGTGACAAAGGAGAAGCGGGTCCTGGTGGCAGAGATGTAAGTCAATGAATTAAATTATTGAGCTGAACCTATTTGTGTTTTTACACTTCATATCTTAAAGTATGGCTGATCTTGCTACGCCAGCTATGGCACCCTTCCCATGGACTAACTCGGACTTGAATTGCTGGCTCTCTGTAAAATCACATGATCATGCATCTTATATCCTGTTTCCATAAATAACCTTGTGCTGTGTTGTATAACCGTGCGCTACCTCTCTGTCGGTCACCCCTTGTTTATATTGTATGTATCCCTATATATTGTCCAGCACTGCATAATATAATGGCGCTTATAAATACAATAAATAAATATAATAAGTGTCTCGGATGATTACAGTCCGTCTGGCAAAAAGACACATTTTAAAAATTAAGATTGTGGAATTCTAAAAAATTTAAATTCTTTAAAGTGATGTGAAAAACTTTATTTTGTCAAACAGGGTCGTGATGGAACCAAGGGAGCTCAGGGGGATAGCGGTCCACCAGGCCCTGCAGGGTCACCTGGAGTTCCGGGACAACCAGGGCCAATCGGTCCACCTGGGCAGGTGAGGGGTCTGTCTTTCTCGCTTTGTGCCTATTATTGACATTAACTCACCCATATTACCTATTTATGACAGTGTACTTGTCTTAACCTCCCTGGCAGTATTATTATTTCTGGATTTTAGGGTCTAAAAACAGAGCCATTTTTCTGCACGCTTTCAGACCCTAAAACCAATAAAAAAAAAACATACCACAGAGAGATCTGTGGCAGCCCAGTATAAATTCACCTCTCTGGGATCCAGCGCTGTAATTCTCCCTCCATCCTCCGGGTAGTGCTGTAAACCTGTAGTGAGATTGCCGTCTATCGTCATGAAAACAAATGGCGATCTCACCAGAGTGATGCAGAGCCTACAATGACAGGAAGGAGAATGGCTGCCAGCGTCTGGACATCGGGGCAGGTAAGTTGAAACGCCCTCTGTGCGCTATACTCTGAACAGACCTCCCGGTGACTAACCCGAGTCAGGCTTAGGGTTACCGCTCTGCGCTGCGGCGTAACTCGAGGTTACCGCCAGGGAAGTTCCTGGCTGAGGCGGTCGATAAAGAAAGCCTCTTCCGATAATCTGGTATATGTACAGCAAACCCCAACTAACAATGGACACCTGGCTAGTGATGTGCAAGGCGGATCAATTCGGCCAAGCCACAGGCAATAGTTTTGCTCTCTACCTCTCTCAGCACGCCACGTGACGTCACATCTGCCTTGCTCTTTTGGCCTTCCCGCATTGCAGAACATGTTGTTAGCCTTCAGGCTAACTACGCGTCTGTACAGATTCGGCCCAGCAATGTCGCCTGAGAGATCGCGCCCCTATTCCCATTAAGCGACATCGATTGAGACCTTAACTACTTGACTACTTAATTACAATTGGCGTGAACGTGGCGGCAGCCCCAGGACCACTGAATGCCAATTGGCGTGAAGTCATGGGGCGGGGTTTTGAAGGAGCTCCGCGCCATCACAATCTGCCAGCGGCAAACTCCGCTAAGAGACTGTTAGACGGTGAAACCACTGTCTATTTACACTGTACAGCGCTGTGATCTACAGCACAGTACAGTACGATCTGTACTGGGGACAGCCATGAGACACGGCTGTCCCCCTGGGAGGCACAGAAGCGATCGGCTCTCATAGGCCGCTGCCTATGACAGCCAATTGCTGTGATTGGCTGGCGGGGGAGGGAGGGATATAAAAATAATTTTAAAAAAGGGAACATTTATTAAACAAAATAACAAATAAATAAACAAAAAAAAAACAACAAACATGCTGGCAGGGATCAGAGCCCACCAACAGAAAGCTCTGTTGGTGGGCAGAAAGGGGGGTGGGACTCACTTGTGTGCTAGGATGTACGGCCCTGCAGCGAGGCCTTAAAGTTGCAGTGGCCTAAATTGTAAAAAATAGCCTGGTCACTAGGGGGGTGTAAGCCTACGGTCCTCAAGTGGTTAATTGATCCCACAGTCTACAGACTGATGGAGCAGAGTGGTCCGTACACGCAGATAGACACCCAACCAGTATAACAAGCTAGAACGCTTTACTGAAGTAAGACATGCAGAGATAAAACATACACCACCACCAGGTAAGGCAGCTTACTTAGAACAGGAAGAAACACAGAGAATACAGGAAATCACAATGCCATACAGATCATTGCATGATTTTACAGACAGTGACATCTTGTGGTTGCTTTACTATACTGCAGTTTAGGTATTAGTGTTGTTAAACCTCTAACACAGACATTACACAGAAACCGTGTCAGAAGCAGACCACAATCTAATGTGGATCGTTCATTTTTTTTATTGGCTTTTTTTACTTCTGAATGGTTATATTCATTTTACTTTGCTTAGAGTGCATAGAGGAAAATCATTAGCATTGTAAAATATGTATTTACCATTTCAGATTCCAACATTTAACTGACAAATAAGCAAAAGTTTAAAGAGAATCTGTATTGTTAAAATCGCACAAAAGTAAACATACCAGTGCGTTAGGGGACATCTCCTATTACCCTCTGACACAATTTCGCAGCTCCTCGCCGCATTAAAATTGGTTAAAAACAGTTTTAAAAAGTTTGTTTATAAACAAACAAAATGGCCACGAAAACAAGAAGTAGGTTGATGTACAGTATGTCCACACATAGAAAATACATTCATACACAAGCAGGCTGTATACACCCTTCCTTTTGAATCTCAAGAGATTATTTGTGTGTTTCTTTCCCCCTGTTCTCATGCACTGAAGTTTCAGGCTGCTTGTTTCTTCCTGCAAACAGCTTTGCCCTTGTCTGTAATTCTTCAGTATGTGAAAGCCCAGCCAGCTCAGAGGACGATTTATCCAGCTTGTAAAAAATAAGAGAGAAGCTGCTCTAATCCTAAATAACACACAGGCAGTGTGCATACAGGGGCCTGGAAGGGGGAGTTCATAGCAGAAACACAACACTGAAGAACTTGGCAGCCTTCCAGACACAGGCTGACAAGTCTGACAAGAGAGAGATAAGTTGATTTATTACAGAGATGGTGATAGTAGAACGTGCTGCAGTAAGCCAGAACACATTAGAATAGCTTTTTGAACTTGTAGGATGATAAAAAACAGGATGCAATTTTTGTTACGGAGTCTCTTTAAGCACAAGAACATGAATAAAAAAAAAATTAAATGACTCATGATATTTATAAGTAATTACCTTTTTGTTTTTATAGGGAATCCCGGGTTTAGCTGGTACTCCTGGAGCTAAGGTATGGTTCTTATGATATATTTCTAAACCAATGGAAATCCTCATTATATGCAGCTGTGATTGATAAAATCACAAAGTTAAGGCACCTTTCACACATGACAGAATATGTCTTCGAATGGCGTTTTGCGAAATCGCATTTGCTGCGCATCTAATGCAAGTCAATGGCATCGCATTTGACATACCTAGTGGGAATTTTCACAACCAACTTTTGTGCAGAAAAAAATGGCATATCAATGTAAATCGCATACAATGCAAGTCAGGCCCCTTTTACGCTGGGAATACACTGGTCAATTCTGGCGCTCGATTCTGCGCCCGATCATTTTGCCCACTCGATTCTCTTATCTTCCGCTTGTTTTTCTTATCTTTTTTTAATTAACGTCAATGGTGAATCAAGCGGCAAAATGATCAAACATGTCGGAAAATATCTATCTAACCATCTAATCAGCTCAGAATCGAGCCGTGTATTCCCAGCATAACGCTTGCATTGAAAACCTGCATTGCGTCACTATTTTTTTCTGCAGGGTAACACAACAGCAATGCAGGGCAACAGGGCCCAGCACACTTAATGCATCGTGCCGGAGGTGCCTGATCCGCCACCGAGCCAACGCAGGGGCAACAGAGCATTACCACTGGACTTCTGCGGTGGCGGAAGTAATGTAAGTCAATGGGCGATGCATACCTTTTAAAAAGGATTGTGGTGGCATTGCGGCGTGGATACACGGAACAACAGAATACGATGGGCATCCCCAGGAATCCGAGTGATGTACTTCCTGTCCAGCAGGGGCGCTATGCATATAACCCTGTCGGCGCACTCTGCCGCTGGTTCATATGTTTGTGGTTTTGTGCGTTGCGGATTGATGCCCCACCGCATCGTACTGCAACCTATGGATTCCCCTGCCTGTCCCTTAGTGCTCCCAAAGATGGGCAGCTCTGAACTGCGCATGTGCAACCGCATGCTGATGCATGTGCAGTACGGAGCCGCCCTTAGATCCCTGAAATCATATTCAACCAATTGGTTCGAATACATGCATGATGCAACGGGGGTGACAGCAATGGAATGAGGGGAGGACAGATAACGCTCTATAGCAGGGGTCTCAAACTCAATTTACCTGGGGGCCGCAGGAGGCAAAGTCAGGATGAGGCTGGGCCGCATAACGAATTTCACAATTGCGGCGCATCGCCCCCTCTGCCCGCCCATCTCACTCTTCACAGAGAGGGGCGGGGAGAGGCGGGGAGAGGCGGCGATCCGTGCGGCGATTGACGTCAGGAGGGGCAGAGCTGAAGCTGAAAGCTCTGCCCCTTCCAGGAAATGCCGGCGGATTGCCCCCCGGGCGATTTGGGGGCTCTGCAGCACTCGTTTAGCGGCGGGGATGCGGCAGATTACTTGGGAGCACTGAAGCGAACTATAAGGAAGCTTTTGCCGGCTAGGGCCACAAAATATTGTATCGAGGGCCGCGAGTTTGAGACCCCTGCTCTATAGGATCCAGAGCATCCCTGTCCATAGGTGAGTCTCTGGCTTTTTTTTTTCTTGCTTCAGTTGTACTTTAGCTGCCATACTGTGATCTTTTGTGAACCTTGGTAAACTTGGTGTTTCTTCAGTTCTTAAGTATTAATATTCTTTCTCTCCTAGGGTGACCGTGGAGAAATGGGCCCGAGAGGTGAACAGGTTTGTACAAAGTTATTTGTACAATATTAGTGTTACAGAACTAACATACGAGATTTTGGTGATTTGCTGTTTGACGTCAGTTGTTCAAATGATTGCATGTCAGAGCCATACTAGTCTAATGGAGAGTTTTGAAATGCACTGGTATTCAGGATGATATTCTTGATAAACACAAAACAAGATGGACTGAATATCAACCTTGAGTTTGTTAAAAACGCTATCAGATACTTTTATGACCACTTTCCCCTCTCTCATCCTCCATACCCCATTCCTCAGCACTCTTTGTATTTATAAGAGTGACCCTATAGTGGTCACTGGCTACCTACAGTATATAGCAATAAGGTAGTAAAGTGCACATCCTTTCCTCACTATCTCAGCAGCCCTGGAGAGTCCCTGTAGGACTATAAACGCAGCTAATAACTCCCCCACCCCATAACACATCTATGCAAAAAAGCACTGAGGAAAAAAGGGCACCCGGTGATGCCAAAGCTAGTTTCTTTCAGCTTCACTAGCTATATAACCCTTTTCTCACACTGAATCCTCCATCTACTGAGGCCCAAGCTTAAAGTGAACCGAGCATCATTTTTTTAACACCCAGGGCAGCTCTATAGCAAATTAAAAATGCATTCTAAAAATGTGGTTTATTATTAAAAAACGTTCATTTTACCTCATTTTTTTACATCTAAGAGTTAAAATAGCCACTTTGTCTGTCCATAAAGGACCTGAGGACCCTGAGCAGGAGATGGTGGAAGGCAGATAACAAATCACCTCATTAGACTTAATTGACCACAAACAAACCCCCATTGTACTTCAAACAGAAAACATCAGTTACAGTTGAAGAATTTCACACCTAGCCTAGATAATAGCAGTGCTAAAATAGCAGGGGTGAGCTCCTGAACAATGGCAGCCCTTGCAGCTATTTGAAGCCAGGAGCTGCTTGGATCCCTTTAACCAATTACTGCCACAGCTTACCTTAAACTCCTCCCCCCCCCATGGCTAACCTTAACCACTTCCCACCCTAATGGCTAACCTTAACCGTCGTTGTCGTCCACAGCCCCCCCCTCCCCCCCCCCCCCCGCCCAATCGATAAAAAATCAGGAAAAATTGTATTTGAACGAGTGCCAATGGCCGCACCCAAACTTCTTGCAATAGCAGCCACCTTATTTTCTCAGATCGCCCATAACTGCTTGTCCACAATATTGGTGCAGAGGCCACAGACAATGATGTCACCAGGGGATTGGGAGGTGGCATGGGAGAGGTATGACAAGTGGGAAGAGAGAGTGTATACTATACACCAATTTCCATTGCTGACTGACATGTAATCCTTCAGGGCCTGAGCCCACTACTGGGTTTTTCAAAAACGCATAAAGTGCATGCGTTTTTCAAGTGTTTTTGAAATGCGTTTTAATGATGATTTAACATGTTAATACGTTAAAAAATGTAAATAAGTTAAAATGCATCAAATCCATTTAAAAATGCTTGAAACCGCATGTGTTTTTATGCATTTTTTTTTATAAACGCAGCAGTGGGCTCTGGCCCTCACAGGATTGCTACTAACTAACCATCTCCTACTTAATGGTGTGGTGCAATGCGAAAGAAGTGGTTCGGCTGACACAGAAGCTGCAGGGCGTTAGCAAGCGGTGCGAGACTCTATGGGAGTCAATGGCACTGCAAACAATCTTTATAGATTGTAGCGGTAGCTGTGCAGTGGACAAGCCCAGATCAGGGGAATTGCCACAACGTTCTTCCTGCCCTGCAGAAAGTGTGTCACTGAGTGAGGGATGGGGTCACGGCAATTTCCCTGTTGCCGCTGTGTCTAAAATGTTGGTAATGGTGCGTTGCAATGTGCTGCGGTAGGGTTCTTATGCTGCTCACCATGTGTGAAACCACCCTCAATCACAGTACAATTACTGTGCACAGGCAGTGCAATCCGCATTACCTAGCTAATGTGCGTATTACTAGTATGATGCTTCGCAAGTAGAGTAATGCGCATTACCTTAGCAACGTGAGCATTATGTTGGTAGTATGGCTTGCACTAATTGCACAATTTGGGCTACACAACTGGTCCAGTAGAATTGCAATTTTACCAAAATTTCGTAAATATACCTCCTTATCTGTTTATCTTATGAATTATTTCACATCTCCCTATCTTACTAACCCAGTCATATGCCATAGTTTTCCAGAAACGCCTATGTTTTTTCTCTGAATAGGGAAGACCTGGTGAATTAGGACTGAAGGGAGAGCCAGGAAGCCCTGGAGTAAGTATTTATGAAAAGCAAAATGACTATATGCTACATTATTTAATGAACTGTACAATCCTTTCTCTGTCCAGCTCCATAAATTGGTAGAATTAATGCTACAAATCATTTAAAATTGCTTCTCTTGTACATTCTCTTGTACATTAAAATTCAAATGTTCAGCCCCTCCAAACTGATTGTTACGGGGTCTTCCAAGACTGGGATTGTCATAGATTCCTGCAGGTCACTCAGTTTGAGCAGGTGTGGAAAACAAGCAACAATTGTTGCTGCTCAGTGCAACTACATAATTACTCACTGAGGTAGAAAAAATTACCTCAGCTGCCTGTACTGAAAACACGTTCAATACAGAGCACAGATTCTAGTCAAGTTTTGGAAATTCATAGCCAGCTGCAAAAGAAAAGTATTAAGTGCATACTGCAAGTAGTTATAGACAGCATGAAATATAGCATCATAGAGGTTAAAGAGTCAAGACATATAATTGGAGGTCATTCATGAAGTGCCAGGATAGGTCAAGGCCTGGAATGATCTCATTCAATGTAGTGATGACCAAACGGACTAGGGGCCCCATATGCTTTAGAATGTGTCTGGCCTACTAGAGATTGTAGAGCTGATGCGCTCTAGGATACACATATCTTGGAGCTTGCGAACTAAGGAATCCCTGGTGAGAGGGGGAGCCTTTCAACGTTTGGGCTATTAGACCCTTGGTGGGAGTTGCACATTTGGGCTATAAAGGCATTAGAAGGCTGAGGTAGGCCTGACTTGTGTCTATGGAAGAGGGAGGTCCAGGGATCTGCAGGTATGGAGGTGCCCAGTACATCTGAGATAAGCATAAAACAAAAACGAAAATGTTTTCACTGTCGGGCATCCCCACCAGCAGTGAAAAAGTCATTTTTAATGACATTGGAGTGCAAAATACACCTGCTGATACATTTTTAGAATGGGATTATTTAATTTTTGTTGGTGGGGCTGAGGGAGATATTAATGTGTGAGATCGCTGATCTGCACGAAGTGACGTTCCACTTAAATTGAACCTCCAGACTAAAATTCTACTCAGCAGCACTGAAAAGGCTTGGTGTGTCCTTAACAGTTTCACAGCATCAGAACTTTGTTTTTCTTACCAAAGCCTCATTTTTAGCTGTGCAGAAGCTAAGCTCCGCCCCACCAAAGAAAACTGCCCCGGGCCTTTTTTTCCCTGATGCTGCGCAAAGCATGATGGGATTTTAATATTACCTATCTATTTTAATTAACATAACTAATGTAACCTAATGACAGTATGTTTGTTTAGGCTGAGGAACTTTAATGAAAGATAATGGTAAGGGAAAAAAATAAATCAAGACATTGCAAAGTAGAAGATAGATCAAGAGATGATTGATACTTGATGTGTAATTTGTATGTGTTGTTTGATCCACCATGAGCCTGTATGTTATCATGTTTACTACTGGCAGGCACAGAGGGAGATGCTGCTTGCTTGGCAGTTAGAAATAGCTTTTATTCCCCACAATGTAAGGCAGGGAACACACTTGACAGTTTTCGTACGCGTTTTCTGCACAGAAAAACTGAGAACTCATGTTAATCAATGTGCTAGTGCACACTTACTGTGTTGTTCGCACGCAGAAAAAAAACTGACATTCTGCATGATGACTCTGTACATTTTGGTAGTTTTTTATATCAATTACATCAGCTGCTGTGAAAAAACACGCGCGTTTTCCTGCATGGAAACACACTTGGTGTGCAGAAAAAGTATGCAGAAAAACGCGCGCGGAAAACTGAAAGTCAAGTGTGTTCCCTGCCTAACTGTAAGGCTTGGTGGTATAATTCTCGGAGTCAGCGCGTATATCCCAGGCTGGAGGTCTCGCTCTTCACCTAACTATCCCTGCCTGGCACACCACTAGCTGGCCCTAATTAGGACTTAGACGAGCAAAGCATACAAGCTGACGCAGAAGGCAGATATACCACCAGGAGCCACTACTGAGGCTAGTAACACAGTTCTGCAGTATCACATACACCAGGGGTGCCCACACTTTTTCGGATCGCGAGCTACTTTAACCCTCCTGGCGGTCTATTAAAAACTGCCAGGGGGCAGCAGAGCAGTTTTTCTTTTTTTTTAAATCATGTAGCGAGCTCAGGGCTCGCTACATGATAGCCGGTAGTAAATAGTTGCAGAAACCTCCTCCCCTGCACTCTGTCATGAGTCCCCCCTCCCCATCCAAGCAATGTTAGGCAGCCCACGATCAGAATCCCCCCCCCCCCCCCCCCCCCCCCAGCAAATGGCTTCTTAATCGTATTCCTCATCCCCACCATAGGCAATAATAAGCATACATGGCTATTAATGACAGAATCTTCCCCTCCCGCCGACCACCACCATAAAAATCTGTTCCTACCTTAAAGCTTCCGTGCACAGTAAAGACCCCTTCACTCAGTCTCCTCACTCTCCTCCTCTCACCAAGCGACCGACCTTGCTGGCAGGTCGCAGAAGAAGCACGAGAGCTGGGTAGGTGTGGCCGCAAGGCTGTGTAACAGAGCCCGGAGGGGGGGGGAGACACTGACCATTTGCTCCTCTCCCCTTCAGCCCTGCCTTTCCCCTTCAGCCGCAGTAGGATTATCTGACAGCCACGACCACAGAAATCTTTGACGGCCGCAACCACACGGCAGCTAAATTTGTCAGGACGCGGCCAAGCGGCTGCTAACTACCAAATAGGCGGTCGTGATCTACCGGTAGTTTGCGATCGACCTATTGGGCACACCTGACATACACAGTTCAGATAATAAGTAATCCAGATATGATAAATCTTCATACAAAGTTATTCAATAGCGATAGTAATTTGATCAGAGTTATGAAATAGTCCAAGCAGACTTGCATGCAGTATTTAACAACAGGTGATAATTGAGGCAAGTATAACACCGTTCCTTTTAGTCTGCATGCAAAGTTATGCAACAGACAGCAGAAGTCCCAGATGGTATATGACAGGTTATGTGAGGCTATATGCACACTGTTAGTTGACTGATAAGGAAAGTAGACTTATACTTATCGTCCAGTTCATGTGGCATACAAGGAATATCCAGTAACAGTCCAATGTCGGTCCAGGCGGCAAGCAAGGGATGTCCAGTAACTATCAGAGGTCGGTCAAGGCGGCAAGCAAAGGGTTATCCAGGAATCAAGCAGAGGTTGGTCCATGCAGCAAGCAAAGGGTTATCCAGGAATCAAGCAGGGGTTAAACACAACAGAGTAGTCAAATACAAGCCATGGTCAATATCCAGATTATCAATAATGATCAGAGTGCGCACCCAGCAACTAGCCAAAGCTATGTTTATCATCCGCGATGACTGGGAGCACTCCGCAGGTTTAAATACAGAACAGCATCCAATCAGTGGCCGGCCAAACTCCACACAACCAATCATACGGCAAAGCCGTGCCTAGGTGTCAGCTGAACGATCAGCTGACACTGCTCTGTCAGCTGACCAGAGTCATCTGACTACTGTTTACCTTTGCGGAGGGCGTACTGGGAACGCGCCCTCCGCCTATCAGGAAGTGGGCCAGAGAACCAGTGAGACTCAGCCCGAGTCTTGGCGGAATCAGCCCTCACAGGTATATTCTTTATAGTAACAAGGTTCGCAGACAGGAATCTGTCAGGGCCATGGCCCTGACATCACACTGTGGGAGGGGTTTTTCCACAATATCACCTATATAAAAATCCCTGATGATCTATTTGAGAAAAGGTAAAGATTTATGTGGGAAAGGGGGTATATGCTATCAATCTTATGTTTTTATATTTGAAGTGTTTTGAAAACCTGTATTACAGAGACATGCACATACCTGGTATTATATTGATTTGCCTGGTGTCTGCTCTAGGGCTGTTCATGTGCTTCACTGGAAAAAGCTGCCCACTGTGGCTCTCAGCACTGACATGAGAGTAAATACTTGAACTGCTGCATATGCATTCCCACATCACCAGGATCTGGCTGGTACATCCATCCCGTGGAATGAATGTCTCATTGTGTAAAAGAGTACAAAGTGATGGATTCTCTCCCACAGCTTCACCCCTTTTGGCCAGTCACACATGTCCTTTTCTTCTGCAAGCTTGGAACCGAAGACACATGACAGATGAAAATTCTGAGTGTCTTTTACACAGAACTCTACATCAGGGCCATTTTGAACCAAAGACATTCCAGGCTGCTGCCTGGAGCATCATTAGTACTGGGGGCGTTGCTGCAGTGCCTGCTGATAGCAATCAGTAAGATCACTTCAGCAGCACCAGCTCCCTGCTGCCCCCCTTTTCCAGTATGGCCATATGGCCAGTAGAAAGAGTGTAGATGAAGCCCCATCCCTGAATGGAACCCTGCCCCCAAACAAAGCCCTGCCATCCAGTGTAGGACTGGGTGGTGGAGGAAATCCACCTGCTGGCCAAGCAGCAGTAACCCTGTGTTATCACTCCCAATAGAAACCTGCAGCAAGTCTTCACTGTGAGCAGCAACACCTGATTACTGCTGCTTGGCCAGCAAGTGGATTTCTTCTGCTTTTTCAGCTCCCAGTCCGACACTGCTGCCATCTGCGGTTGTATGCTCACCTGCTTCTGCGCAGTGTGTGCATCAGTAAGTTGCCTGAAGAGCGCTGGAGAGGTTGGGCCTTCAGTATACTGTTGCCATGGTTTCCAGCAAGTTTAATAAAAAGGGCAACTGAACAACTGAAGTAAAAATGTTATAACAACACGTTGTTTGTCCTGTGGTCACTGGTGGTCGCAAATGCAGCTAGCACTTTTATTTTCATGTCACCATAGACTATCATGGATATATATTTTCCCATCCGTACAAAGTAATCCATGTCTGTCAGTAATTGAGTTTGTTAACATTTATTTCTTCTGTTTTCTAGAATGTGGAAAAATACCTTGGCCTTGCAGGAATAAAGGTAACCTCTTTCATTCCAGAATCTGACCTAAAGATTGTATCTAGAGGGGTGCAGGCATGCAGGGCCGGATTTACCATATGGCACTGTGGACCCATGCCTACAGGCGCCTGATGATGTAAAGGTGGCTTACTCCCCTCCCCTAGTGCCTCCCTCCTTCCCTATGCACAGTCCCGAGCGGAGTGTAAATGAAGGGTTATTCACTCAGGTCTCGGCATTCCACTGACCACATCTCCCTTCAGCCAGGGGCACCTCTAGCTACTTAATACTGAGGTTCCTCTAGCTAACTAATACTTGGGGGCACCTCTATCTACTTAATATTGAGGGTAGTTTTAGCTACCTAATACTAAGGGGCACCGGTAGCTACCTATGACGGGCAAGGGAAGTAAGGGAGAAGCGACAGCTGGGCCAGTCAGCACACTTGCAGTGCAGTTCAATTGGGGTTTGTAGGTTAATGGAGGGCGAAGACTAAGGTACCAGGACATCTGTGCCTATAGGCTCCTGTGACGTACATCCGGGACTGCAGGCATGGCTTGTGCCATGGGCGCCACAGAACCATGTGCGCCACCTCAGGTCAGCATTGACCAAAGAGAGGAGAGAGCGCACAGTAACTGGAGCACATCAGACGCGGACGTCACATCATCGGTCACTTCCTGTGAAGTGTACTGTGCGGGTACTTTGCGTCAGCAAAAGAAAAAAATAATTGAAATAGCTGACAGAACTTGAGGAATGTTTTTATTTTAAGTATCGAGAAATTCTTAAAATACACAGGTCCTAATTCCCATCCTACTTAACTGATTCTTCTTGCAGATGTCCACTCTGGAAGACATCATTGCTGCGTTTGATGACGGCCCTGGGGCATCTTCTTCCGTCCAGAAGAAGTTGAAGGGAGAGACAGGAGAGCCGGGAGAGAAGGGAGCCCCTGGAAGAGAAGTATGTATTAAAGAGCACCTGAAATCTCTATGTACGTAGTGTGGCGTGTGGTCAGGTTTTCCACACTCGTAGAACCCTTAGTCAGTCTATTCAGGAGGTTATTGCGGACTGCTATGAGAATTGATTATTTTAAGTTTTGCTCCTTGCCTGGGAATGGACTCTTGAGGGACTGTATGTTATGTAGGCCACTGCAGATGACCAACTAGCAGATCAACTAGTAAACATAGGTTTACTTAGCAAATGGAGCATGAACAGAATTTCACCAGATGAACCCATCTCAACCCTTCACCATAGTCTGTATAGATAAACCTTCTTGTTGTTTCTTAAGTGCCATTGCTCTAACAAGGCCAGGGCATAGTATGGACATATGCATATATGTAAGTAATCCTATAGAAAGAGACTGGGCGTCTAGAGACAGTTTTGAAAAGTAGAAGAAATATTTCCTTTATTAGTAGTCTTATGTGAAGTACATTGACCATACCCTGATGAAACCTGCGTGGTGGGCGAGTGAGACGTACGTCGGTGGATGGAGCATTACTGACAAGCTTGGTGCACCCCTATTAGCTTTACATGCATTCTTATAACTGATGCTGTGCATACATAGAGAAGCCCTCATTATATTACAGCTTGTCATCTGGATGAGAGTGTACCCTTTCATGTGGAACAAATGTGCACCCTTACAGCTACCTTATTGGATTGATCAGGTTCTGTGGAGTACGTGAGTAGTTCTCATATTCGGTGCTGTGGTATACGGACTTTGTTATATCCGGATCACGGGACTCTTTGCTAGTGTGGCTTGGTCCTTCTTAGATGTATACAGCACATTAGTCAGATCAAGACCATGGATACAGCCACTTCTCAGCATGATGACCTTTTTCCCCATTTGCTTGTTGTTTGAGTGATGGGTGTGTTGCATGCGGTGTTAGAACATTTTGCTGTTGTGTACTATGGAGCACTCCATTGTCTGGCTCTACTTGTATTAGTTTTATTATTATCATTATTATTATTTATTGGATTTATATAGCGCCAACAAATTACCCAGCACTGTAAGATAAATAGGAGGATATATACGACTATTTATAAAGGGAATATTTTTGTACTTTTCAAAACTATGTTTAGCGCCCAGTCTTTTTCTATTGGTTTATTGTAAAAAGTACACAGGTGTTGGCTCCCACTAGCTTGTGGTCACAGTATATGATTTCCAATGGGAGCGCTGTGTTTATAACTAATAAAGTAAGTAATTCTGTCACATAAACAGTAGTGTTGGGCGAACACCTGGATGTTCGGGTTCGGGCCGAACAGGCCGAACATGGGCCAGATGTTCGGCATGTTCGGCCCGAACGCCGAACTCAATGGAAGTCAATGGGACCCCCGAACATGCCCATTTTGGGGGCCCTATGGGGTCGCAGGCATAAGGGGGGAGCATGCCCCTATCGCGGGGGGGTCGGAAATTCCCCCCACCCCCTCCGCTAGCGCTCCCCCCTCTGCCCGCTTCCCCATAAAAAAAGTTTAAGGCAAGTTAAATAGTACTTGGTGGCTGGCACTGGCAGTGGAGTGAGGAGGAGGAGGAGTCCGAGTAGCAGAGTGACGCGTTGAGGCCGGGCAGCGGGTGGTTCAGCGGTAGTACCCTTGTGGTACTTCCGCGTTTTCTCTGACCTCACATCCTCTGCATACGAGGGCACGCGTCACGCGTACCCTCATATGCGTCATCACGTAGAGGACGTGAGGTCAGAGAAAGGGCGGAAGTACCACAAGGGTACTACCGCTGAACCGCCTGCTGCCCGGCCTCAACGCGTCACTCTGCTACTCGGACTCCTCCTCCTCCTCACTCCAGTGCCAGCCACCAAGTACTATTTAACTTGCCTTAAACTTTTGTATGGGGAAGCGGGCAGAGGGGGGAGCGCTAGCGGAGAGGGTGGGGGGAATTTCCGACCCCCCCCCCCGCGATCGGGGCATGCTCCCCCCTTATGCCTGCGACCCCATAGGGGGGCCGTATTGCGGCATGTTCGGGCGAACAGGGCCCTGTTCGGCGGCCATTCAGTAGTTCGGGGCGAACCCGAACTTAAAAGGCCGAACACCATCAGGTGTTCGGCCGAACTCGAACATCACCCGAACAGGGTGATGTTCTGCAGAACCCGAACAGTGGCGAACACTGTTCGCCCAACACTAATAAACAGCCATGAGTGGGTATGTGGGGTCTGCAGAAAAAAATAGGCAACAGATAAATGGCTACAATGTAAAACAGTTCTGGTATACATGTAAAGGGGAAGAACAAGTAAACAATTAGCGCTTAAGGGGATCTTAGATGTTCTTAAGAGATCAAATAAGTAGTGGATAAGAATTACATCCTTCATCATTTTAGAGATGATTTAACTTAATACTAAATGCTTCTGAATTTAGGTTGCCATACACATACTGTGGGGTTGATTTTACAAAGCTGCACTGCTTCAGCAGCGCAGCTTAATGACTACAGCGCTTGTTAATAATTCTCAGCGTACGCTATGCAGTCATAGCGTGCGCTGCAAAATTACGCTCTTCATTGCTACTTTAATGAGCGGCTTGTTAAACTTAACGAGCGCTCCACTGAATCCACCCGGAGCCAGGCGGGTCCAGTAGCTTCAAAGAACAGTATTCCTGCACTTTGATTGGCCCAGTAGGCTGCCTGTCAAGTGCAGGAATACTGTTCTTTGAAGTGACAGGCAGCCCACTGGGCCAATTAAAGTGCAGGAATACTGTTCTTTGAAGCTACTGGACCCACCTGGCTCCGGGTGTGTTCAGTGGAGCGCTCATTAAGTTTAACGAGCTGCTCATTAAAGTAGCAATGAAGAGCGTAATTTTACAACGCATGCTATGACTGCATAGCGTACGCTGAGAATTATTAACAAGTGCTGTAGTCATTAAACTGTGCTGCTTTGTGAATCAACCCCTATGTCTTTTAATCTCCTTTATCTATAACATACATGTCAAACTCTGGCCAAATCTCGGGCCCCCAAATCCATCAAATTTGGCCCTCAGGTGCTTTCCCCACTTTGCATTATGTTTGGCCCGCTCTAGACCACCAGGGAAGCTATATTGGAGGTGAAGCCCTATATCACCTGGTAAGCCATGTGGGGGAGGGTGTGGAAAAGCACTAGACACCAGGGAACTGTATAGGGGGGGAAGGGGGTCACTAGATAACAGGGATTTGTATAGGGGAGGGAGGGGTTCCACTAGACAGCAAGGAACTGTGTAGGGGAGGGAGGGGGCCACTATACACCAAAGAATTGTGTAGCAGAAAGAGGGAGGAAGGACCACTAAACACCAGGAAACTGTATAGGGGAGGTAGGACCACTAGACACAAGGAACCTGTATAGGGAAGGGAGGGGGGGGGGGGGGGTCATTAGAATCAGGGAACTGTATAAGGGAGGGAGGTGGCCATTAGACATTTGGATTGTCCTGCGACTTGGCCAAAGTGTTTAATTTTGGCCCACTTTGTATTTGAGTTTGACACCCCTGATCTGTTGGTATAACGGTAAAGTGAATGCAACATGTTGGTTCTAAAATTCTTCTGTTTTAGGGCACTATGGGATTTCCAGGAGAGAGAGGTCAAAAGGGAGACAAAGGTGACCAAGGAGTACAAGGACCTCAAGGCCCAACAGGGCGTGCCATTGGAGAACGAGGCCCTGAAGGTCCCATCGGACCACCTGGAGAAGCTGGCAAGCCTGGAATTCCAGGAATTCCTGGGAGAGCTGGAGAACCTGGAGAGCAAGGAAAGCCTGGAGAGAGGGTGAGGGCATTAATCTATTAATGGATGATGTACATCATCCAGCAGGAAATGAGCATCATGTATAGATTTGGATCTGTGTTTGTGGCATGACTGTGGCAATTGTATGGCAATGTCAGTCCTTTTCCCATTCCCTGAAGTCCTTTTTTATATTTCAGGGAGAAAGAGGAGAAAGAGGGGAACGAGGAGAAAATGTAAGTCAACATACTTCTTGTAACCTTCCTAATCATCTCATTTAATGATGCCTTGATGTGTAAAATGTGCTTGGGTTTTTTTTTTTTTGTAGGGAAAAGATGGCTTGAGGGGACCAGTTGGGCCTACAGGCCCCAAGGTAATTTATTTATATCTTTGGCATGTTAACTAATCCCTTGAGTATGTGGGCATCTTCTAAGAACATGAGGATGGGCTCTAAGCACCTCTTTACTTATGTTAATGAATGTCTCTGCTTTGCATCTTGTCATTCTGCTAGGGTGAAGTTGTGGAAATTATTGCAACTGGACTTCCCGGAGAAAGAGGAATACCAGGAGCCAAAGGGATCCGGGTCAGTATGCTAGTCCTACGTGCTGTGCAAAGAGAAATGGACTTTATAAGAATCTGAATCCCCTCTCTTAAAGTATTATCCAAGCAACCTTGCATCAGTGAGAAATAGCTCATTGACACTTTTATTTAAGTTGTTTTGCACTGGCTGATGTGTTGAGTGCTGTCTTAAGGGGCTGTTTCTACTACATATGTTTTGATTTGATTTTCAGAAATGGAATGCATGTGGTTTTATGAGTTTAATGTAAAACGTGGTATGGGATTTTAGACTAGTGTGATCAGATTTTTACACAAATGCACAGCCTACTGCAGAGTTTGAGTGTTTATCTTTGTGTACTGTTAAATGGCAGCACAAAAAATTGCTTGCAAAATGCAGTGCTATGTGAGTTTCTTGCAATCACTGGCATACCCATAGCCCCGTGACCCCTGCCATTGCGGGGTGAGAGGGGGCAGAGGTTATGGGGACTGATCCTGTGTGCACTCCCCCACAGGCGGGTGGTTACAGCAGCAGTAGTGCGCACACGCAGTGTCTGACAGTTAGACACTTATTGAAATTCATAAACAAAAGTGGAGACACCGAGAGCCCAATATAGTGCAGTAAGCAAAACAATAGGTTGGAATTGAAAAGTATATAGTGTATATACTCACAAAAGTGGGTTACCTCCTAGGTAACCACTGTGTAGGCAGGTGAGGAGATTAGACCTGTCCTCACTCAGGATTAAAAGTCTCTCTCTGTAGATCAGGAAAAAAGAGATGGGGATCGACCCCTCCACCATGGATATTGGTAATATAAGAGTGAACAGAGGCTCACAGAGGCGCTTATCGTGACCTTGAAACTGTACTGCGTGTACTCCTATTTGTTATTGCCTGAGGAAGAAGGAATATACCTGCGAAACGCATTGCATGGTTGTCTGGAGTATATAAATAAACCTGTTGTTAAAAAGCTGACAGTATCTTGTCTACTTCAAGGAGGCGAGTGCACCACCACCTCCTGAGGAATTTTAAACTTTTTAGTACCTTTTATCCTGCTGACGCCTCTGTTCACTCTTATATTATTAAAATTCATGTTTGTTTTGCAGATGTTCTGAAAACCCACTTGTCACATATCCTGTGATTGCACCTCTAAAATCTGTGTTTTCGCATGTGTGAAAAACGTACACCTTGTAGCATAAATTTGCACATCGCATGCAAATTCCCGTTAACTTTTATAGGCCATTCTGAAAAAACGCATGCGAAAGTTCACATACGAATACAGATTTGAATGTGAAAAAAACAATTGCCCTTCAGGAAATGCTTTTGAAAACAAATAAAACCCTGAGAATAGCCCATGAGGAGATGGACTAGTCCAAAACCTGTCAGTCCTGTCAGATTTTAACTGCTTACTTTTTCCGCTATAGTGGTTTTTTACCAGACAGTTATGAACAGGAGGAAAATTGAGTTACAAGCACTGGGCTCAGACAGTACAATAGACAGCTTTTAAGTGGTTGCTCCCAGGTCAATAGGAGCTGAGAGTTAGAAAACAATACAGATAAATAACAGGACAGTAGGGCAGTTTCTTGGCTAAATAGCTATCAGGGGTTAATTTGTAAAATTCTCTCTCCTCCCCCTTTCCTTCCATGCAGAGACTACCTATCTAGACGTTCCATCTCTGAGGTGCAGAGTCATTTGCCATCACTTGTCAGAGACACAGAATGGATAGGGGGATGAAGATGGGTTGCATGTGACCTTGTGGTCCGCCCATTTCTCCCCCCTCCACCACAGTGGCCTGCCTCGCCTAACCATTTAAACGGCCCTGTTGTGCATATTTATGGAGACAATACCATCCAAGTAGTTTAATTTCAGAGAGGGGATTCAGGTTATACTATTGCATAAAGGTGATCAGTTCTCTATGTGTGTTTATCAGTGGATGTGGAAAACTGACCTGAAAAGTGAGATGTTACCTAGGAGACTGTAAGCCAGTCACTGTGGTCACCCTCTCAGTATATAGGATGGGAACATGCTGCTGATGGAAGCATTTTCGGTATGTGATCCTCTGCTTTTTCCTTGGCAGGGTGACCCAGGAGAAGATGGCGGGAGAGGACCCAAAGGCGATAAGGTCTGGTTATAGTAGTAAGTCTACAAAGTGCTCTTCCACCCACCAGATGCCTGCTCACTCTTTCTCTTCTTTCCCTTAACCTTCCCCCCTCGTAGGCCGCCACTAGGACAGAATAGGTACCGTAACTTCCTTCGCTATCCTTGTAACACTGCTGCATCATTTGAGATTTTTTTTATTTAAACCATATCTCCATTTGATACTTTCTTATTAGTATTGTAGCTCGGCACATAGGTCTGCACTTACGGTCCATATCTCTATGCTTCCGAAGAAGCGGTTGTACCGCGAAAGGATTGTTAGGCCTTTACCATCTTCTCCACTAATCCCCACTGCTATCTGTGTAGCATGTGAAGTCCCTTAACTTTGTGAACCTTAATTGCAAAAATATGAGCCCAGCTACTTCTCTTTTAAATAAAAGATTCATTGGATAAGGGCCATAATGTTTCTAAGTTAGTAGTTAGAGTCACTTTTCAGGATAAATCACTCTGTAGCTTATGTGATCTTAGGAGAACCCTCAATGGATCGGTTTGCTAATTTCTCATTTCATCTCTGGCCACCTTTAGAAACTTAATTTTTACTGACATCTACACTAACCAGTACACTGCCTATCTCTTCATTTTCCAGATTCCAGAAACTTATTTCTTTTGTTTCTTCATCACAGGGTTGTCTTTCTGCTTTGCTGAACCAATTTATATGAGCGAAAGTGATCTGTTTGTCTTTATTTCCAGGGAGCAGATGGACCAAAAGGCGATAAAGGTGACCCAGGAGACAAGGGCAGAGATGGCCTTGTGGTGAGAGCTTTGTAACGTATTTTAAGACTATCCAAAATAAAATAATCCGTTTTAGCTAGACTTTTTCTCCTTGCTTCCAAAAACACATTGCACCACTGATGGAAGAGACTTCCTGAGTTCAGCCAAAGTGTTCAAAATCCACACTTTTTATATTTCTACACGCACTTCAGTCACCTGCTTCACATACTAAAAAGCCAAAGCCTTTAGTCAGATGAGATATGACTATGAGCAAGTTCACCATAAGTTTGATTTATTCAGTAAAAAAACCCAGGGGGAGTCTAATAGTAGCCTCCACTTTCTTTCTTACCTTAAAGTCATATTATGTACAGTAGAAAACTGTATGGTTCTCTTTTTTTTCAGGGACCTACTGGAGAAAGAGGTCTGGCCGGTCCTGAAGGAAAGCCGGTAGGTGGTACCATAACTGTCTATAGATTTGGACTCCTTTGATTCCATTTTCCACGCTCTCACATCTATCAGTCCTCAGATTCCACCAGATAGTTGCAGTACATTGATCCCCATGTCCTGACATGCTCACACTAAGATCATCTAATATAAGCACCTCCTCATGATTTATTTATAGGACTACTCTACCTGTGCCCCTTGATACCTCTGGAAATGCACTCTCAATTAGTATGGGTATATCTCCGTCCTTGATGATCAAGTACTATTTTATGTTGACGATCTTTTCCATGGCTGATTATATCTTTCCGGAGGACAATGTGACGTGTCATGCCACCAGAGCAGCTTGTAGAGCATGATCAAGAATTCCAGTTTCTTCCTTGGCCTCTGAATTCCTTAGACCTCAACCTAATTGAGCTAATTTGAGACCACCTCATCAAAGTGTTTGAAGACTAAATTCACCACTTTACACCCGTCATAACTGTTGGATGCACTGAACTCTGCATCTTACTGAGTCACTCCCACTGTGTTTTGCGCCTGTTCTGCCAAAGGCAGTTATTCTGGATTTTAGCAGGTGGCCATAATAATGTGACTCAACCATATGTTTTTATACCAAACTTCTTGACACTTCCAGATTCTCTATAGCTTGCCCACTCATTAGTACATTACAGGTAGTCCTCGACTTACAAACGCCCAACTTACGAAGGACCGCCGATACGAACGGCATGGATTCTGTGGAAACACATTAAAAAACCCGGATCCCCGCTGTGTTTATGCGCAGGGAATTTGCTCACAAGCACGTGTTCCCTGCCAATCCCGCCCACCGCACTTTGACGCCAATCAGTGTTAGGTGGTCCCCAGAGAGCCACCGCCCATCGGCATGAGACGGTTAGGAGATGGTTAAGAACAGATTCAGGTTAAAAACGAACCTACAGTCCCTATCTCGTTCATTACCTGTGGACTACCTGTTAAAAGCTCCCTTCTATCCTCAACCTTGGCATTTTAATGTTCTACTCTACACCAGGGCTTACCAACCCTGTCCCCAAGTGCCAGCAATAGTGCATGTTTTATGGAAATCCACAGAGATAGTTAATCAGCTCTCCTGGACAATTATTACCTCACCTGTGAATGTTTGTGGTTTTCCGCAAAACAAGTACTGTTGGTGGTACTTGAGGACAGGTTTGAGAAACCCTGCTCTTCACCACCCAAACTAATATGAACTCTAACCAAATCTAGTACTTCTACATAACTCTAAGTAAAGCCCCAGTGCTCACACTATTAGTTATCAAGCCAATTCCAGATTTATACTTTTTGCACCCCTAGGCCAACTTCCTTGTTGCTTGCCTTCCATATGTGGCAGCTCCCCACCATTCTATGTGTAGATTCCGATTCCATATGTAGTATCCATGTACAGCAGCACCTCTCTTTCAGGTACAGCTCTCTCGGGCACCAGCACCCCTCTTCAAAGTGTTGTTCCCCATTTACAGAGTCCTTTTTCAATTTTCATCCTCCTCCTCCATACGCAGCCATCCCTATTCCATATCCAACAGCCCCCCTTTGGCTGCAACTGCCCAAGGCCTGGACTTTTGTTGCCTTTCAGAAATCTGGCCCTGTATCGAACAATGAGAAAACTCTCAGGCTGCATTTCCACTTTTGCGGTGCGGAATCACCGGGAAATCATCGCAGACGAAATCGCATGCGGGTGCGATTTTGCATGCGTTTTTCCCGCGATTTCGCATGCGATTACGCATAGGGTAGTAGGTGGGTGATTTTAACCATGTCACTGCCTGTGTAAATTAACATTACCTCCTATGCGAAATCGCGGGGAAAAACGCATGCCAAAACCGCATGCGATTTCCCTATTAGATACATTGTATGCGATTCGCTTAGCGGTGTGCGGGGAGCAAATTCTGACGGCTCTGCCGTGCAGTTTTTCCCCGCACACAAAAACGCTCCGCACAACGCACAAGTGGAAACAGGCCCATCCACTTGTATTGGCTGTGCGAATCCGCATGCGGACAACGCATGCGGATTCGCTATAGTGGAAATGAGCCCTCACACTGACCTACCAACACTAATCAACATTGAGCTTCTGAATTCCCATAATTACCGGTACATACTTATGTACATATCGGTGTAAGTAAATAGAAGTGTATACAATACTTCACTGTGAATAGAAATATCAAATGTAGGTCACACAAATGCCTCCCTGGACTACACCTTACAAATATGCCGCTTTGTTCACTTCTGAACTTTATACCAGTGTGACACCATGTAGCAGTTGGCAGTTTTTGCGAAGCTTGTCACTGTCAGAAATTACAGGCCCTCACCATCTCTTGACTTGTGATTTGGCACAGACAAGACACTGAACATTTATGTTGCGCTTTTCTCCTGGCCAACTCAAAGCCCCAAAGCTGCAACCACGAGGACGCGCTCTATATTTCATACTTTTGTGTTACTTCTCTGTATAGTTTATTTACAAACTCTCTTTCCTTTTCCTCTGTTCTTCCCAAAATAGGGCTGTTTTTCAGACCATCACCTTTCAAGTTACACCCACAAAGACAGTGGGCCTGATCCAATTCACTTGTTCTTCTCAGTTTTCTCCTAGGTGATATTTTCACTCGTCATTAAATGCCCTTTAAGCCACCAGCAAGCAAGAAAATACTCAGAGTAATTTAGGCAGGACCTATTCACCTACTTTTTGGTACTTTTACAATTGCAGAGTGCTGAAAAGTTATGTTAAACAGAACATGAAAATGATCTCCTTAAAGAAAACTTGGGAGAAAAAGTGAATTGGATTGGGCTTCTTGTCCGGTGATGGGACTGATGCATGTACTCGCTATGCTATACCTTCCAGCAATTATAACATAAGTAGCGATGGCTGAAACCTATCAGATTCACTCCCTACAGATGCTCACTAATCTAAATTTGCAATCCTCTGTTTATTATGATTTTTCTTTTCATCAGCCTATCGTGATGAACAGGTAAAGGGAAAAAGGGGACTTTGTAATGTGCTTCTATTATTCTTTTTACTATTTAGATGGCAATTTTTAAAAATTAAAGGAAACCTGAATTGAAAGGAATATGTAGGCTACCATCGTCATTATTTAATAAACAATGCCAGTTGCTTGACTTCTGTGCTCAGTGGCATACAGTCATGGCCGAAATTGTTGATAACCCAGAATTTCTTCCAGAAAATCAAGCATTTCTCAAAGAAAAGTATTGCAGTAACACGTGTTTTGCTATACACGTGTTTATTCCCTTTGTGTGCATTGGAACAAAAACGAAAAAAAGGGAAGAAAAAAAGCAAATTGGACATAATGTCACACAAAACTCCAAAAATGAGCTGGACAAAATTATTGGTCGTCCTCATGCCCACCGTACTTCTCTCCCCGTTATGTTGCAAAGGTCTTATAGAGCTACCTACGGGTTGACCAGGTTTGGTGACTTGAGCAGGTTCTGCCTGACAATGTGCGTCCTTGATCACGTGCCCATAGCCAGGAATGCTCTGCAAATGCACACCACGTAGTTGTGATGCCTGCACACTGCTCACCGACCCTGGCCAACCTAGAAGTAGCTTGAGAGGCCTTTACAACATAATGGGGAACAAAGAAGAACAGAGGGAGCTGTGAGCATGAGGACAGCACGCTATGCCTGCTCCCTCCCGTTTTGAAAATTTTGGAGAGCTCAGGTACCCTTTAACACCTTTTTAACCAATAAACGGGAAAAGGAGTGGGCAAAAATTCATTGGTCTTCCTGGGGCCCTGTATGGTCTTAATCCATATCCGGTGCTGAAACTAATTAGCTGTAATGGTAAGGGGAAGGGTTAGTGTTAGGAGTGGAGGGGTGAGAGGGGTGTGGTTAGTTTTGGGATCGCAGAGTCAAGAGTGGAAGTCTAGGATCAGAGTGGGAGGTTAGTGTTAGGTGTTAAAAGAGGGGAAGGTTAGTGTTAGAATAGAGTACAGCGAGGGAATACGAAGAGATATTTCCCCCAAAAAGTAATTGTTTATGAAAATAATCATTCGTAAACGATTGTTTGGTAATCGTATTGTTAGTGGCCACCTTTAATTATCCATGGAAAACAAACCACAGTCTACAGTGCACTGAGCTCAGGCAAGACAACAGGTCGTAGATTTGAAAAATAGTGCAATTATATAACAAAAACAGTGTCATCCTGGTAAAACTGCTCTGGTAGATTAACTTTAAGGTACAGATTCAAATAATTACCAGTTCATATTTGTGAATGGTACTCTTTAAAGTGATATTGTACCAAAATATCATCTATTGTCTAAAGCATTAAAAATAGCATAACATTAACAGCTGAAACTTTAAGCATTTCACTATTTTTCAACCTTTTTTGGGCCGGGGACCGCTATCCAAACCAAATCTTTCTCTGGGGACCAAGAGCAGGACGGGGACTATGGTAAGGGGTGTTGTGCGCAGCGGGTTCCCGGGGGGCGGAGTGTTGTTGGCGCAGCGGCCCTAGTATAAGGAGTATAGTTGCCCCAGTATAAGTAGTATATTTGCCCCAGTATAGGTAGTATATTTTCCCCAGTATAAGGAGTATAGTTGCCCCAGTATAGCGAGTATAGTTGCCCCAGTATAAGGAGTATAGTTGCCCCAGTTTAGGGCGTATAGTTGCCCCATTATAAGGAGTAAAGTTGCCCCATTATAAGGAGTAAAGTTGCCCCAGCAGTTACACCAGTTACGGACTAGTATAGAGGTAGTGTTCCTTTAGTGGTGGCCGCTTTCTCTTTCATGTTCTGCTGATCAGCCCCTCTCCTCCATGCTGCGTCTTCTTTTGCAGCAACGAGTCCCCCGGCTGTTGTGAAAAGGCAGGAAGCAGGACAGCGGTTCCCCTGGTAACGGTGATATACATCACCGCTACAGGAAGCCACTCTCCTGCCTCTTCACAGCAGCCAGGTGGTGCGCTACTGTGAAAGACGCAGCATGGAGGAGAGGGGCCGACCAGCAGTTTTGCGTGCGCTCTGCGTGCATTCAGCCACGTGCACTCGCGGCTAATGAAGGCTGGTGAGAATGAATTTAAAAATCATTCAGAGGCAGGGGGATTAGCCGCGGCCCGGCGCAAAACGTCCCGTGGCACAGTATTGGGCCGCGGCCCGGTGGTTGGGGACCCCTGAGTTAAGGTTTCACACTCGGAAGCACAAATCGTGATCGCAATCACCTAGTAACACAATTGCCTGGAAAATGCTACATGGAGCACATTTGCAATCATCAGAAATCTAAACTGTACCACAATTGCTGCAGTGTGAGTAATCCTGTAGGATTACTTGTGCTGCAGCTCTTTGCTGATCGCTAGCAGGGTGTGGCTTTTGGATAATTTTCTCTCCTTAATTTGCTCACCAATTACTTAATTAGAAGTCAATCTGATAATTTACGGCGCAGCCTGCAATAATATCATTTAGCTTCCCTATGATGTAAATATGCATTCAAGAGACATCAGAGCAGTCTAAGTCTCCCTGCACACTGCAAATCTCTTTTGCGATTCCGATTCCAATTTGCAATTCCGATTTTCCCTGAATGCAATCAACAGAAAAAGGGAGGAAAAAACGCAGCATGCAGTAACGATTAAAAATTGGAATTCTAATCGGATGTAAAAAACGATTAAAAATCGGAATCGCATGCAGTGTGCAGGTCGCCTTATAGTGTTTCACATTCATTGTTTCCTGAATTTTATGTATTAAGGCAAAAATTGAATGTTGATTATAATTCCACACCATCACAGAATGCAAAGAGTAGGGAAAAACATTTTAGAGTTGTCATTTGTGTATATGTTTTTCTATGAATATAATGGTAATGATGAAAATAATAACAGGTTCGGTGATTGAAAAATAAAGTTATGACCTGTTTGATTCCTTCCTGTTCTGTGTCCGTTCCATCCATTGTAGGGCCTGAAGGGCAATAGCGGGCTACCCGGCCCAGCTGTAAGTAAACCCCTCGCCCTGTTGGCCCCAGTTTGGGCCTTTGGACTGAATTGGTTGTTGGAGCCGTTGCGATGGCTTTGCACGTTGTACTTGGCCTGTGCCTCTGGTCTGTCTCGTTGCACGAACACCTTTTTAAAGACTGACCTGGGTTCTGGTAACTCCCCTTTGCTTCTACTAATAATTGGGCTTGAATTAAATCTATCCGCAGGGCATGCCAGGCTTCCCAGGAGTGCTCGGACGACCGGTAGGTGCTCAGTGTGCATGTGGCATGTTCAATGTTCAGTGATGATGTAACAAGAGCCGGCTATGCTTTTACAGTGTCTGCAAATTATTCTAAAGAGTCAAAAACCTATAGCCTAGCTTTATCATCACTAATGATGGTCACATCTAGGAGAACTCATGTGGGTTGTTTGATCAGCTGATAGATTTGCAAACCTCTGATTTGCTGTGATCACATCCTGCTTTCCACATGATCATGACTAGCAAATCATAGACTTACATATCTTTCACCCAGAAAAAAACGATCATATGCTTCTCCATGAGTTCTCCTAGACATGACCATCACTAACCATCATATTAAAGTGACTTTCCCATAAATAATTAGAATTACGTCATTCGCTGACATTTTTGAGAAATAAAGTAGAGTAGACAATTTCATAACTTTTTCATAATATTGTTCAGACTTGATGACCCACAGTAAAATTTTTAACAAACTTGGGCCAATACAATGAAAGATACTTATTTTAGGTTGTTTTCAGTGAAAACTTTATGGTAAGATAATCAGTAGTTTCAGGGATACAAGGTGCAGTACAGTGAAAGGATAGTGGACTATGCTCTTGAGCTTCCCTGATGTTCAGTAGATAAAGTCAAGGAGCCGCTTTTATTGTCTCCTGACCGTGTCTATCAATGTAAGCCAATAGGAGTTGCTTACATTAAAAGACAGGGCCAGGGGCCAATGAAATTGGCTCCTGACTGGCTCAAATGGCTCTGCAGTCATAGAAACTAGCAGGGCGAGTGAGCTGCGTCGGGAGACAGCAGGGAAACAGCGGCAAGATCGGTGGGAGTGACGAATGTAAGCCAATAGGAGTTGCTTACATTGATAGACAGGGCCAGGAGCCAATGAAATCGGCTGCTGACTGGCTCAAATGGCTCTGCAGTCATAGAGACTGGCAGGGCGAGTGAGCTGCGACGGGAGGCGGCGGGGAGACAGCAGTGAGATCAACGGGAGTGCTGAAAATGGCGGATGGGCGCAGCGGCGGTGAGTTGAAATCTACGCTCTGCCAGCCAGATCAGCATCAAAACAGGGTGTAGATTTCAATTAGCGTTGCTCGAAAGTAGTTAAAGTGAATGTTAGGTGAAGAACAAAAATATAGATACTCACCTAAGAAGAGGGAAGGCTCTGGGTCCTATAAAGCCTTCCCGTTCCTCTTCTGGTCCACTCCTTCGAGCACTGTCATACCTGTTAGTAGTGTTTGACCGATTGGTCGAATACTGCTCTGCGCCGCCGTGGGTGGCTTCAGAATTCTTTGGGAGCCCGAGTGCTCCCAAAGACAGGTAGTTCTACTGCGCTTGCATGAGTGCTCTCTCTCTCTTTTGCCCTCACGCATGCGCTTTATTGAGCCACCCGTCTTCAGAAGCACTCGGGCTTCCGAAGCCTCTCACAATGGCAGGTGAAACGAGGTGAGAGCACTGCAACGAGTGGATTGTGAGAGGAGCAGGAAGGCTCTATAGGACCCAGAGCCTTCCCTCTCCACAGGTGAGTATCTGTTTTTTGGGGGGGAGGGGGGTCTTGGTTAACATTAGCTTTAATGCAGATTGTATGAAGCTTGAAATCGGGTCAGTCAGATACACTCCCTGTGGATTTCAATTGGCCCAAGTCCAAGCTGTATGTAGTCTGTATTAACCCTTTCTGCTCGGACTCCCCAGCTCCTGATGTCCGAGCACGTCCAACAAGGGGCATTCAGGCTGCTGCTGGCTGCCCCAGCCATTAGATCTAATCCAACATGGCGTTAGGCTCCTATGATCGATGTGTCCAACCCTTCGATCTCCTCCGGCACTGCACCGAACCACATAATGTACACTGGCGTAACGATCACTTCAGCAACCCCCACTGTAGTGGGGAGTCCGGCAGCTTGGGAGTGCACTAGTTTACGCGCCCTCCCCCCCCTCCCCAAACAGAGATTAGGGGAGAGCCTGGTGAACAGATCTCCAGGTTGCCCGCCACTATATAGTATATATAAATGGGCGCATGGGCAAGGAGGGGAACAGTATGTTGAGGATTACCACTATTCAAAATATATATAGGAGTGACCATTACCAGCACAGCACCATTGAAAGGCTAACAACTAGTGGGCCCCTCTGGTCCAAGGGCCCTGGTGCGGTCGCAACCTCTGAATCACCTATTGCTATGCTGCTGCTCTGTTACCAGAAAGGCAATGTGTACCGGGGAGAAGATAAATGTTAAATCTCTGGAGAACAATGTTGTGTTTCAGTAAATCCAAGACCTGGAGCTTGCTTTTTATGGTGTTACTGCTTCAAAATGTCTGCATTGTTTTCATCAGCCTCTTTCTCTAAAACAGCTGATCATTAAAGCCTCCTCTACACCATGAGATTTTTCGTGCGATTCGACTTCCGATCGCACGATCTTCTTCGACGGTATGATCAAAGACCCGATCGAACTAATGCCTCCACACAATGCGTTTTTTTTCTATCAATTTTAATCAGTTTATCAACATTATCGGTTTATTTGCAGCTGTCGCATTCGATAATCAGATAAAATACAACCTGTCCAATACCATCTTGTTCAAAAGTTCGATTGAAATCGACCTAATAACTGCAAAGAAACATTTGATTCTAACGTTTAGGCCTCTTTCACAGTGGGACGTTGCGTTTGATGCGACGTTAAAGTCGCACAACGTGCCCCTAACGCAGCGCATGTAGGTTATGAAATTGGACGTTATTTTGCACTGCGTTATGTGTCTCTTGGTGCGCCGTTTTCGTCGCATACTGATGGAACGAAAACGGCGCATGCGTTACAAAAAAACCTTACTGAGCATGTGCAACACACATAACGCAGCAAATGTATTACTAAACGCACAGCATGCAGCACTTTCTAAATATTGCTGCACGTTACACACAACGCAACGTGTGCACTGTGAATGTCGCACAGACTTTGTATTGCTGTGCGTTAGTCTGCGTTATAATTTTTTATAACATGCGACTTTAACGTCCCACTGTGAAAGAGGCCTTACCCTATT
Organism: Hyperolius riggenbachi; assembly: GCF_040937935.1. Classification (NCBI taxonomy): domain Eukaryota; kingdom Metazoa; phylum Chordata; class Amphibia; order Anura; family Hyperoliidae; genus Hyperolius; species Hyperolius riggenbachi. Next base: position 49,213,485 of record NC_090654.1, read on the forward strand.
CAATTGTGTTTTTGATTTAGATGGATTTATCGATCGCAAGTAGGATCGAACACTCATATTGCATGGTGTAGAGGGGCCTTTTGACATGCATTTTTCACTGAACAATAGCAATAACTTCCCACCCCAAGTGTTTAATCACATGTTCATTTTTTTATTGCCCAAGTTTATGACATTTTCACTTTAAAAAAAATCCTGAGGGAACACTGTAATGCAAAGTTGGACTCTTTATTTGAAGCGAAGGTGCAATTCATTGTGAAGAGAAAGCAGTTGGTAATGGGACATTTAGAAATAATGTAAAAAGTTGGATGATGATCAGATACTAACCCTTTACTGACCCTTGCTCTGTATGCTGCATGTCTTGTACCATGTCAGGAGCATGACCATATCAATATGTCCTGATAAGTTATTTTTTTAAAAAGTTAACATTTTGCAGATGGTTCTAAAGATAGCCAAATTCCATTTCCTAAAGATTCAAGCACTCTGGTAGAATCTGCCAGAAATGTTTTGCCCCATCATGTCCGATCGTTTGAATTGTAATGCATTTTGACCCAAAATTGATCAAAACTGTCGTATAGACAGTATGGAAAATGTTGAATTTTCCCAATAGTGATCCTTTAAAGGGATCCAAGCAGCTTTCTTTTTCTGCAGTTTGTCCTGGTTTCTAATAGCTGTGTAAGCTGCCATTTTCCCAATTCCCCTTCCCTCTGCCCTTATTTATCCAGGGTAAGGTGTGAATGTAACCAAGTGTGACTCTAAAGTGTTTGAAGTACAGTGCCCTATCTGCCCACCCCCTCTGCTGATGAAAGCTTTTGTTTGCTCATTGTTACTGCTAGTTACAGCAGTCCTTATCTGCCTGCTCTTCCTGTGGACAGCAGGCTGAGGAAGTAGAGCAATAAAAGCCTCTAACAAACATTTAAATGTAAAAAGAAGAGGTAGAATGAATTTTTGTAGTAATGAGCCACACTGTTTACATGCATTTTTAATGTGCTATTGAGATGCCCTGGGTGCTAAAAATGATGCTCGCTTCACTTTAAACTTTACACGCTAAAGAAACAGTTGAGTGAACTTGCAACTGTGTAAAAAAGAGAGTAGATACCACAGTCAAGATTGCCAAACGAGATGAGCCAGACAGCTTTACGTTGTGTCAGGCCCAATTCTCTCTTCGTTCAATACACCCCCCCCCCCCCCCCATAGATCTGACTGTAATCTATAACAAAATTAAGGGTATTTATTGTGTGTTATGTGTTTTCAGGGTACCCCAGGAGAACCCGGCCAACAAGGACCCACCGTAAGTATTTTCTATATGTCTGTGCTTTGTGGCTTTATGAATAGTGCATTTCAAGATTTATAAAATAACCATTAATGTGTAACTGATATTTACATTCTTAATAAATGTGTTCTTTTGCAGGGTCCCCCAGGACCTGTTGGACCAAAGGTATGAGACAATATGGAGACTGATGTGACATGAAAGATCAGCAATGGTCTGCTATCAACTAAAGCCAGGGTTGCCAAATCATCCGTTTAAATATTGGCACATCTAGGTTATGCAGGTTTCGGGACTACTAACACATAACCACTGCCTAAACTGAATCTAACTACTCACAAGCCCTGTATAATTCATATGTGTCCGTATTTAAAGGAATGAGTTGACAACAGGCCTTAAAGCATGCATGTTTTTTTTTTTACAAAGCGCTTCAAAAGCAGCCTGTATAATAAATGCAATATATAATGTGACCATATTTATTGTATTTGTATCAGACATCTTTGTTATTTTTTATACAGTTGAAATGCAGAGTTTTATTTTCATTCCAGGTCCCAGTCCTCCTCACCCTCAGACACTTCATTTACACTACAGTACACTAAGATTATTCACTGATTAGAGAGTTAGCTGCCAACCCTCAGTTCTCAACAAAACAACAGCTTGATATGAGTTCCTAGTTTTCAGTCAAACCAGCAGCAGTGCTTGGGGATGGTCTCTGTGATCAGTAAATAATCTAATATTAACCACTTCCCCTCCCCCGGGACAAGTAACTACGTCCCTGCATTTTCCCATATCTTCTTGTAGGGACGTAGCTACTATGTCCCTCTCCGCCGTGCACTCCCGCTCACATCCCCCCACGCACCCCTGTGCTTATTACTGCCGCCGATCGTTAGCCGGAAGATCAATGAATGGGAACACAGTTCCCATTCATTGATCTAAGTCCCCGTTTCCTGTTTGCGTAGTAATACGACGCATAAGGAAGTTATGTGCGAGGATATCTTGTGGCCAAATAGTAAAATTACATCTACAAACATTTTTTTTTTTACACAAACAGACTTTTTTTTTTTCATTTAAAATTAACCCCTTACCTCCCACACTCCCCAATAGTTACCCCAATTTTTTTTGTTAAATAAATAAATAAAAAATATATACTGTACAATAAAAAAACAAAGCCTAAATAGTTACCTTATGGACTTTTTTAATATGTATGTCAAGAGAGTATGTTACTGTTACTTTTTAAATTAAGGGCTTGTAATAAGTGATGGATGCAAAACTGAAAAAATGTACATTTATTTCCAAATAAAATATTGGCACCATACATTGTACTAGGGAAAAATGTGAAATGTTGCAATAACCGGGACAAATGAGCAAATAAAACGTGTGGGTTTCAATTACGGTAGCAGGTATTATTTTAAAACTATGATGGCTGAAAACTGAGAAATAATTAATTTTTTAAATTTTTTTTTCTTATTTTTCCTGTTAAAATGCAGTTAGAATAAAATAATTCTTTTCAAAAAGTACCCCCCAAAGAAAGCCTAATTGGTGGTGAAAAAAAACAAGATATTGATTGCTTTGTTGTGATAAGTAGTAATAAAGTTATAGGTAAATGAATGAGCACTGATAGGTGAAAATTGCTCTGTTTCTTTATACCAAAACCCCTTGTAGGTGAAGTGGTTAATGCTCTGTGTATACAGCATTCACCTTCATACAGTAGGTGAATGGCGGAGCATGAAGACAAATAATGCAGATTTGTTCTTCTGTGCAGCAGCTATGTGAGAACAACTGGGTTCTCCTGTCTTCTCACAACTGACTGACGAGGTTGAATACTAAAATATGTTTGTGACTTATTTCTATTTAATATTTCTGAGAATTATTTAAAAATGCAACTATTATTTACATAGAATACAGTCCTTTGAATGTGTATTTGTTGTGTAATGCACTTTTAAGTATCATAATGGTAACTGTGTTTCAGGGCAATGTAGGAGAACCTGGTCCCAGTGTACGGGTGAGTTTCATTCAGTATACAATGATAAACTGATGATTTGTTTGGTTAAGCCCCTCAAAAGGTAAAGATGGAGATGGACATACTTTTTTTACTCACTGAAAAGACAAATATTACTTTCTGACCTTTTAGATGTTATTCCAAATGTGGACTTTGTGCAATACTATACGTGCATTAAATGCTTTCACCTTACATATTTATGGATCTTAAGATTTCACTGACTTTTCACAGCAGCAGTCTTCCATCCTGAGCTCATGCAATGAATTCAACTGCAGATTAGTGCATTCATGTAATGCAGTGCTGCTTGAGATTCTGAAGATCATGGCTATCCAATATGGGCTTTTGGCCTTGTCCCTTGCTAATGGAGATTTCTCTGGATCCTCTAACGCTTTTGATTTTATTATAAAACTTATTTGCAATTTAATCTTGAGCAACATTATTCTTACACTTTTAAACTATTTACCTGTGTAGTGTTTCACAGAATGGTATACCCCGCTCCACCTTTACTTTTGAGAGATTCAGCATCTACTGTGTGCTTTTTTTTAATACCCAGTCATGTTACTAATTTGTTGCTAGTTAACTTAATTAGTTATGAAATGACCCACCAGAGGTTTTTTTTTAGTATTACACAACTTCTCCAGCCTTCTGCACAATCTGGGCCCTGGATACATGAAGGACTTGCTGAAGCTGCACCACACCTCTCACAACCTCAGATCAGCAAGTTCTATAAACTTGGTCACTCCCAGAGTGCTTGGTCACTCCCTTCTGTCATGCTGCCCCTACTCTTTGGAACTCCCTGCCACACCCAGTAAAGACAGCACCATCCCTGGAGCTATTCAAATCCAGACTGAAAAGCCACCTGTTTAGCCTGGCATTTCCGGACTTATAAAATTCTTCCTCTGTACCACGATGGTCTGAGCCATGCTTATGCGCTTTGAGTCCTATGGGAGAAAAGCGCTTTACAAATGTTATTTGTTGTTGTTGTTCTGCTGGCCATGTTCTAGGCATCAAATTCTGCATGAACGTACATTTTTAATGAAACAGCAAAAAATCGCAGTTTCAAAATGAGTTGTTTTTGCATTATTTTAATTAACCATAGGATTTAAACAATTTGCAAATCATCATATTCTGTTTTTAATTAAATTTTAAACAGTTTTTTTTTGGGGGGGGGGGGCAACAAGGTTATAGAAACTACCGTATATGCACTTTACTGACACAAGAGTTATAGAACTCAGCAATACGTTCCATAATGTAAGATTGCTTAACACTTGACCGCCATACAAAATAACCTGACCTGCTTGGTGATGACTATATTTAATAAAGAATGCACCATGTGCAAACTACAGTACCCCATAGCTAATTATCAGCATTCACTATTCAGCGACGACTGAATTGTGTGACTTATATGAATAACCCCCAAAGTTATAACTCTGATAAAGCCCAAAGTAATAACTGATAATATAGTTTTGCCTTTCAGGGATTGCCGGGTCCACAGGGGCTTGTAGGACCTCCGGGACCACCAGGACCTATTGGAATAGTGGTGAGGATCAATATGCATCAATCAATCACTCATTTTTTTCTCCTGTATTTAGGAGTATAGTTTACATTTAAAGTAATATTTTCCTTTCTAGGGACAACCAGGACCACCAGGAGTTTCTGGGCAAGTGGTAAGTTTGTGTTGACTGCTCCCACAGCTGTGCACTGTTTGGCCTGGTGTCAGTATCAGCAATGTGTTTACAGTTAAAGTCAACCAAACGAATGTTACTATAGCGTGTCTTTAACAGGGTGAACCAGGAAAGAACGGGGTTCCAGGAAGAGATGGCTTACCAGGTGTAGATGGGGAGACCGGCCTTCCAGGGAAGATGGTAATGTATCTCATAGATCTTGGTTCTTATCTGTCTTGGCAGGAATATCTCAACAATGAAGATCCCTAGTGATAAATGCAATCAATGAACTCTTCAGTAAACATCTAATCTGAAATGTCAGATTTTAGAATAGTTTTGGGTGGAGGGAGATAAAGAACATGTGAATCTTAGCTAATGCTTCTCTGTTAGCATTCTAATCCCTATTAGCTCAGTCCAGACAAAGAGTTGCAAGGCCCTCTCACGCAACCGCAGGTGTGTAGGGTGAACAAAAATCACCCTGTAAGGAAAAAGCACAGAGACAACGGGAGCCCAAATTGGGCAGTATGCCACAACAGTGGTTAAGTAGCGGAAAATGTAAATCGTTGTACTCACAAATGAAGGTTTAAACCAACTAACCACTGCAGGAAAGTGGTGATGCACAAACCTGCCTCCACTTGAGTGTCCAAATGGGCTGGACCCAGTTGCTCTATTGATACAAAATTCTAGATGGTTATGGGGTGAAAGAAACACTCCTGATCAAAAGGGGGGTAGGTAACACAAAGGGGAAAAGAAGCGTTTAAGGTATGCTAAAACTGCATTAAAAACAGCTAAAAATAAAAGGAGTGAGGTGGCTTACCTCAATGAACGAAAACAAATTAGTATAATAAACAACGAACTTCAATTTGCACTGGCAACACGTTTCCTGGGTCTGTACCCACTTCCTCAGGCCAAATACAGTGCCAAAGAAGTAATGAGACCAAGCAAAAGGCACCACTTTTCCCCTCTGTGTCTCTCATGCAACTGATAAAGAACTATTGTAGCTCCCTTGAAGCTATCAGGCAGAAAAAGTAGTCTGCGTTGGACTTTCAGCGCAGGGCAGTATTTCGTGTTGCTGGCTTATCAGAATCAACTATTTGCCAAGTATGACAGAAATCATACCTGGAATTGCTTTTGGTACACACAGGCATTGGCAGTAATGCATGTTTAACAGACAAGGTTTACAGTAGTGCAGTACAACAGACAGATATTTACGGACCTATATAGCAAAGGGGCATAGGAATGGAGACGCAGGGGATTCAGGGAAAGACTCAGCGGATGTAGGAGGCTATGGGGTTTGGTTGAGTGGGTGGGTTTGAATTCAAGAGAATTGGGAAAGAAGAGGTTCCTGTGCCTGGAGGTTCTGGTGGGGATTAATCTGTAGCAGAGGGCTGATGGGAGAAGTTTGAAGCAGCGCCTGCTGGGGTGGGAGGAGTCATTCCTTATTCTGACTACCCTGGTCCTCAGTCGAGAGGAGTAGAGGAGTCCCAGTGATCTTCTATTTAGCATTGATTCCCCTTTGGAGTTTGTATCTGTTGTCGCCAGCAAACCAAATGATCATGGAGGAGCAGAGGATTAATTCAGTGGTGGCAGAGTAGAAGCTAGCCAGTAGCGCCTGCGGCATTCCAAACCTTTTCAGTGGTTGCAGAATGAACAACCTTTGTTGAGCCTTACCCTTGGTTTTGATGGTGTTCTCACCCCATTTCAGATCATTGCTAATGGTGGTGCCCAGAAACCGCACTTTTGTTACCCTGGTTACTTTAATGCCTGCGATGGGTATGTGTGTGTGTGTGTGTGTGTGGGGGGGGGGGGGGGGGGGAGGGGGTTCTTTTTGGTTGTAGCAGTATTGTACCGTGTTAGCCATCAGTTAAAGTTGTACATTTTGAATCAGGATGATATCATTAATTGGCTAAGTTACTGTAAAAGAAAAGCGTAAGCTTTTGGCTACTAAGCCTTCTTCAGACTCTATTCCTATAGATTGACAAGATGTTACAACATACAGCATATACACATTTGAACATCAGAAGGAGGTACATGGATTATTTTTTTGCAAATAAACTATACAGTATATCTAGTGAACTCATTCTCCAAGAAAAAAAAGCTGGTCTCCTAAGGATGCATGTATTCAGAGGGTTAGTACCACATAACGGGCTTGATTCACTAAATAGCGAGCAATACAAACTTATGCCAGCTAATTGTCAATGGCACTCGTCCAGCCCTGAGCCCCTGCGGGTTCATAGCGCTCACTATGCTACTCTGATAAGGTGTGTTAACTTTGATAACGTGTGATATATTTGATAAGGTGTGATATTTGAGTTATCACGGTTTAGTGAACCAAGCCCACCATGTGACAATCTTCCAAGGTATGGTCACTCACCAGAAACCTTCCTGAGATCTTATTAAAAGGCTTGAGCAACAAGTAATATGTGCATTTGGCCACAGAGGTACATGATGGTTCCATCCAATTTTTGCAAGTTTGTTCTTCTTTACATTTTTGAAATGTATTTATTTATTTCCTTCAGGGTGCTTCTGGTCCACCTGGACCTCCTGGAGGCAAAGGGGAAGCTGGAGAACCTGGAACTCCAGGAGAGGTGAGTGAGTTATCAGTAAGCTACATCACATGGGCCTTTTTGTTGAGTGTGCTGCAGATCACCAGGAGGACCACATCATTTGCTGGTCAGTGGAATGACACAATAAAGACCTAATTGCACTGAAGAAGGGACTCTTGTGCCAGAAAATGTTGACTAACGTCTTCTGTCTTAAAGTATAATTTGTGGAAGTGCCAGTCTCATATTTCTTATGGATTATTAATAAGAACAGATGGTTAACGCAACAGGGGATAAGAGGTGGCCAGATTTGATAAAATATTTAAAATCTAGAAATAACAAAAATAGAGGTGGCTTACCTCAATGATGACACCAATTAGGTACAGGGAAAATTTTAGTTGCACTAGGCAACACATTTTGTGAGTTCAAACGTCTCACTTCATCGGGCCAAAGATCAGTGCCTACAAATCAGTACAGATGGTACTTGATATAAAACACCCAAATTCACTTTGGTATAATGTATACCACGATTTGCACATATAAAATATTGTTATCAAAAAAAGTTAAAAATATACATAAATGAATAAAACATTGCCATACAATACATATAGAGCAATGAAATTAGAATAGGACCTTTCCTTACTTAGTTAAGCAGGGTATACAATGTGTTACTGTCTTCTCCTGGAATGTTTATTTTACACTTGTTTACTAATTAGCCCTGCCATTGAATTGGAGAGGGGTTTGCTGTCATTCCTTTTCAAATCTATGTATCTCTGAGCTGATAAAAACTCTATAAACAGTGTTAGCTAGAATTTTGTAGGAAGGAGAGTGCAGAGAGTTATCTTCACATCATGGGGCAGGAACTGGTTAATAAAGGGCACTGGTAATGACTTTTATATAGCACTAATATTATATATTATATGGCACTATTACCCTTCCTTATTTAATGTTCACTTATTTCAGCACAGGTTTTTCTCTATACTTATTAGGGGGCATGACCTTCAGTGGGGCATTTGCTGAGGGGTAGAGTTTAAGTCATTAGAGATCTTCTGTGTATATAGCAAAAATCTGTTAACCCTTCGCACACTCGCATGCAAATGTTCAAACAAATGCATGCACAGATTCACTCATCCAGGCACAACTGTTATCCCTACAGCTAAGTTAAAAGCCGGGGTCTTAGTTCACAGAAGAATGCATTCTTATGCTTAGTCACCTATACTGTGCAGAAGTACCCAGGTAAACATAGGTGTCTTAACTCTGGCCCTGTAACATGCATAGTGCAGACATGCAAACACATTCATTGCATCAAACCTATCAATGGATTAGGAGCACACATCCTAACTTCCTCTCCTGGGAAAGACAGTGCATCTTACCAATCGCACAAGGGAGCTAACGTAATGTATCCATGTGCACCATACACATACACCAGCATAAGCTGTGTGCATGCTGACAAACACATACAGGGGATGGAGGGAGTGCACTGAATAAGACCCTAGCCACAGGGGTCAGTAACAAGAAAAAAAATTATGGTTAAATGTATTATTTTTCTTCTGTGTGTATAGTCTCTTAAGATGTAGATATGGCCAATGGACTAATGTTTTATTTAAACTCTAAACACGAGCGGTTCTCATGGGAGGTCTGTTATGTAATGGCAATATGGTAACTTTATTTATACCTTTCATTTATAGTTTGTTGTTGGACCTCCTGGAGCTAAAGGAGATAAGGTAAGACATAAGGAAGCAGGTATATTGTTGGCTGACCTACCTTTGTGCCAGTCAAGTGTTTTATTTGTAGTATATCGAATTGTGTCCATCCACTCTTATGAATCCAAGCCAGGTGGCCATCAAGGGTGGGCCCAAAGTCGTTGCTTGCCTAGGGTCCCATTTCACCCTAATCCAACTCTGGTTGGGACCCATGAATAGCCACATCCAACAGAAACCAGCAAAGGCATGCTTTGGGCATACACTCAAAGCAGTGCCGCAATTACAATGAATGGGGAACACCAACAAAACCTTGATGGTGCCCCCCAATGTTTACACCCCTTCCCTTGCCTCCCCTTGGTGCACTTTACGGCTTTGTGGCTCATCCCACAAGGTCATAAAGCAAGTGTGGCTATCATGATCTTCACACCCATAACAAGTGTAGCTACAAAAACACCGGATCTAAAGTATAGTCCTCTGTATAGGAGGAAGGGAAGGTTAGTAGTTGTGCTCCCCCCCCCCCCCCCACACACACACACACAGCTCTTGGCCCCCCTGCGATTACAAAGGCTGCTCCCCTTTAGTTACGCCCCTGAGTAAGAGTGTCTTCCAAGCAGAGAAAGGAAATGTCCAGCACCGCTTATCTGCCTTTATTGTTGTACTCCAGTGGAAACACAAGTGTGCAAAATCTGGAGTTACCCATTGCGTGTATGAGAGGTGGGTGTAGGCACTGACTATGCCTGATGGCTGTTTCCCTGCCTGGAAGCTTCTTCGGCACGGTTAAAGGGATTCACGTGTATATACCCACTGTAACAAGTGCCGGCGTGCGCATCAGAAATGCTCGCCAGGCACAAGCTAAAAACGAGTACAAAATGCATATGTATGCAATTAAGGGAGAAACAAGTCAAAGATAGAACAGTGTAAAGATAGATAGATAGATACAATGGGGCGACTCAGGCAATTTGGGCGCCCGCTAGCGTAGGAAGTTTGTGCGCCGCCATAGGTGCCTATTGAAATATCAGCTTTGAGTGGTAATTTGGGTGCCAGCGGCTTAGTTGGTGGCGATTGGCGGAAAGTTAAGGTTAGGTATGGGGGTTTGGGGAGATTAGGCGTCAGATGGGAAGTTTGTGTGTGTATGTGGGGGGGGGGGGGGGGGTTAGGGTTAAGCGTCAGGGTCTTTGTGTGTGGGGTGGGGTTTAGGGTTGGGCGTCATGTGGGAAGTTTGTGGGGGGGGGGGGGTAGAATTAGATGTCAGGCTCTTTGTGAGAGGAGGGTCAGTTTTATCCATAGTACAATATTGGTATTAAATACCGATATTTTACTATTAGGATTACTAGACGCCCAAATTTCAATGCGCCTTTTTTCAATAGGGCTGCTGAATCCAGAATATCAAATGAGACTGAAAGAGCGAAACAGAGAGATAGAGAGGAACAGGGGTGTTATATTTTGCTAATGTAATGATCCGCTCAGCTGGATGCACTGCAGACAGCTGTTTGACCATTCCTCTAGTCTGTGGGCTGCAGGTCTCTGCAAGAGAGACCTGTCTTTCCATTACAAGTTTCTGTTCTGTTCTGCTGCTGAGGAATTTGCATACACTCGTTATGCAAATCCCCTACCTGCCTACCTTTACTACTTTGGCAGTATAAAGAGCTAGGTTTCCCAGAGTCCTTGGCTGGTCATAAGGGTTAGTCCTGTGGAACACTCTTGGAGTGTCAGCCTTGCTCATTGTTTGAAGATTAGTTTAGAGTAATTCCTAGAAAAGCACTAGGCAGATTCCCTAGTGCAGTTAGGATTGCATATCTGTTTTGTTTGTCTGTTGCGATTGTTCTGTCCCAGCGGAGGTCGACACTAAGTCGTTCTGACCTTTGTTCTTGGAGTATAGCTGGAGCAGCGGTTGCTACCAGCTATCTCCTCTAATCTGTCTTGCCTGGATTGCACTCGCCTTGCGCTAGTGCTGTGGATCCGTCTCTCTCACTTATTCCTGTTTTCGTGTATCTGTCTTACGAACGCTTGCTGGAGGCTCGGTGAGGTAACCGTTAAGCAAGCGCTCGCAACCTCTGTTTCATGTTTGTCTGTCGGTGGTTAGTTAGGCGTGCTTGTCTCTGTTGTGCTTATCACGCGGAGACCGCGCATAAACGCGTGCACTGTTGCGAATGAGTGCGGTGTTCGCTTTAAGCTAGCGTTTGTTATTTTCCTTATCTTCTCATTGTATGATTTGCTGTGCCTTTGCTACTCTCGTGCTCTGCCTTGCTGTAGCCTTGTGTCACCTCTGGCAATCGCCTCTCTCGCGATTGCGCTCCTACTTCATATCTGCTGTTGTGTATGCACCGTCGCGGGTTGGCGACTAGTTTGGTTCACACACATACAATCTGTCCCTGTGCTCATTCTCTTTCTCAATCGCTTCTCTTGCGATTGCGTTCTCACTTGGTTTCCTTTGTTGTGTGTCCGCCGTCGCAGTTTGGCGGCTAGATTGGTGGACATACATACATTCCTCATCTGTGCTTATTCAGTCTTGTGTCGCTGTTAGCAATCGCCATCTCTGGCAATTGCCTTCTCTCCTGTTCTTCATGGTTGTGTATGCACTGTCGCGGGTTGGCGACTAGATTGGTGCACACACATACCCTCTGTCGCTTTGCTCTCTCTCCTTCAGGGCTATCTTGCCCTGCGTTTCTTCCCTTCGTGCAATTCCTGTCTTGCGTCTGTGGCAGGGCAGAGGAGCTGTTCCTCTGCACTCCACAGCTCCTCCTGCCGACAGGAATTTCCCTCTACAGGTGCATTGCACCTTTTGCTGGGTTCCCTCAAATTACACGCTTGTGGAGAATTTCCGCAGTGTCAGCGCACGTCTTGTGCGCTGATCACGGAGAGAATTCCACAATCGTTACAGCTAATTACATTTTTACAACCAATACTTTTCTTGCGTTTCTTGGTACAGTAAAACCCCCATTATCCAGAACTCAGGCATCTGTACGTCTTAACCAACCACCAGGCCTGAGGGAGAGAACGGGGTGGAACTTTTTGGCTTTTGCAGAGCGGTACGCAGCAGAAGTGACTTACCACAATTCCGGGTCTTCTACACTTTCTGCAGCTCTCAGCGGCTTTCCTGCATCCTTTGTGTATAGGTCCCGGCGTGTCACCTGACCTGCATTCATCGGGTCACATGCACACCTCAGGAGCCGTACACCGAGTACCCAGTAAAGCAGCTGGGAGCTGTAGGAAGTGAAGGAGATGGCACCCGTAGGTTTGGTAATTTGCTTATGCTGCGCAGCACTCTGCATGGGGGGAGGTTAGTGTTATTTTAGCGCTGGTTGCTTAACTTCCCAACTGGCAAGCACACATATCCGGCAATTGCTACCTGTGCCAGATATTAGGGTTAGTGTATTTTTTATTTGAATGCCGACTATAACCCTGTTCTTTGATTTTATTCTATATTCTTTGTATATAACTACAGGAATATATTTTTACATAAAAAGATTTTGGTCTAAGTGTTCTACTTATTTCTTTGAGGAAGACTTGCCGCAGGCTTATTTGTACTTTCTATATACTGTGGTGCGGTTTATGCAGGGGCATACGCTTATCTTTTTGGTGTTGTGTTCCTATTTCTGTTGGGCCTTTCTGCACACATGTATTTATTGATATCTTCATGAGCCTGATGTTATTTAGTGTCATCTAGTATTAGTGATTCTGCTTGTCCTACTTTTGGGTTTTTCATCCCATCCAGTGACTGACTATGCATTACCTTACAAAGGACAGAATTCTCTGGTTGTGGGGGATGGGAGGTTTGGCAAATAGAGTAACTCAGATCCAAGGTGATTTAGTTCAAGTAAACAAATGGAAATGTGCGTGTTTTCAGAACAAAAGAAAGAGAACAATGGAGTTGATAGCATGTTAAAAAAACTCAGCAGGGGTGCTACTAGGTGTGAGCTCCAGGGAATTTACGCAAATCTGCGCAACTGTGGTAAATCTAGTGTTAACTGTCACCAGTGGCGTACCTAAGGAGCTGTGGGCCCCGATGCAAGTTTTACATTGGGGCCCCCCAAGCACTCTATACATAACAATTGATACGGCGCACCAAAACCTGCCAATGGCAACTATAGTGTCAGAGGTGCAAGAAGGGAATGAGGAGTAGTTTGTTTATTATTACCACTATTCAAAGTATCTATAGAAGTGATTATTATGAGCACAGGACTAATAGAAAGCTAATACTGTAGTTGAGGGAGGGCCCTACAGGGCCCCTCTGGCTCAAGGGCCCCGATGCAGTCGCAACCTCTGCACCCCCTATTGCTACGCCCCTGACTGTCACAAATCTATATTGTGGATAATAGTGGTCTAGAAACCCACATAACGGACTTTGGGAGAATGAACCCTTTATTCAGTTAGGCTCCCTAAATACCATATATACTCGACTATAAAGCTGGCCACTTACTGTCCAATTTCTAGTGAAAAATCGTTCGAGCGATCAGAAATTCTGATCGGATTCGTTGTAAATAATCTCCATTGGTGGACACAATCGATTATGAACGAGTGAAAAAAATGTCACCCGAATGAATTTTCGTCGAACGAAAATTTGGATTTTCTTGGTGGTCGTGATAGATAGGAAGCAAAGATTGGTTAGTTGATGGTGTAGTGAACGATTTTTCGTCCGATTAGAATTTCTGATCGCTCGAACGATTTTTTGCTAGAAATTGGACAGTTAGTGGCCACCTTTAGTCTAGAAATTTAGGTCTGACTCTCTGACTCGCTAACTAAAAATACATGGGTTGACTTGTACATGAGTCAGACCTTAATTTCTGACTCCTAGCCGAGGGTGTGAGGGGCGCACCTCTCTTAACATTTGCAGAAGGAGCCGCAGCAGCCAGCATGCTTTATAACTCTCTTCCCACTGTCTGATATACATTGTATAGCTTACTTTTAATATGAGAAGGTTTTAGATGCATTCATTGCCAACCAATGGCTGTAACACTGAACACACTGAGTAATGTGTGTACTAATAGTGACATTCCCATTTGCACTAATTTACCCAGTGCTAAGTAACACTTTCTTGATAAAGAAAACACAGTCCTGGATACAACAATTGCATTATTACAATTAAAGTCAACAACAATTAAAGTCCTGGATACAACAGTTAACATGAAAGGGCAGGGGACAGATTATGCGCTTTATTACTCTCTAAGGAGGGAGGATAGGTGGATAATTGCTGCACTTTGGGACCTGGAGGAGGTATTGGCTGCACTTAAGGGTCAGGAGGGGTTGATGACTGCAATACTTTATGTAGTGCAGTCATTAACCCCTCCTGGCCCCCAAGTGCTGCCTTTAACTTTGCTGGGTAGACTTATACTTGAGTCAAGAAAAATTCCAGTTTGAGGGTCAAATTTTGGGGTCAACTTATACACAAGGTCGACTTATATTTGAAGATATACAGTAAGTTAGTTATCCCATATTGTATAGGAGCTATCATTTTAATGTTGCGGCTGATCGGCGTATATTGCTGGTTTGAATTTTTGGCCTCTGTGCCAGAACTTCTGTCTGTGAGGTTATATTTACTGTGTGTTTTATGTTGTATCTGATTAGTGTAACATTCTCTATCATTAGGGTGCTTCAGGGGATCAAGCAAGTGGATTGCCTGGCGCACAGGTAGGTTTATACTTTTTTCATTAGACTTTGTTAGTGTGAAGCTTGCATGTACTATTTTCCTCTACTAAAGACCATTAAAGAGGAACTCCAGTGAAAATAATTTAATATAAAAAGGTGCTTAATTTTTACAATAATTATGTATACATGATTTAGTCAGAGTTTGCTCATTGTAAAATCTTTCCTCTCCCAGATTCACATTCTGACATGTATTACATGGTGACATTGTTACTGTGGGCAGATTATGTAGCTGTTCTGGCTTTAACAGACAGCTATAAACAGCCATTTCCTGTGTGTGTCATTGTTACATTGTGGCAGTTTGCCCAGAGTACCGTACGGTACCAGAGCCTCTTGTGGGAGTGGTTTCAGCACAAAATCAGTCATACAGCGCCCCCTGATGGTCTGTTTGTGAAAATCATTATATTTTTCATGTAAAAGTGGGTATCAGCTACTGATTGGGATAAAGTTCAATTCTTGGTCGGAGTTTCTCTTTAAGTGAATCACACCAGTTTCTTCATTATTCAAATAATTCCAATACTCATGTCCCTGAGCTGTATTGTAGGAATCATTTTAAAGGAGCCCTCTAATGAATTGATCGTTGAACAACATTTATAATCTGCAGTCAAGCCCCTTCTGGGGATCAAGGGTGGATGCCTGGATAAAGCAATGCAGATAGTACAGGAATCCAGAAATACAGTAGAGTATTAATACATTGTGAAGTAAATACCAATGTTTTGTGGCCACGGGGAATCCTTTCTCAGAGCAATATATGGACAAGCTACAAATCTCACTTATTATCCATATATAGCCATGAAAAAGAGTTCCCATTGACCCCAATACATGTCGCCTCCCCCAGTAAGAAGTGGTTTGACCCCCCCCCCCCCCAGTTAACAGTTTACTCCGGTCCTGTGTCACAAACCCTCCCCTTAACCCTTTCCAATACAAATATTGGAGCACTTACTTTTTTTCAGTGTGCAGGGGAAAGGAGGGGTGCGGGGGTGCATCAGGGTCTTTTCATCTAGAGCAAGGAGGTGATCTGGCAACAGCCAGGGGTTGTTCAGCATTTAGTCTGACACTTTGATTTAAAGGGACTGACAATGTGTTCAAATTTTATCCAGCAACAGTGTCCCTTAGCGCCAGCCATTTTTCCTGTGTCGGAGTATGTCAGACATTGGGCTTATACTGGAAAAGGCCAATGTTGGACATAGGATTGGAAAAGGTTAAAGAGTACCTGAGACAAAGGGAGGTAAAGCATTGATACTTACCTTGATCTTCCTCCAGCCCCATTGGACACCGTTGCCTCCGTCGCCATCCTCCCTGGCCATCTGTAATCTCTCTCAGTATTAGTGCTCCAGACGCACTAGTTGGGGTCCACTGCACATTGTGCTCCCGTCATGAGGAGCAGTTTGAACCTGCGCAGTACCACCTGCACAGGCGCAGATCGCTCCTGGCGGCAGGAGCGTGTCGTGGCGGGCAGGACTGGGCCGCTCATGTGCAGTTCACTCTGACTGCCGCGACTGGAGCGCTAATTGCAGGAGAGATTCGAGATGACTGGAGCGGCCGAGGATGGCGGCAAGGGAAGCAACGGTGTCCATAAGGCTGGAGGAAGCCGCAAGTAGGTAACAATTCTTTACCTCACTTTGTTTCAGGTTCACTTTAATAGAACACGTGGCCAAAGCCTGCCTCTCTGTCTACTCCATGTGAATAGCAGAACTCGCAACGGAGCACAGACACCTACTCCTCTTCTTCACCGCAGCCTCTCCTCCATAGGCTACCTTTGCATGTCACAGGAGCCTACAGAGAGGTGCTGCTGCATGGTGATAAACTGTAATAAAGAGAAGAGAAACCAGCAGGTGTTTCACATGGAGGAGACATTCATATAGGGGTGGTGGAGCCATTGATTTAAGTGGCTTCATGCTAGGGTCGGTCCTACCCAGTGATCCCAAAATGTTTTCCTTGTAATGGGTTCAAATGTAACCTACTGTATTTCTTAAAGTGCTGTTTTTTATGCTTTCTTGTGAATGCCTCAAAGACTCCAGTGAGAACTCTACAAATGCTTGATCGAGAACTTCAGAAACAATAGAATGCTGGGCTAAAAGCTTCACAATAGAACGGGCAGGTCGTGCCTGGAAAAAAATGCTTATCCTAGGTGACAGAATGTTGGGGTTCGAATTCAGGTTATTGAAATTCAGAATCCGGAATTTGTCCTTCACCACACTTCAGTGCCCAAAAATGTGGACAGAGTCAGGGGTAGTTCACTTATTTGCACTTCACATGACTCACGGCCAGCGCGGGCGTGCACTATTAGGAGCGCACACTCTTAACTCTTTTGTAGGTCATGGCTGGGGGCGTGGCTTTAGCTCTGGCATGGAGGTCAGGGTATTTAAACCCCGACCAATCAGCGCTCAGTGCTATTACGTGTTTGTATCAGCCGTGGAGTGTGTCTATGCCATTCCTTGCACCTGTCTGTCCTGCCAGTCAGTCCTGTCACGCCTATCTTCAGCCCTGTCATACCTGTGTGGTCCTGTTAATCAGTCCTGTCAGTCAGTCCTGTCACATTAGCCCTGTCTTCAGTCTTGTCATACCAGTCCAGTCCTGTCAATCAAGCCTGTCACGTCAGTCCTGTCATGAGTCCTGTCATCAGTTCAGTCAGGCCAGCCATGTCAGCTCTGTCAATCCTGCCACACTTGTTCAGTATTATCAGTCCTGTCACATCAGTTTTGTCCCACCGGTTCTTATCCTCCTTCCCCTACAGCAAGGTTAAGCCCTCCTGTTGTTCTCATCTCTAGTGGGGCAGTCCTAGGGGTCGTGACCTGGTGGGCCTGTCAGAAGCACCTACAAATTCATACTTATACACACAGTTATTCTTTTATGCTGCTAATTCTTCTTGTATCTCTTTTTTCTCTAGCCATGATTTCTAGCCTAAAGGCAGTATAAGCAACTACTGTGTTCTGTTATATTTTCAGGGTGAAAAAGGAGAAAGAGGCCCCTCAGGTCCCCGGGGAGAGAGGGTAAGTATTAATAAGTGTCTGTAAAGTGTTGGGTAACCCCATTCTCATGCACCGCCAAGCTTATAGGATAGATGAGATTATTAGCAGTTTTGTGACAGCAGTAGTGATGGTCTCGGAGAACTCATGTTTGATCAGCTGATCACTTCCTGCTTTAGCACATGATACTTCCTGACTAGCAGATCAGACACTTACATTACATATCTATCACCTGACCAAACTGATCACATGTTTCTCCCTGAGTTCTCCTAGACATGGGCATCACTAGACAGCAGGTAGGAGCGAAAGTATACCAACATCATAATGATATCGCATTTTGCAACAATGATATTATGGTAAAAATCTCCTCAAAGGAGGCGGAACTTTATGCAGTTGATCTCTAGCAAATTATAAAATGTCTTCTGACATTTCTAAGGGTACAAAAGTATTTAGCGCTGCTTGGTCCAGCACCAGCTTTTTATAAGCAGAGTACTGTTAGAGCAATTAGAGATACCCCATTATCAGCAGTGTTGCAATGAACCCCGCCCTCCAATCACTCACATATCCTATAGCTGAATATCTTACCTAATTCTTAATCCTAACCTCCTCTTCACCCAGCATTATTCCCTTACTAATGCCTAGCCCTAATCAAGGCCGGTACTAAACGTTTGCTGCCTGAAGAAAACATTGTGAGGACACCCCCCCATCCTGCCACCATATATTTGAGATGCAATAATTACCCCACAAATGACACACAGCAATCACTCCACATGTAAACTGCAACAACTGCCCCCAAGTATCATCACTGGTGTCAGTAGGCATTATAGATATAAAAAAAAAACCACCAACATGCTGTGTATCCACCACCTTCTGCCCCCAACCAAAGTGCGGTCACTACACCTGGGGCCATCATTGCCATTAAGTTGGCAAATGTGCCTGTACCTCATCATTCCTGCTCAGTGTGTGTGCATGTATGGGGGGGGGGGGGAGTGACTTAAAGTTACAGAAAGTGAGAAACAGTGACAGTTTAAACACTTATGCAAACTCCATACAGAGCCCTGTTTTAAATCCAAAGGCTATTCCAGGATGTTTACACATACACAGCAGTTTAGTAACCAAAGCTTCTAAAAGGAAGCTTCTGCTAGCTATGTGTATACACAGTACATGTACTGGCTTGGCGCCCTGTAATTGTTGCCTCCCTGAAACAACTTATTCACCCTGCTCCATTGGAGAACTGCCCTTGGCCCTAATATCTCCTTCTAACGCAACTTCTTAACGATGCCTAAGACTCATTTCCCACTAACATTAACCCTGTTCAAAAACCTAACCATATTTCTCCTCCTCCCAAACTTAAACTCCTTCCTGATGTATAACCTTAACCTTGGACCTAACATGACACTTTCCTCATTCTAACTTGCCACAACACAAACTCCTCCTGTCCAACCTCCTACCCAAATTGAAAATTATTGACACCTAGCTGTAACCTTACTCAAAATGCTTAAACCCTTCCTGACACCCAGCGGTAACGTTATAACCATTATAACTAAAACTAAGACCCCCTAACAACCCATCTATTTTATTATTGCCAATATGAACATACAGTAGGTAATGACTAATAATATTTTCATGTGCCAATCTCTGTTCACCACTAGGGGGAGTCAGGAAGAAAAGGAGATGCAGGAGATCCAGGTGAAGATGTAAGTTACACAGTTATGTTTTGTGCCCATATGAATAATGGACTGTAATTCTGCACCTGGAAACAGATGCCACCTTGGATCAGAATCAATTAATATGCTTTTCTTGCAGGGGGCCAAGGGTCCTCCAGGGCCTAAAGGGGAGAAAGTAAGTGCTCGTTTTCATCCACAAATTAAATAGAGTAACTCTCAACTGTATAATACTAATAGATGTTTGACTTTTCAGGGCAACACTGGAGCCGGAATGCCAGGACCAGCAGGGCAAATTGGACCACAAGGCTTAAAGGTAAGCAATCATTTATTCATCCACTTGTCTAAATCCTTTTTCCTTAATATTGAGGGTTATTTAGGCTATGTTTAGTTTAGTTTCACAATGGAATGTGAGCACAGGAGTGTGCATGAAACCACATACTGGTTACACAATGCAATGCGTTTACAGTAGTGTGCACGACACCACATACTGGTTACACAATACAATGCCTGCGTAGGAGTGTGCATGACACCACATAAAGGTTTCACAATGCAATGTGTGCACAGGAGTGTGCATGAGACCACATACTAATTACACAATACAATGCCTGCATAGGAATGTGCATGACACCACATAAAGGCTACACAATGCAATGTGTGCACAGGAGTGTGCATGAGACCACATACTGGTTACACAATGCTATGTGTACACAGGACTGTGCATGAAACCATGCCAGTTCCACAATGAAATGTGCACACTGGACTGTGCATAAGGCCACATAATCACTACTATTGCAATACTGTATGTGTACAGGACTGTGCATGAGACTATGCCGGTTACACAATGTCATTTATGTATAGGGCTATCAGCTGCGATGGGGCTCATGAGCACGTGGTGCCCTGTTTGTCTATACCTTGTCTTTTTTGTGTTCTCCTCATTCTCTTACTGCCAGACACATGTACATAAATCAAGCAGCAGTGATGGTGGGTGCAGGTGGGTGCAGGGTCCACAAAGGGTGGGGATTGGGGAAAGTCTACAAAGCCTGCAGGGAAGCTGTGCTTAGAGCGGCAGTCCACTCATATTCATAGGGGAAGACACAATTGTTCAAGTTTGCCTTGAGTTGAGGGCTTTGTGGAAATTTTGCTATAGTGTCTCGTAATTTCTAGTCACGTCTCTTAGGAGTTCTACGTGGTCCAAGATAACATTGTTGTGTCTTTTGTTCATACAAATTGACTAATGCAATCCTCTTTTAGGGTGATGTTGGTATGCCTGGTCCCCCCGGGCCTCCTGGTCTGCAGGGTATCGCAGGGCCATCTGGCCAACCAGGTCAGAGAGGAGAACCTGGGCTGGCAGGCCCATCTGGACCACCTGGGGAGAGGGTAAGCCTCTGCAACCTATAGCTTATAATTTTAAGTGATATAGATCCTATAAGGTCTCTCAATGGTATTTTATTCAGGGTTTGATTGGTTTTCCTGGGAGGGACGGAAATCCAGGATCAATGGGACCTCCGGGAACAACTGGAGCAACGGTAAGACATTTATCCTCCTTTTCACCGTAAGTCTTATAATATTCATTAACAGGAACCGTACTGCTTACCGTATTAGCTAATATTTATTTTTTAACCCAGGGCCCACCAGGACCTCCAGGAATAAAAGGTGATAAGGTAAGGCAACTTCACCCCAACCATCTTCTAACTTATAATGATAAACTGGTCCACCACTTTGAACATTAATGTAGGAAACACCATTTGACATTTATAAAATGAGAAAGATAATAATCGGTTAAAGGAAACCAGAGACGTTTTAAAATCGAAGTTGTATACATTTCTGGGGCTTCCTCCAGCTCCATGCGCACGGATCGCTCCCACGCCGCCATCCTCAGTCTTCTGTATCGCCGGTACCAGGTCCCGTAAATTCAACCAGTTTGCGCAAGAGAAGTGCGCCCTCTACGTATCTCTCTGGCGGCTGGGAGCAATCTGTGTGCATGGGGCTGGAGGAAGTCCCAGGTATGTATAAAACTTCTATTTTAAAACGTCTCTGTTACACTTTAAACCAGAACTGATATTTCCTTCAGGCAGTGCTGTTTGTTGATGATACCCCTCACCAGCCCAGACTCACTGAATCCATATAACAAACACTCCCCATGATTGTTATGAGGGGTGTGTAGCCAGGGGTGGTCGGAAATGCAGATTTCCAATTCCGTGGAAATTCTGATTTCCCCCAATGCCAATTATGGATTCTACTGGATTTCCAACTTCTTTTTTTGGTAATTTTTTGCATTCTCTGATTGGTCCAATGCTTCCACGTTCTCTGTTTGTCCTAAAATTACTGGGTTGCGGTAATGCGATATGTCAGCTGAAATCCTATTTCCAATTTATGATTGGAAATGTGGAAATTTTAATTTCGCTAAATCTGAATGAGTATTCCTATGTGTAACCTCTTTCTAAAAGCATTATACTGTTTTTGGACAACCTGCGTCTATTCGGGTCAGAATATTTTCGTGCAAATCCAGAAAAGTTGCGAAAATCAGTACATACTAAAGCTAAAGCAATAACAGCTTAAAGGATATCCGAGGGGACATGTGACATGATGAGATAGACATGTGTATTTACAGTGCCTAGCACACAAATAACTAGGCTTTGTTCCTTTTTTCATTTCTCTGTCTGAAAGAGTTAAATATCAGGTATGTAAGTGGCTGACTCAGTCCTGACTCAGACAAGAAGTGACTACAGTGTGACCCTCACTGATAAGAAATTCCAACTATAAAACAATTTCCTAGCAGAAAATGGCTTCTGAGAGCAAGAAAGAGATAAAAAGGTGAATTTCTTATCAGTGAGGGTCACACTGTAGTCACTTCCTGTCTGAGTCAGGACTGAGTCGGCCACTTACATACCTGATATTTAACTATTTCAGGCAGAGAAAGAAAAAAAGGAACACAGCATAATCAATTGTCACCTCGGGTATCCTTTAATTAGTTAGTTACATTAACCTATTATCAGCTTCAAAGGAATAATCTCGTTTGAGATAAGTGCACTGCTTTTGAATTCAGCCAGCATAAGCCGTTGTGCTGTAAATTCTTGGAATACTTTGATGTCTCTCTGCTAACAGAGGACATAGAGACTGAAAGAAGAAGTCCTTTATTATGGTCTCACTCTGCACCTAGTGATAAGTGGCCATAAATACACATTACAGCAGTGCTAATTAGTAGCAAGGGAATGTAACAAATAAGAAATAAAAGAAATGGGCTAAAATAAATTGGCCTGTAGCGCTTGCAAGCCTCTAAATAAATTGTCTGGTAAAGGGTTAATAGCACCTTCCACGTCATCGCTATGCCATCCAGGTTCCCTTTGTTATGCAAATCAGTAGTGCCAGTTTAGACTTTAAAATTACTATTCCCCCTTTCTTAGTGGAACTAGCATCTGCCTATGCCTGAAAACAGCCATGACTGCAGGTGAACTGTGATGACCGAAATCATCAATGGACATCTTCTGCTTCTAAGTGACACTTTAACCTTCTCACTACGGAGTCTCCCATATTATACGCTAATTATGTATCTCTTTATGCAACATGAACAAAAAATTCACAGTTCATAATGTCTGAAAGGAAGAAAGCCAAGCTTGGAACAACAGGTACAGGATTCTCACCAGTGGAGTGGTATGAAATGATTAGGATTTGGCGTAATAGCATCTATGAAACCGAATAATCCTATAATAGCCAGGGCCGGATTTGTACTTCTTACCGCCCAAGGCCGACTATTACCAGCCGCCCCAACCGAAACCGTATCCTACCACCTCTCTCCACACACACACACACACACACCCACCCAAACATTTTTGGGCCGCTGGTGTCCTCTATTGCGGCTAGTGCCGAGGTCTCCATGGCAATATGAAGTTAATCAATCACGTCTCACTGGGAACTGGTTAATCAAGCGATCTACAGGTGATGGGCGTGGTGGGAGCCACCCACCACGCACACATTGTCAAAAGTGGCTCACAATTGGACATTGAGTGGGGTCAGCAACACGTAAAAGTGAGTCCTGTACCCACTGCTGTTTTCAGGGTAACAGCGCTGGCCAATCAATAATTAAGAAATGGGTACTTTGAGAGGCTGCCTTCTGTATTCTGTACTATTTGCTGGTGCGGCCCCTGGTCCTTTCATCCCCCACGTCAAGTGCGTGACACCCGGCCTTCTGTAACTGCCTGCAGCTGCTGCTATGTCATTGGACAAGGCCTGGCTTTTTGCTAGTCACACACTGTTCACAAACTTTTGGTTAACGGACTGCAGCTGCCTGTAGCACAGCACAGGCAGATGCCAGCTGGTACTAATAGTGCAGTTATCCTGACCCCTTTCATTTGTTTGGACACTTGCAAATAATGCCCTGCAAATAATGCCCACTGTCTGCAGGCCGCCCCTTGTTTATCTGGTGCCCTAGGCCATGGCCTATGTGGCCTTGCCAGAAATCCGGCCATGATAATAGCTAACCCTGGGCAGGTGTCTCCTTGCTGCAGACATAAACAGGCAAGTCTGATATAATTGCTCTGGCTCTTACCCACTTTGTCCAAAACTAAATTAAAGGAACACTATTGCGAAAAATTGTAAACTAGGAACAAATACACATAAAAAATACATTTCTCCCAGCGCAAGCTAAGCTATAAATTACTTTTCTCCTATGTTGCAGTAACTTGCAGTAGTTAGTAAAAATCCAATAGATCTGCTAGGTTTTGGACTAGTCCATATGCTTGTCGGGGATTCTTAGTATTTCCTTTACTCTTCACAAAATCACTTCCTGGATAGGATCTATATACCAAGGTGCCCTACTCTTTTGCACACTATTTGGACAGGTGAACTGAGCAACTGCCATTTATTAAGTGCTTTTGAGAATAAAGAAAGCTCTGAAAATCCCCATGAGGAGATGGACTAGTCCAAAACTTGTTAGATTTTTACTATCTACTGTACGTGACAGCCACATAGGAGAAAAGTAATTTATAGCACATTTTACTCTGGCATTTTATATGTTTGCATAAACTTGTATTTTAAATTTTACATTTTTTTGTAATAGTAGTCCTTTAATTTTCGTCAGGTTTTCATCCATATTATGGAGC
Organism: Hyperolius riggenbachi; assembly: GCF_040937935.1. Taxonomy (NCBI): domain Eukaryota; kingdom Metazoa; phylum Chordata; class Amphibia; order Anura; family Hyperoliidae; genus Hyperolius; species Hyperolius riggenbachi. The sequence continues at coordinate 49,238,036 of NC_090654.1, forward strand.
GTTACAATTTTTCGTATATAAGAATGCATTTTGCAAGACCATTTTACCAATATTAATTCCATTGTTGTCATTTTCGTTTTTCTAACAGGGCGACCAAGGAATTGGTCTGTTGGGCCCAAGAGGGGAGAGAGGCGATCCGGGATCTCGGGTATGTATTTACTTATCATCATACTTCTGATCATACAGGTACACAGTATACACTTGTTATGGGCTTCTGGTAATGACAGCACTACATCTGACCAATGACTGGAAGAATCCATGATAAAATCAGCAAACTCGGAGTAAAGCCAACTTAAAGTGTACCCGAGGTGACATGTGACATGTGACATGATGAGATAAACATGTGTATGTTCAGTACAAAACATATTAATAACTTGGCTTTTTTACTTGATTTATTTTGCTGCCTGAGAGAGTTAATTTCCAGGCATGCAAGTGACAGCTTCTGTCTTGTCCGTACCTTGTCAGGAATATAGTAAACTTCACTGATAAGCAAACTACAGCCATAAAAAGTTTTTCTGGCAAAATACAACTTCTGAGGGCAGGAGAGAGATAGAAAAGTTTATGTATCATAACTCTGCGACACTTAAAGAGAACCCGAGGTGGGGATCGTAGAAAGAAATACATACACAGAGGCTGGGTCTGGCTATAGTGCCCAGCCTCTGTTGCTAGTTGAATCCCTGCTAAGTCCCCCCTGCGCTCCGCTCTCCCCCATAAATTACAGCCGCGCTGGCGACACGCAGCGTGTCGCAGCGGACTGTATTTACCTCACTAGTGTCACTCACGGCGCTCTCACACCTCCTGCAGAGCGCCGGTTCCCACCCGCGTCCCTTCCCTCTCCGCTGATTGGAGGGAGGAGACGCGGGTGGGGACCGGCGCTCTGCAGGAGGTGAGGGAGCGGCGTGAGTGACATTAGCAAGGTAAACAATGCCCGAGAGCGCGGCCGTAAATTATGGGAGAGCGGAGCACAGGGGGCACTTAGGGGGGATTTAACTAGCAACAGAGGCTGGGCACTATAGCCAAACCCAGCCTCTGTGTATAGATTTCTTTCTACGATCCCCACCTCGGGTTCTCTTTAACTTAAAATGTACCCGGGGCGGCTTAAAATAAAAATAAAAATGGACACAGAGGCATGTTCCCATCTGAAGGATATGCCTCTGTGTGCCCTGCTCACCGACCTCAGTGCCCCCTGTGCTCTGATAGCCCCCATGGAAGTTGTTGACATGCAGAGTGCCAGCAAACTAATGGGGAAAGGGTGTGCCTGTGCAGGATAGGAACTCCTGCATAACACCCCTTCCCCCACCTATCAGATCCTTATAACAGGCTCTCCTCTTCTTAGTCCTCGCATCTCCCCTGCCTTCTCCACGTCAATCAGCGCTGTGCTCTCAGAGTAGAGCACCAAAGCTGCTTATCCAGCATTGTGACCCCCAAAGGTCACAAAAGTGAAACCAATGGACTGCAGGAGCTAGGAGCCGCAGGGAGAGGAGGTTTATGGATGCTACCTGGTCCATTTTTCACTTTTCTGATTCCCGGAATGTGTTCTATTTAAAGAGAGTCTGAAGCGAGAATAGATCTCGCTTCAGACCTCATATATAGCAGGGGCACATGTGCCCCTGCTAAAACGCCGCCATCCCGTGGCTTAACGGGGGTCCCTGTCCCCCCAAATCCCCTCCGTAATGCGTGGGAGCGCTTCCGCATTGGGGCAGGGCTAACCGCCGCAGCCCTGCCCCACGCGCGTCTGTCAGCGCGTATCTCCGCCTCTCCCCCGCCCCTCTCAGTCTTCCTTCACTGAGAGGGGCGGGGGAGAGGCGGCGATGCGCGTCTGATAGACGCGCTGGGAGGCAGGGCTGCAGCCGTTAGCCCCTGCCTCCAGGAAGCAACAATCTACGACCAACTTGCGACCAAGGTTTGCGGGGGGTGGGTTGGGGGGTCAGGGACCCTCGTGCAGCCGCGGGATAGCGACGTTTTAGCAGGGGCACACATGCCCCTGCTATATATGAGAGCTGAAGCGAGATTTAGTCTCGCTTCAGTGTCTCTTTAAAGACTGCCATTGATCTGAGACAATAAAACATTTAATCTTCTTTGTAAAGTCTTAAATATAAAATAAAACCATGGCATATCTAAAAGGTAATTTTTAGGAGTGGTGGGTTAAATACAATTATTTATCTCTGTTTTTTTCACCTCAGGTTTACTTTAACTTTTATTTATTTTTATTTTTTATTTTATTTTTTTTCGCAAACAATCAGCAGCTTTACAAAAAGCCATGTCCCAACTTATTAGCTTGGCTTCATCAGGACCCTCCCGTAGTTGGGGGTAGTTTGCATCATGGTTTGCGTTGAACTATGAACACATTTATTATATGATAATCTATGAGAAACTAAAACAAAAGCTGAACCCTCAAACCCAATCAGAATAAGCAACCCCCCCCCCCCCCCCCCCCCCCCACTACCAACTACGGAGGCCTACTACTTCCTCTACAAAAAAAAAAAAAAAAGAGAGGGAAAACAAAAAAAGAAAAGAAAAAGAGAGAAGCTCCCACATCAAAAGCTCAGCAGTAGGCTACTCCCTCCCCTTCCCACCCCTCCCTACATCAATCAACTTACAACTTTCATTCAATCCACTTATCCCCGCATTCACACCATCCAACCATTTACTTTAACTTTTAACTATTATTCACCTGTCTCTGTAAAGCCACTCTCTAGTCTGTATATTTACTGATCAGGGGCATAACTAGAGGGGAGCACTGATGCAGTGGTGCCCAGAGCTGTGGGGGGCCCTAACTACTAACCTTCCCTTCCTCCTTCTATACAGCTGTCCTACAGAGAGGACTGTACTTAAAGGGGCACTAGGGCGAACATTTTTAAAATTTAAAGTAGGTGCAAACATTGACAAATAAGAAGCACATTTTTTCCAGAGTAAAATGAGCCATAAATTACTTTTCTCCTATGTTGCTGTCACTTACAGTAGGTAGGAGAAATCTGACAGAAGCGACAGGTTTTGGACTAGTCCATCTCTTAATGGGTGATTCTCAGGGATTTATTTATTTTCAAAAGCACTTAGTGAATAGCAGTTGCTCCGTCCATCTGCCAAAAAACTGTGTAGCGTGCAGGGAAGCTGGCCAGCATCTTTGTATAAATGCTTTTTAGGGAATATCTTTATAAAGAATAAAAGCCTTGCTGAGAATCCCCTATGGAGAGATGGACTAGCCCAAAACCTGTCACTTCTGTCAGATTTCTACTACCTACTGTAAGTGACAGCAACATAGGAGAAAAGTAATTTATGGCTCATTTTACTCTGGAAAAAACGTAGTTCTTAATTGTCTATATTTGCACATATTTTAAATTTTACAATTTTTCGCCATAGTGCCCCTTTAAAGGGAACCAGAGATGAACGTTTCACACAAAATAAACATATCAGTTGATAGCTTGTAAAGAATAAATGCTCTACCTGATAATTTTGCCGCTCTGGTGTGCCTTTTTTAGTGTTTTTTATCCATTATTGCTCCAGGAAAAATCAAATATGGCCGCCAGCTCATATCCCTTCTCCTTCCGGGTTATATGAGTTGTTCTGGATGTGCTGTCTAGGCTATATGAGACTAGGCTGCTATCTAGGCTATATGAGAAAGGCTGCTGTGTGCTTTCATTTTGGTATGATGTACTGCCTGTAGGAAGTGTCTCTCATAGGAATGAAACTGCCGTTATTATCAGTATCTAGTGCACACAGAGCACACAGGGATCATATTGCAGCCACAGAGCTTCTCTCTCAGCAGAGCAGCCCCTCCCAGTCATCACAGCTCTCAGTATGCAAAGCAGGAAATCTAAGCCAGGAGAGGGGAAGGCTTGGGCTTGAAAACACTTCACAGAAGAGTGACTCAGCTATAATGATTCCAGGTCAAACCTAGACTGAATAGTCGGTGGATTCTTATCACAGCTGCTAATAGACTAATTAAGCAGATAACAATGAAACTAAAAGCAGGGTAGGTGTTTACTGTCATGTTCCCACTGATAAATGTAATAAAATACATGAGGGTGCTTCATCTCTGGTTCTCTTTAAGATCAGGTGTTTTTGTGGCAATACTTGTTATGGGTGTGAAGATCATAATGGCACACTTGTTTTATGGCCCTTGTGAGATGGGCCCTCAGGCTGTGATAGGCACCAACGGGAGAAAAGCGAAGAGGTGTGAACATTGGTGAACATTGGGAGCCCCATGATTAGTAGTTATGCCACTGATACTGATCCTTGCTCCTTACATGTCATTGCTTTAACTCCTTCTACTTTCTGCCATTGTAGGGAGAGGATGGTCGCCCTGGGTTGGAAGGGGACCGTGGACCTGCAGTAAGTACTTCATATATCCCATTTTCATCCATCCTCTCTCCTCTGTTCTTTTGCAAATGATTCTACAGGTGCTTTTTCTAATGCAATTCCATTATCCTTTCATTAGGGCCTTCCTGGTAACAGAGGGGAACGAGGGGACAAGGTAAGGTTACATCATAAGACAAACAGCAGATCTGTATTTTTCCCAATAAATCAGATTTGTTTCATAAAGCTCTCCTACTAAAGCCTTTTACACGCGTTTGAGGGCTGTCGCCCAGCAGAGATTGGGACTCGATCCCACTGGAAACAGTTTTGGGCTGAGTTCTCTAGAGACGTATCTCTAGCTTAGAGGCTAGTAATGTGTCTGTTGCTATAGGTGGGGAGGAGGCAGGGCCGAATTTTTTTGGAAAGGCCACAAAGGCCATGGTCTTGGGCACTGAAAAATCAGAAGGGCGGCAGGATAAGGGGAGAGCCCTGTTTTGCTGCACACAGCCTTAATTCCAGAGCATTCCTGCATCTTCCTTACTTCCTGGTGTGACGAGACAGTGGTATCTTCTGATGATTCCGGGACATACAAGCTTCACTTTAGTGCCAAGGTTGTAGAGAGAAGAATTTCTGATCCGGGAAGAAGGTTTACTGCACAGCACACATTCCCATGAATATCTACTCCACTTTAGAACTCCAGCTGTCAGACAGTATAGACTCTGTTAATGACAATCCGTCTCTGGGAGGAGGTACCACCACAGTGCATGACTGAGCAGTTTTCTGCAGGTGGAGAGTAGGTTGTGTGTCTGATGTCTGCAGTCAAGTGACTCATCTATTGATATGGAGGGGGTAGGAGGAAAGATGCACGGTCCATAGGCAGGGTGAGTGGGAGAAGAATGAGCTCAGGGGTTGCTCAGGCATTGGGAGTCGATCTTTAGGTGACATCAGGGGGCCGCTGTACACACTCTAGGTACCCGCTAGATTCACACTAGAGGTGGTCTTTATTGGCCTGGCTTAATCTAGTGTACACACACTAGTTTAAACTTGGCTGAACCTACCAATAAAGATTGCTTCGGGAGAGAATCTAGTATGTGTACATTATTCTCCCATACACCCCATCTGCCAAAAGCCACTGCAAGCTAGCCATGCGTTTGTACAGCATCAGGCCCAAAACTGACCACCGAGGGATAAATTGAAGGGATTTACAAGGTTTATCAGACAGATCATGGCTGAGTTCTACACGAACGCATTGCTAGCGTGCACATCTGTTGCTATGGAGCGAGTTGTGGGCCAGGGACGTAACAATCAGCCCGCAGTGGACGCAACTGCAGGGGAGCCCTGGGGGGTAGAAGCCTGGGGAGGGGGGGGGGGTGGCTCTGGGGAGCCGTTTTTAGGAGCAGGGCACAGTGCAGGAGGGGGTAGCAGCAGTCACACACTACAGGACCCAGAGCCTTCTCCCTCCTTAGGTATGTATCTGTTGTTTTATTTAAAGGGGCACTACAGTGAAAAACTGTAAAATTTAAAAACTGTGCAAACATATACAAATAAGAAGTACATTTTTTCCAGAGTAAAATGAGCCATAAATTACTTTTCTCATATAATGCTGTCACTTACAAAAGGCAGTTGAAATCTGACTGAAGTGACAGGTTTTGGACTAGTCCATCTCTTCATAGGGGATTCTCAGCAAGGCTTTTAATCTTATAAAGATATTCCCTAAAAAGGATTTAAACAATGATGCTGGCCAGCTTCCCTGCTCGCTACAGTTTTTTTGCCAGTTGGACAGAGCAACTGCCATTTACTAAGTGCTTTTGAAAATAAATATATCCCTGAGAATCCCCTATAAAGAGATGGACTAGTCCAAAACCTGTCGCTTCTGTCAGAATTCTACTACCTACTGTGAGTGACAGCAACTTAGGAGAAAAGTAATTTATGGCTCATTTTACTGGGGAAAAAAAATGTACTTTTTATTTGTATATGTTTGCACATATTTAAAATTTTACAGTTTTTCGCTGTCGTGCCCCTTTAAAAATCCTTCAGGCTCACTTGAAGGAGAAGACGATTCTGTCAGATCAGGTGAAGATCACGGAGATGGGACTGTTCATGGTGGTAAATTTATCTCCGTGACACTTTGATCAGCCACACGCAAGCTGATTTAGTCAGAGAACTGCCTAGGGGGATTTCATAAAGCATTTTTGTTGTATAAAAATCAGAGATTATTTAACGTGCGTTCTTGTGATGGACAGAGCCGACCTAGAGAGAATGAGTTTATTTATTACACAACAAAATAGTTTCACTTTCCACGTTATGGTTGTGACTACCTTGTACTGTTCTGTTCTAGGGTGACCCGGGATCTATGGGCATTAAAGGAGACAAGGTAACAGTACTCATTCACAGGAACTTCACGTCTTTAGTTTGTCTATCTTATAGTCCAATACTAATGTCTCTACTTACCTTCTAGGGTGATACGCTAACCATTGAGGGGCCTCTTGGGCCTAAAGGAAACAAGGGAGAACTGGTAAGCCACACTAGTCAACTACGGTAGTTAGAATTCGTCACAATAGTCAACAACGGTAGTTAGAATTTGGAATTATATCTGTATCTGAATACTAGACTGTGGCTGATAAAACGGACAACGCTACAGCTGACTATGCAAAAGTAACTTGCTTATTAATGATCAGCTATTGGCAAAGGATATGTTTTATCTTTAAAACATGGCAAGATGTGCTATATAATTATTATGTTGCTGATCAGTTGGCTCGTGTCCCTCCTACCCAGGCAAAGAATCTTTCTCCCTTTGTGTAGGAATCAAATCCACTTGCTCCTTTCTCCTAAAAGCTATAGTCTGGTCCTCTCTGGTGGACCACATCTGTACATTTTCTGTACACTCTCCCTCTCCATACACACACTTAGGACATGCAAGAGATACAGGTATACCCTTAAACTCCTAGCCCTTTTATCGCTAGAGCCGTCGACTGGGCAGGACTACCAGTAGTCCTGTAAGGGGCCCACAGTGACTGGGGCCTAGCCTCCTCCCTACTGAGTAACATACATTTATCTGTTTCTAGGCTCCAGCAGTGTGCACTGAACAGCAAAAGCAGCTACAGAGTTAAGGAATTCCACACTGCGGCACCAAAATGGTGTGCATTTTTTTCAGTCACAGATCTTAATTCCTCTGTTATTAGCTTATTAATTCACTGGATATCCAGACCAGGACATACCATGTTTAGCATAGGTAAACAGAAGAAGATTCGTTCCTTGAAGCTGGGGGTTTTGTGTTGGTTACATCAATTGGTTTTTCTTATAGCTGAGCAACAGGTCAGATTACAGAGCAGCACAAAGCTTCTGCACATGTGTGCTGGGCTGGGAGAGACCAGTAATAATGCCAGCCTTATCACTAAGATAACAGACTATGCAGTCAGGCTTTCTGAGTAAAAAATAGAGCACTCTGTGATAACCTATCCCCACAATGACTGACAGCAGCAAATAACCAGAGAATTCAGAATCCTGCTAAATTGTACCTAATCTGTATTGTCTTCTATCCTCTGTCACTCTCTATTCCTCCCTTCTCTTGCTGTGCCTCCCCTTTACCTCCTCCTTCCCTCCCCTCCCAGGCCCATATACAACTTTTTCTCCTGAGTTATCGCCCAGGTGATAATTTCACATCTTGTCATAAAATGCCCTTTAAACGACTAGCAAGCAAAGAAATACTAAAAATAATTTTGATGGTGCTTTTTCACCAACTTTTGGGTACTTTTTCCAGTAGTAAAATGCTGAAAAGTTATTTTAAAGAGAAGTAAATTATCTCATAGAAGATAACTCAGGAAAAAAAGTTAATTGCATATGAGCCCCAGGCCCATATGCAATTAACTTTTTCACCTGAGTTATATCCAAGGTTATATTTTCAAACTTGTCAATAAAATGCCCTTTAAACCACCAGAAAGCAAAAAAATACTTCAAATAATTTTAATAGTACATTTTCTCCCCTTGTCTCCATGACATTAACTCATTCTGTTTTTTCCTTATCTTTCTCTTTTTTTGTTTTTCCTTTCTTTGCAAAAAATGTATTGCATCTGATGCGCATTGTACTATTATTATGATGTTACTACTTAGCCCCCCTGCGAGGGGACAGAATAATTGTACTGGCATAATAAAAACTATTTGTGCTACAAAATAAAAACCTTTGAAACGAATACATAGCTAGAGTGGAATGGTGGTGCAGATGATCATTGGTGTTCTTGATAGTCAGGGGACCATTCTTTTTTTCAGGGCTGTTAAGTGCCTCAAGCTTGGTCTTGGACACACCCCTTTATTCAGGTTATAAAGCGTGGTGTGTTAGATCACACCCAAGCATGCTATTTTTCTTGTATATGCAAAAATTCTAAAAATCTCTATTTTACACCAGGGTGAACGAGGGATGAAAGGTTCGGAGGGTGAAAAGGGCGAGAAAGGAGACCAAGGAGTTGGTGGAGAAAGGGTAAAACAAGACCATACATAAGATGAAATGGATCCCTTTTTCTATCAAATATATACTAATGACATGCATGTGATATGTTTTTCATACCGGTATATCTCTGCAGGGAGTAAAAGGAGAACCGGGTGACAAGGGCGCCCCTGGCTTTGTAGGGCCTCGTGGACCAGGTGGACAAAAGGTACAACAGATGTTAAAATTTACTACAGTGGTTTATAACATATACGGAATGTCTTTTCCTTGTTACATTGCGGAGTTTCACAATAGTGGCGTCAGGTATTTGGTTCTTGCTAATAAGAGTGTAACGGTCTTGTGTCGTAGCTCAGATGTCTGATTATATGGTGTTCTGCAGAATCACCAATAATACAGACGCTATACCTGATTATGGGTGACCTGCAGAATCACCAATAATACTAGTATAGCAGACAAAGAGCTGAGTGTGTAGTGATTTGGTGCAACCGTAAATTTAATAGTGAATGAGACCTCACCAGAGGGGCTGGTGAGGTACTATCAGTACACTGAGCGTGCACTAAAGTACAAGCTCCAGCAAGCTGGAGAAACAATACTGAAAGACGCTGAATCTCCCGAGGAGCGGGTGATTCAGAATGTACTGCAGGCAAGAGAACACCCAAGGGGCGGGTGACTCAGACTGTACTGCAGCCTAGTGATCACCCTAGGAGTGGGTGAGTCAGACTGTACTGCAGCCTAAGAGACACAATAAACTACAAATGACAGATTACCTAAGAAGCAGGTAATTAAGGCTGTACTACAGCCTAGCAGAACTCTTTCACCAGAGGAGCTGGCGTTGCTAGCACCTCACCAGTAGCGAGGGCCCACTGGTGAGTAGAATGGTCAGGCAGGCAAGGTTCGGCAACAGGATCGTGAGACAAGAGAGTAATCGGTAATCAGGCAGAGGTTCAGCAACAGGAAGGTATGTATCGGTACAGAATCGTGAGACAAGAGAGTAATCGGTAATCAGGCAGAGGTTCAGCAACAGGAAGGTATGTATCGGTACAGAATCGTGAGACAAGAGAGTAATCGGTAATCAGGCAGAGGTTCAGCAACAGGAAGGTATGTATCGGTACAGAATCGTGAGACAGGAGAGTAATCGGTAGTCAGGCAGAGGTTCAGCAACAGGTAGGCAGATAGGCAAAAGTACAGGATCAGAAAGCAGGATCAGAGTCAGAGTAAATAGCTAAGAGTCATACACAGGAGATCAATACAGTAAGCAATATCCTAGTCTTGGTGTGAAGTCCTTGGCATCAACACCCGGGAACTAGTCTTAACAAATAACAATAGCAAGTAGCAATATCCTAGACTAGGTGTGAAATCCTTAGCATCAACACCAGGGATCTAGCCTAAGGACTGAGCGCTAACACGCAAGTATTCATGACAACAGACAATGAGTGAATGAATCCCGGAGGCTTAAGAAGCAGAGGAGACCCCACTGGCGCGCCCCCCTTCCATCAGCCAATCCTAGGCGCCGTGGGACTCCTCTGACGTCAGCCGACCCGTAGGTCAGCTGACGGGCTTTCTCCCCGCATAAAGGTCCCGTCTGTGCGCGCGCTCGCGCGCTAAGGCGACCCCCTGCCCGAGAGAACGTTCCGTCCTCGGCGTCCTAGATGCTGGACGGACGGATGGCGTATGGAGGCAGCTGCGGCGGCGGTGCTGTTCGCCGCAGCTGCCTCGTGTCTTACAAAGAGCCTTTTTATGCTATCAGTTACATCAAATATTTATCAGGAATGTGCTGGAACTAACTCCAATAAAAAATAACCACATATAAAAAAAAAATACTGTATCACATTTCACATGAGGATCCTTATTCAATTCACTTTTTCTCCAATGTTTTCTCCTAGGTGATATTTTCAAACTTGTCAATAAAATGCCTTTTAAAGTACCAACAAGCAAGAAAAGACTTAAAATAATTTTGATAGTACCTTTGCACTTACTTTTAGGTACTTATTCGATTACAAAATGCTGAAAAATTATTTTAAAAAGAAGTTGAAAAATTATCTCCTGGGAGAAAACTCAGGTGACAAAGAAAATTGCATATAGACCCTTATCAATTATATCCTTTTAAGCAGGGGCATAACTAGAAATCACTGGGCCCCCCTGCAAAACTTTGGATGGGACACCGAATAGGGGCTGTGTACAAATCTTTCCCTACAAAACTTTGTATTATTCTTTATCAGTGGCTGAGCAGGTACAGTCATTAGAACAATTATGCAGAGAGCAGAAAGTTTTTTTCTCTTGGAGCCCTTAGTTGTCAGTCTCTTAGGACAAGGAAAAGAAACTTCTCCCCCCACCCCCCACCTGACCCCCTGTGGCTTCTGGGGCCCCCTACAGTTGCATCCTTTGCAGGGTCTATTGTTACACCCATGCTTAAGCCATCAGAAAGAAAGAAATAGTCATAATCATTTGACAGTTCTTTTTCAATTTTCGAATGCTGAAAAGTTAGTTTAAGCAAAAGATGAAAAATTATCTCCTGGGAGAAAACTTAGAAGAAAAAGTGAATTGAATAAGGGCCAAGTTATGTGAAATGTGATACAGTATTTTTTTAAAATGTGGTTAAGTCCAGTCTGAAGTCAGTCCTGTCATTGTTCAGTCCTGTCACCTGCCAGTCCAGTCTTCAGTTAGTCCTTTCATCAATCAGTCCTGTCATTGGTTAGCCCAGCCATCAGTTAGTCTTGCCATCAGTCAGCCCTGTCACCTGTCAGCCGTATCCTCAGTCAGTCCTGACACATCAGTCCAGCCAGTACTCTTGTCATCAGCCCAGCCTGCCCTCCCAGTTGGCTCCTCTTCCCTTACTGCAGGGAGCACCTCTCCTTTTCTTCTTATCACGAGTGGATCAGCCTTGGGGGTTGTGACCTGGTGGGCACCAGGCAGCAAAGAAGTGCATTGCCTGCTAGGGGTGGTGGCCCATCATCCCTTGAGGGGTGCACTGCTGACCCATGCCCACTTAGACCCGATGCCCTAGGGGTGCCTGCACCAATCACTGGTGCTGAGATAAACAGGCAGTGGGAGGGGGTGGGGGGGTGATGGGACACAGAGACATGTTTACTGCCTCATGACAGGTTTCTATGCCCCCCCAAGTCGCTCTCTGCCCCCCCCCCCCCCCCGTACTATAGCCCACCAAAAGTGGCAACAACTATTGTCGCTAATCTCAAGGGTAAAGGAGAAGATTCCCTGCCATTGGGTAGCTGTCTCTCCCTGGTCACTCCCCCTGCTGCTCCCCCGCCTCCCTGCACGCTGAGAGAGAATCTCACTCTCTTTCCAGCGTCGTGACCCCAGAGATCACAAAAATGAAAGTAAGCTGATGCAGGCCAACAGAGCAGCGGGGATGGCGGTTACCTGATCTGCCCAGCCCCCCGGATCAGGAAGCATAGTTTTTTTTTAATTTTATGTGCCCACCTCAGGCTCTCTTTAATATCTAATATCGGTGTCTAGGGTCAATATATGGAGCTAAATAACCTATTTTTGGTATAAAAATCAGAGTGCCTAGAGAAACCCATTCAAACTCCATGCGGATGTGTTCTGTCTAGGATTTAAACTTTGGACTGTATTAGAGGAAAGTGAGAGTGCTAAACATCAGGCATCCCACATATTTAGAATTTGGTTTTAAAGGGAACCTTAACTGCCGTGGGAAAATAAATTCACTTACCTGGGGGCTTTCCCAAGCCTCCTGCAGCCGTCCTGTGCCCGCGCCAGTCCTTCGGTGCCAAACGCGTCATGCGGACGCGCTTTACTGCAGTTTACGACGAGGAATGCGGAAGAGGCCCGAGGACGACTGGCAGTCGTCCGAAATCGAAACTTAGCGGCGGAGGGAGACCGGAGGGCACCGAAGGACCGGCGCGGGCACAGGACGGCTGCAGGAGGCTTGGGAAAGCCCCCAGGTAAGTGAATTTATTTTCCCACGGCATTTAAGGTTCCCTTTAAGTGTCGGACCTACACCTGTCTTTATGTTGTTTGGAATCTATTTCAGCTTACATAATGTTATCATTTTTTTTTGTAATTATTATTTGTCATTATTCTAGGGTGAAATGGGAGAACAAGGCGAAGCAGGAGAAGCAGTGAGTCATCATTTTGTGATACTTCTTATGGAGAAAAAGAAAATACACACTTAGTTTGGCTCAGCATGAAATTTGGAAAGTGTACACTCTGGCTAAAGAGACTATGAAGCCTGATCTTATATAGGAGAGAACAGAGGCGCCAAAAGGATAAAAGGGGTTTTAAATGAGCTTAAAAGCCAAAAATTTGGTAATTAGAGGAGGCAGTGGTGGACTCCAAGCAGACACAACACGACTGTACATTCAGTCTATTTATTAACGAACTCCAGATAAAACAAAGCAACGAGTTTCAAGGGTCAGTGCCCGCTTCCTCAGGCAATAGGAAAAGGAGTTACAGCATCTAGCAAAACAAACAACACTCGGCACCTCTATGAAGCCTAATCTACACAATCGATGGATCCCCTTCAGATAAAAAGTTATAATTAATTGATGTGTTTTTTCTTTTAAATCGCCCCCCTCCCTGAGCCTCATATACGATCACTTCCTTTGTGTAGCCCCACCCCCTTGCAGACAAGTGCCACAGTGCTTCTGTGGCACTCTTTATCTCCGATGGCACTCATCTGCATGGGGGTTGGGCTACATGCCAGATGTCAGCACATACGGGGGAGGGGGGATTGGAAAGAAAAAGACACTGCAAGTCATTATAACTTTTTATCCAAAGGGGATCCATATAATGTGTAATTTAGGAATTATAGACTCTTTAAGATGCAGGAACTATTTTAGAGCCACTCTCAGGGCTAAAATGGCGCCATTAGTTAGCAAGACACGTTCTTCTATATAGCTCCACCCACTCAGGAGGAAGGCGTTGGGATTAGCACATCAAAGTTTCTATTAACCGATCCAGTGAGCTAGCAGCTGTGTTATTTGTTCAGCGATTTGCTAGCCCCGATTTCCCCCTCCAGGGTGAAGCCAATTAAGGGCTAATTCAGTGGCTTAATAGAGTACTGGTTAGGGGCACTGCCTTTGAGATGTGAGACCAGGGTTCGAATCCTGGCTAGGGTCAGTACCTATTCAGTAAGGAGTTGAAGGCAAGACTCCCTAACACTGCAGGGTGGCCTCCTGAGCGCGTCCCAGTGGCTGCAGCTCTTGAGCGCTTTGAGTCCGACAGGAGAAAAGTGCTATACAAATGTTCGGACTAATTCACACTCGGCACAAAATCTTGCGATTGAGTGCGATTTGCGCTTGTGATTCAAGTTCAATAGAATGAGAATCACATCGCAATCGCCCCCGAAACGCTGCATGCAGCGCGTTTGCGATTGATTAAAATCCCAACCGCTGCAGTGTGAATGTATCCATAGGGATACATTAGTAGCAGCGCTTTGCTGATCGCTGGCGATCAGCAAAGCGCTGAAGAATCGCCAAGTGTGAACCAGCCCTTACATGTTTGGAGAATTTTGCATTAACCATTAATGGCCACTCGGCATTATTTTTTCTGAATTGCACATAATTGGGGCTGATTTACAAAAAAAAAAAAGGTACAAAGAAATGCAAAAAGTGAGTCCTGATTAGTTGCTCTAGTCTAGGTAGATGCTTCAGATTTGCTTCAGTATTCTCTATATTTGTAAATCAGCTCCAGTGACTTTAATAGTTCATCATCATCTGGCCGTGAATGACTTGGTCAGGGACAACTATATCATGTCTGTTCGAAGTTCAAGAAAGAAGAACATTACATTTCTAACTTATGATAATTGACTCATTGTTGGTGTAATTATAATGGCATTTACCCCCATGTGTGTGATCATGCCCCAGCTTACGTGGTCAGTGTTCAGCATCAAGTTTTTTTTCTTTTTAGGGTAAACCAGGAAAGGATGCAATGCCTGGATCTCGTGGTGAGAAAGGAGAGGCTGGTCTCAATGGACTTAGAGGACCCAAGGTAAGAAATGTATTCCAGGTTCCTAGTAGATCAGGTCATAGCTGGAGGCCATGAGCATGAGGCCCTACAGCAAACTTTACAATAGATCCGCTTATGCTTGATGCAGTCTCCATGAATAGGAAACTGTCACTATGGTTGGCCAGGGAAGGGGTTCATGGGGGCTAGGAAATGTCCCTATGGGGGTGAGTTGTTGTTCAGTAGGAAGTAAATCAGTAGCATAGAGAGAGAGTGAGTAAGGGGCTTAGAATTGGCAATGGGTAGTGGGCTCCTCAGGGCCTATAGCAGTTGTTGTAGCAGTTTGACTGCTGATAGGTATGACTATTACACTGTACTCTACACTGACCTGAGGAACATACATTGTTATTGTCATTAATGTATTCAGCACTAATCAGGGGCATAACTATAAATCATGGGGCCCACCAGCAAAACTTTGATGGGGCCAGACAATGTTCACTTGCCAACCACTTGTGATGCTCACAGCCTGGGGGCCCACCTGGGAAGAGTCATAAAACAAGTGTGGACATCGTAATCTTCACACCCATACAGAGCCGGGACAAGGTCCTCCAGCACCCAAGGCTGAGACACCAAAGTGCGCCCCTCCATCCCTCCCACCCCAGCCGTCACACACTGATTGCTATTAGACTAAGAGGTGCCCCAGGGCCCCCAACCTCCCCAACACCTTAATCTCTAGTTATCTGGCTTGCAGTCACTGCCATGTATCCCCTTTTCTTATTTCTTTCTGCTTCAAACACAATTATAAATGACAGCTGCATGAATTCTGCGCCCCCTCCTACACTGCGCCCTGAGGCTGGAGCCTCTCCAGCCTATGCCTCGGCCCGGCCCTGCACCCATAACAAGTGTTGCCACAAAAAGGAAGGAATTCACACTGACGGATCTCCAGCAATGCTTAGCTACTAAGATAAGGAATTACACACAGGGTATTTCTCTCCTTCCTGCTTCTTCCCCCACCCCTTGCTTGTAGAGTAGTGAGACACAGGCTGGGGGCTGGAATTATTTGTCTGTGATCTGTCTACACAGGAGCAGCTTGCTAGCAAGTAAGGCTTAAACCATGCCAACAAACTAGTCAAGTACATCTATAGGTAACTTTTCTTCAATAATAAGACCATCATTTGGACAACCTATTTTGCTCAAAAGCCTCTGAGTTCTGTTTGTGATGTTTACATTTGGTTCCTATCAATATCTAAAGTTGGCCATTCAAACATTGATTTCGATCACCCAATTGGGCCCACCAGCCAACCCAGTCACCGCCCCCCCCCCCCCCCCCCCCCCATCAAAATGTGAAGCTGGATTTGCCACCACTAATAGATGCCCTGGTTGTCACTAAGAAAGGAAGTAAAGTGCAGAGTAAAGTACAGAGCATTACAAGCTTAGCACTAACCACCCACATCTGATATTTGCAATACGTTGGTTGCTCAAAAAACAGATGTGTACACGCTTTAAAAATGAGAAAAAGACACAGAGAGCCCAATATGGTGTAGTATGCTCAGGACAATAGTGGATAATGTAATGTGAGAAGGTTATACTCACAAACAAGGGTTACTGCTGAGGCAACCACTGTGAATGCAGGTGAGGAGATTAGACCTGTCCTCACTCAGGGTTAAGAAGTCGCTCTCTGTAGATAGAAGAAAGGTAGGGGTGGGTCCCCCTTCCACCAAGGGTGGACACTATAATGACTTTGATGAACAGAGGCGCCAGCAGAATAAAAACAACAATTAAAAGTTTTAAAATATGCTGGGGAGGCAGTAGTGGACTTACCTCCGAAAGCAGACTAGACTACTTGTCTGACATAAATAAACACTTTATTAGTACCCCAATAGATGCAACGCGCTTCGCAGGACCAAGCCCGCTTCATCAGGCAATAAAACGGGACAAAACAGTAGCTCTCAGGTAGCACATATAGCGCCTCTGTACAGAGAGCTACTGTTTTGTCCCGTTTTATTGCCTGATGAAGCGGGCTTGGTCCTGCGAAACGCGTTGCATCTATTGGGGTACTAATAAAGTGTTTATTTATGTCAGACAAGTAGTCTAGTCTGCTTTCGGAGGTAAGTCCACCACTGCCTCCCCAGCATATTTTAAAACTTTTAATTGTTGTTTTTATTCTGCTGGCACGCTTTAAAAATGGTCTTAAACCACACAAAAAAACACAAATGAAGGTAGGCTCTATTGTACAAGCAATGCATGCTGTAAAATATATGATGGGAATATGCTTGTTCACATCCCTTTGTACTCTATTCCAGGGAGATCGCGGTGTGAAGGGAGCTTGTGGCCAAGATGGTGAAAAAGGAGACAAGGTAAAAGGGCACTTTACATGAAAAATAAAAATAGATTAATACCTATGCATATCGAATATTTTATTCTACTGGATCTTGTATTTTTCACTGGAATCTTGTATTCCTCACTGGAGTCTACCATGTGAGCCCCTCACATGTAGTGTATTGACATTGCCTGTGGAGTGCCTCTTCCTAATGTAACTAGTATCACTGTGTGGAGCAGGGGTGGGGTGGTGAACCTGCTTGGAGAAGGGCACCGGCATTATTTAGCTCTCCTGGCGGAGGATTGAGCTACTATAGGAGTTCCCAACCCATCTGCATTTGAAGCAACAGTGCTGTCTCTGTTGGTTTTTCATAGTTTACAAACAGTGGTGGAGTGGTGGACCACTGGAGATTTGCACCACTCTACTTCTACAGGAACCTACGGACTTGTTATACAGGTTTTATAGTTTACAGCAGGGTTGACCAAAGTCCAGCCCGAGGGCCAAATGCCTTTTCCAGTGGCCCCCAAAGCTCCTGTGAGATTTTCATTGCCTGCAGCTTGCAGGCCGTTGCTGTGGTGCCAACCTGTGTCACTGCTCTGCCTCCCCCTCTGCTCTCCTACAGTCCCATGGGAATAAGTATGGAAGTACAAAGAAATACTCGCCGTAGTGTATACTCTGTATACACTGGAAGATGTCAGCCATTTTTTGTAGTCCTATAGTGATTACTATGGGACAGCGGAAAATGGCCGCAGGAGTCCTGGTGGAGGAGGAGAAGGTAAAACAGAGACATGGACAAAGAAAAAATGAATAATTGCTCCAAATTTCAATAAACAAGACAAGACAAGACAAGACAAATAACATTTATATCGCGCTTTTCTCCTGGCGGACTCAAAGCGCCAAACACGCCTCCCAGATGCTAGCACTGGTAAAAAAAAACATATCAAAACAAAATGGACCTCAAACCAGTACAGCTGCACTCAAAAAGAGAATTTTTATTGCACTAATAAGCTACAAATTGTGATTAAATAGAGCATTACAAGGCGGTCATCCATTGTTTATACTTCCGCAACCAGCGCTACAGTCAGGAAAGGAACTATACACTGAAGGTGCATGGCACTGAATTGCTGGATTGCACGTGGTAGAGTTGCTTGAGAGGTTGCATCGCAAAACAGGTCGTATGCCTTTTTTCTATTTTTAATGAGCATTGTATGAAACTAACAGCAGTTAAATCCATAATAAATGGCTGATGGGACTTGCTATTCATGGATCTTGTGCTCCATAGCATATTTAGGAAGCTAAGGATCATTTTTTGCAAGAGGTCACATGTACATGGACTTTTGAGTCTCTGGACTGAATACTGCACTACTGTTTTTTTCTGGCCAGTAAATTTTTTTGAATCTAGTGATCACTAGCTCAGCACCTTATTCCTATGAAGGGACTATTTGATTCATGTTGGGGGCAAGTGTGACTGTGATGTATGGTGTTTCTTTATTGCTCAATTTAAGGCACATGGAATTTTACCCTTAATTGTTTTGGGGTTTTTTGCTCTATTTAATCACAATTTGTAGCTTATTAGTGCAATAAAAATTCTCTTTTTGAGTGCAGCTATACTGGTTTGGGGTCCATTTTGTTTTGAAAACAGAGACATGGGCCTGGACTTGATGAGTGAAGAGTAGTCACTTATGCCAGCAGTTATATTCTCTAGTCGGAAGTATTGGACCAATCAGAGAAAATGCAAACGTTTACCACTTGGAATACTGTGGTAATTTTAGACCAAATTGCGTTATTCAGATTTTCACTGTAAACTACCGCATTATCTGATCAGTCCAATACTACTGATTATTTCTGAGTCCAGTGATTGGCCTAAAATCTGAAGATTAAAGGGAACCTTAAAGAGACTATGACCCCCAAACCCCCCACTGCGACACTTGGTCGCAGACTTGGTCGCTCCTGGAGGCAGGGCTAACGGCTGCAGCCCTGCCTCCAGTCGCGTCTGTCAGCGGCGCATCGCTGCCTCTCCCCTGCCCCTCTCAGTGAAGGAAGACTGAGAGGGGCGGGGGAGAGGCGGAGATACGCGCTGACAGACGCACGTGGGGCAGGGCTGCGGCGGTTAGCCCTGCCCCAACCAGGAAGCGCTCCCCCGCATTACGGAGGGGATTTGGGGGATCAGGGACCCCCTTTAAGCCGTGGGATAGCGGCGGTTTAGCAGGGGCACACATACCCCTGCTAACTCTGAGGTCTGAAGCGAGATTTATTCTCGCTTCAGACTCTCTTTAACTGTGGCATAGAAAAAGTTTCACTTACCTGGGGCTTCTACCAGCCCCCCGCACCCGTCCTGCCCCGTGGCAAGCTTACTGCACCTGCGCAGGACGTGTTTGCTGACATGAACGCGTACAAGGATACACGGTAATCCGATTTCTGCTAAAAAAAAAACCCTGGCATTCACTGATTAGTTTAATACTTCTGAGTTCTGTGATTGATCTCAAATTTTCGGTTTGCAGCAATTCAGCAAAATTCCGATTTCTGCAACCAATTACCGCTGAAGTAAGGACTCAGACATTGCTATTCCGCTGATATTTTCCGATCAGCCGTACTACTGATGACAAAGAGATCCTTAGTTATGTTGCAGTTGAAAGTTTCGTCACTTCAGTGTTTGAATGTTTTTGAATGGTAGAAATGATGTATTGGTGGGCCCAGTTATAATATGTGTTTCTTTTTTTTGTTGAAGATTTTTACTAAACATTTTTTTTTCTCCAGGGAGACACGGGCATGGTGGGCCGCAACGGGATTCCTGGAAAAAAAGGAGATGCGGTACGTAGCGACGTTTTCAGCGCTCAACTTAAAACCCATGATTCAGGAACAAAAAAAACAAAAACAAATAAAAAACTGTCATGTTTTTCACAGTAATAACTATATTATGTGTGGTGCATACTGTAAATATAAATTGTATTTCTCTAACTTGTTTTAGCACCTTACAATTAATAAAAAAAAAATTACAAATGATGACCAGGAGATGAATTTGTCTGCTAATTATATCAGTCTATATTATGATATCTCATAAGCATCTTTTATCTACAGGGGGAAAATGGAATCCCCGGGCATTCTGGTTTACCTGGCAAAGAAGGACTTGTCGGTGCTAAGGTAGAAACAAGTGAATGCTGCATGATGCAATTTTTTTTGTACATAATTAAAGGTTGCATTTATATGTAATAAATTCAAACATACTCTTTATAGGTGTTCTGGACAATATAAACAGAGTAACTCCTTCCCCACTGCTGCAACATGTATCTATGCCCCTCTGGACTCCACTTAAAAACCAGGAGCGTAGATACACGTATCATCAGCTTACATGCTGCGCCAGTGCGTGCACCCGCTCCCAGCCGCTACACCACCCAGGGCAGAATACAGAATGGTGGACGGGAATATGTGCTCCCAAAGCTGATCAAACTGCCTGTAACGAATAATCAACAGTATTAGCGAGATGCCAGTGATCAAAGTGCAATTAAACACACCAGAACACACCAAAACGCATTACTTCCGGTGTACTATTCAGTACACAGGAAAGTGTGGTGGCATTTAGTGGACAAAAAAGAAGAATACAAGCATAGATACATATGACTTATAAAAATAAATAAAATCTCCATTTATATATTAACCCTTTACCCCCCCCCCCCCCCCCCCCCCCATTATTATCAAAATAAGACACTTATTTAAAATACAGCATAAAAAAATACATGAATAGTACCTTAGGGACTCAGTTCTTTTATTTCCAAATAAAATATTGTCGCTATACATTGTACTAGGACAATCATTTACTGTAAACGTTATAATAACTGGGACAAGTGAGCAAATAAAATGTGTGGGTTTTATCTATTGTAGTGCATTTTATTTAAAAACTATAATAGCTGAAAACTAAGAAATTAATTTGTTCCGTTTTTTCTTATTCTTCCCTGTTTTTCTAACAATTGATGTACTTCGATGGCAAAGATCATGTTCACATATTTAGAATTCCCATTATGTAAGCTTTAAATGTTTCTTATTTGCTTGTGTCCTTTCCTTTTAGGGTGACAGAGGCATGGAAGGATTGCCGGGTAGTAAAGGTGATCAAGGAGAGAAAGGCGATAGGGTGAGTATAAATGCCAGACATTCTGCTATGGTGTCACCCCAGACTCTGGACTCTGCTTTAGTCTTCAGAAACAAGTCTTGTTCCGCTAATGCAACATTTCTAACATACGTCCCTTCCTAACTCAGGAGACCAAACTAGTAGTTCTAAGGTTTGAGGTGAAAAAAACTTGATGAGATAAACAATTGTATCTCTACTCCTACTCCTAAAAATGTATTTCTTTAGATACGATACAACATTTACAATAGAACATTTACAAAGTAGATTTAATGTTTTATTGTCTCTGCTCAATGGCAGTCTGTTAAGTGTCCCAGAATTAAAATACATGAACTAATGACCTTTCTTTATCTATTCCCTATATTCAAACGTTGTTCTCTGCAGGAAAACATTTTATGGGTGTAATTCGTTATCAGTGAGGGTTGTACTACAATCTAATCTGCTAGGGGCATTCCTGTAGGGTTTCCAGTGCTGCAATTGGGCAGCTCTCTCTCCCTGGCCATGCCCCCTGCCGCTCCCCCGCCTCCCTACACGCTGGATGAGAGACACACAGACACAGTCTCTCCTTGCAGCGTTGTGACCCAGAGGTCATAAAAGTGAAAGTGGGCCAGTGTGGCGGAGTGCGGCACTGATCTGCACAGCCCCCTGGATCAGGTAGCATAATTATTTTTTTTTTATTTGATGAGCCCACATTAAGCTCTGTTTAAGCATTCCCTCATAATCTTACACCTCGACTGCTGCAAAAGCTTCTTCTCTGGTGCTCAACTAACTGGACTCATCTTTAAAAGCTATAATGAATGTTGCTGCCAGATTTATGTGCCGTTCCCACCAGCCTAAATGCGCTCCTCCTCTCCGCTTGTTCCTTCTTGTTTCCAATCTACTTGACAATAAAGTCAATCTCCTGATCTATGTGCGAGGTGTTTTGCTGAAATAATACATTTATCCCCTTTCTAGGGTACTGTAGGGCCAATTGGTCCACCTGGCACAAGGGGAATTGATGGGACTCCAGGTCCTCCGGGTTCTCCAGGGCCGCCTGGTCCAAAAGGCCCTGAAGGTCTTCAAGGACAAAAGGTGAGACTGTCACAATGATACTCAATAACGAGGATACATTACATAAAACGTTTTTTACAATTCAAGGTTACGAAATTAGAAAGAGGAAATCATAATCATAACATGCTTTGGCTCTTTCTACTTTCACTATTTCTTTACTATATGGATTGGCCCATTATGGAATGAAAAGGCTTCCAGCATTCACAGGTCCTTTCCTGAGGTTTTTGGGCTTAGTTTTGGAGTACTGTGGTGCAAACTTCCAGTACTGGTTATTATGCTGTATTACCGCATGCATATTCAATAAGTGTAAATCGAATATTTATTCTGAAAGAGTCCTGTTTGGAAGTTTGCATCACTGGATGAATTATGGGAGGGTTGATGGACCTCTCACCTTAATGGGACTCCCCATGACACATGGTCATATCCCTGAGGCTGACAGAATCTAATTGCATAGCTTTGGAATATTGGCATTTAAAATGAGATCAAGGGTAATCTACCAATTAAAACACCAACACCTAGACACTAGTAGCTGAGATCAAACAACACAAATGGCCTACACTTAGTTTTGGTTAGGACTAGGAGATGCCTTTTTTATGGGCTGACCAAAAGTAAATGTTGGCACGTTGCATCTCATGAACGTCAGAATGGAGTCTCTCAGGAATTGAGCCCTGAAAGGGAAGATTGTTTTGGCTTGCTAAGCTGGCCAGCCAACTACACAGTCTTCTGTTTGATCAATGTTTTAGACAGATTACCAAAATGTATTACTATTGATTTACAAAGCACCAACATATTCTGTGGCGCTGTACAAAGTAACAAACAACATAATACAACATAATACAGACCAATATATGAAATACAGAGTTGGTATAAAATG
Organism: Hyperolius riggenbachi; assembly: GCF_040937935.1. Classification (NCBI taxonomy): domain Eukaryota; kingdom Metazoa; phylum Chordata; class Amphibia; order Anura; family Hyperoliidae; genus Hyperolius; species Hyperolius riggenbachi. The sequence continues at coordinate 49,261,059 of NC_090654.1, forward strand.
CAGAACTGGTCATTACAGTGACAAAATTAATATGAATAAATGTGTAACAAAATCCAAGACACAAAAGGGCGAGAAAGCGCCGTCCTTGCAAGCTTACAATGGAAGGGGAGGGGGGGGGGGATCAAGAGGTGGGATAGCACACAATATTAATGCTTAGAGGCAGTGTGTTTTAGGTTATCTAGTAGGAGTACAACTTGGCCAGAGGTCAAAAGTTGATCTTACATAAGGTAGAGCGTATGCTTGGCGGAAAAAGTGAGTTTTGAGGGCACGTGTAAAGATGTCAAAAGTTGGATCTATGTAGTTTGGGTGCCCAGCTAATCTACCATTCAAATTCTGTTGAAGCTGCATCAGTCGCAACAGTTGTTTGTAACATTGCCCTTAAAGAAGAACTCCAGTGAAAATAATGTAATAAAAATGTGCTTAATTTTTACAATAATTATGTATAAATGATTTAGTCAGTGTTTGCCCATTGTAAAATCTTTTCAAGCCTTGATTTACATTCTGACATTTATTACATGGTGACATTTTCACTGTGGGCAGGTGATGTAGCTGCTGCATGCTTTTTTGGCAGTTGGAAACAGCTGTAAACAGCTATTTCCCACAATGCAGCAAGGTTAACAAACAGGAAACTGCCAAGAGTATGTACTCAGAATTTCTTTTTGGGAGGGGTTTCACCACAATATCAGCCATACAGTGCCCCCTGGTGGTATGTTTGTGAAAAGGAATAGATTTCTCATGTAAAAGGGGGTATCAGCTACTGATTGTGATAAAGTTCAATTCTTGGTCGGAGTTTCTCTTTAAGATTGCTCAAGCGGTTTGGCACGTGTGGCTGATTTCCCCACTAGTTTCATAACTAAACATAACTTTTACAGAGCAACAAGAAAATGGGATGCTGCTGTGGTTATTTACTCCTTGTCAAGTTCCATTTCAAATACCATACTGCAGCACCTGGAACACTTACTGAAGTTCACTTTGCATGCATTTGTTCTCCCATATAATGAACACAGTTGAGCTTGGCAGAAGTGATTTTTACTTAGATCAGCTCCAGTTGCCCAGATACAGGGAGGATAAGATAAGCAGAGACCTAACCAGTGCAGTGCTATTCATTGATGGAGCAGAGTGTTCAGTAGATGCAGATAGGCACCCAGTATAACAAGTTAGAACTCTTTACTGAAGAAAACGTGCAGAGACAAATCATACACCACCATTAGGTAATTATTTATTTATTTATTTTGTTTGTTGTATTTATAAAACGCCAACATATTACGCAGCGCTGGACATTAGTTTAGGTTACAGACAATATTTAGGGGTGACATACAGCAATACGACAATACAGGAATACTAGAAAACCAGATCAGGCAGCACAGTATGAGTACAAGGTAATGCTTAGTCAGTCACTGGATGGGAGCATGGAGATTAGGAAAGTTAGGTTCACTCAGATGCATCGCATGGGTGCACAGTAATGGAGGTGCATGATTAGGTAGGACACAAAAGGAGGAGGACCCTGCCCAAAGTCTTACAATCTAGAGGGAGAGGTAGGGACACGAAAGGTACGGGACCAGAGTTCTGCTGCGGGTTTAGAGCACTTGTGAGGGGTGGTAGGCCAGAGTGAAAAGGTGAGTTTTGAGGGCCTTCTTGAAGATGTTAAAGGAGGGGGCAGCTTACAGAAAGGAGCACAGAATGAGTACAGGAAATAATAATACCATAGAGATCATCACTGCACATTACCCACAGTGTGGTTGCTTTACTATACTGCAGTCTAAGTAATCGTTGTTAAATCCAACATTCACAGCTTTATCTTAACACATTTGAGGAGGTTTTACTGAAGCTATATACACATGCTAGACCAAACTTGGGGCTGGAGTGGCCATCCAGGGTTGTCTTGGCCAGGAATTTAGCATGTGTACAAGTCCCCTCTCCCTTTACTGGAGTCATTAAAAGACCTGGCATGTTCTTAAAAGACATTAACCCCCAAGCACTTTTTTATCTTCCTTCTTCTCTTCTTGTCTTCATCCCTTCTCCAAGGGAACCGACATGCCACTTGACTGTAGCCGGGAGATGCTTCTGTATGAAGCTCACATTAATCTTAAGTTGTTTATTTGAAATCTGAAGCAGAGAGCGTATATAAATTTCATCCCAAATCATTATGCCACTGTATCTCGGAAATGGTTGAGTATTGGCATGAGAAGTAGAGTTATGCTACATAAAAACTTTTCCACAAATCTGTGTTTACTTCATTATTTGTAAATTTTAAGGTGTGAAAGAAACAGAATAGACCATGCAATGTGTAAGCTATCCTGTTTCAACCTTAGTAGTTGGTTTATGAAGTTTTGCAGAAGTGTTCTCAATACATGTATTTTAACTAGCCTGTGTGACCCTACTTCTCAGGGAGACAGAGGTCCTCCTGGAGAGGCGACTGTTGGACCGCGTGGAATCCCAGGAATCCCGGGAGAAAGAGGTGATCAGGTATGACTTTAATCAATATCTCTTCTTGTGACTTTTTTTCTCATATTTTTTTTCACCCAAATTTATAAACCCTGTTTCTCAAATCTGCACTAATTATAAAGTAACATATTTCAGATTAAGAGCTGAGTTCAACTTTGCAATGCTTAGGTCAAAAATTGCTATTTATAAAATGTAAATGAGAGGTTACTCACTTACTTAGTTACATTGTTATTTGGGTTGAAAAAAGATATACGTCCATCGAGTTCAACCAGAGAACAAAGTACAACTCCAGCCTGCTCCCTCATATATCCCTGTTGATCCAGAGGAAGGCGAAAAACCCTTAAGGGCCCGTTTCCACTATCGCGAATCCGCATGCGTTGCCCGCATGCGGATTCGCACAGCCAGTACAAGTGGATGGGACTGTTTCCACTTGTGCGTTTTCCTGCACGTTTTTCTGTGCAGAAAAAATCTGCAGGGTAGGGCCCTCAGAATTCGCCTGCGTGTGGAATGCAGGCGAATCGCACGCAATGTATTTAATAGGGAAATCGCATGCGTTTTCCCCATGCGTTTTTTGCCACGATTTCGCATGCGATTTCGCATAGGTACCCATGTTAATTCACACAGGCAGTGACATGGTTAAAATCGCATCACCCTAACCTAATGCGAAATCGCGGCAAAAAACGCATGCGGAATCGCACCCGCATGCGATTTTCCTGCGGTGATTCGCCGGCGATTCCGCAACGCTATAGTGGAAACAGTCCCTCAAAGGCATGGTCCAATTAGCCCCAAAAGGACAGCTGGGCCGGCCAGCCCACCTGTGGTGCAGTTTGGTGGGAGTTTGTAGGTTCATGGAGGGTGAAGTCTAAGTTGCCAGAACATCTGTGCCTATAGGCTCCTGTGAGGTAAATCCGAGCCTGGGCTTCTGTAATTGTCAGCATTCACCAATCGACATTAGAAGCTGCTGGCAGTTGCCTTCCAAAGCTAACAAATGCTCTGGTTGTCTTTTCATGGCGTCCTGGAGGTGTGCGGCTCACAGGAAGTGGACCACAATTCTCAAGGCAGAGAGGAGAGAAAATGGACCATAATCCTCTGGGCCATTAAATCGCCATAAAAAGCTTTCAAATGTGAACGCTTTAACAAACGCTTTTAACCACTTACAAACATCTTGACTAAATGACATGGCGTTTGAAAGTGTGTAAAAGAACAGAAGCGACAGGCCTCCTCAGACATCAGTGTGAACTGGCCCTTAGGCTGGATGCTCATAAATATCGGGTGGTAGCTGTTTGTGTGGTTTAACCTCCTGTAAGCTGTTTTTGACTACATAGCAGGCAAAAGACATGGTATAAACATCATCAGATGCGTTTTTCACTTATGGTTTTCTGTGTCATTCTCCCATACTTTGTCTGCATGTTAAACAGATGCTTGGATTTTCTAATACCACTTTCATCAGCGCATTGAATGGCGGGAAGACTCTATGGGCTCGATCCAAGTCACTTTTTCTCCTAAGTTTTCTCTTAGATACCTTTTTATATTTTTGTTTAAAATAACTTTTCAGCATTCTGCAACTGAAAAAGTAGCAACAAGCACCGTAGATGGAAAAGTACCATCAAAATTATTCTGAGTATTTTCTTCCCCTTCTGGTGGCTTAATAGCCATTTTACTGATAAGATGTGAAAATATTACCTAGCAAACTTAGGAGACAACAAATAATTGGATCAGGCCCAATCTGTTTTTGGTAAGCAAATGTAATTACCAGTAAGTAATTGCTCAGCTGAAAAACATTGCCATGAGAAAAAAAAACATGTTGGACACAAACCAAATTTTTCTAATCAGAGTGCCGTATAGTTGAAAGACCCATCTTGTCTTAGAGCCCTTCTACAATAGGAAACGCAATTGCATACAAAATAGTGCTGCAATGTACCGATACTTCCTTCTGTTCCTACTGCCCACGATTGCGCCGATATCCGTCTGGTACAAGAGCAAATGCACCAAGAATCGTGCAGGCCGGCGATTATGATTTGAGGAAAAAACAAATAACAGTTGTGGGAAAACAGCATCAGGATTTACATATTAATCGCGGCGCTGTTGCGAGAGGCAAAAAAGATGTGATCCAAAACGATAGCAGTCAGTTATACCTTTGTATTAGCTTTCTGCCTTATTCTTATTGTAATAATACCTTTTTTTTTCTTTGTTTTCAATATTTGTAGGGGCTTTTAGGACCGGATGGAGGTAAAGGAGAGAAAGGGTCTCCGGGAATGACTGTGAGTTACTCATTATATGCCACATTGTCTTCTTCAAATAAGATATTTATAGAACTCTTGTGTAATGGGCACAGCCATAGCTGTCATTTATGTATGCTCCTGTATCATGTATAAGCACCCACCTGTGTTCAGCACATCTGGTTTATTATTTAGAAGTTACCTAATCTAGTTTGGTTCCATTCCGATGGTATACAGTCCCTTTAGGCATAAAGTAAACCTGAAATTACAGTTTTACATGCACCGAAGAACCAACTGGCAGGACTGAGCCAGATTACCGGGGCTGGTTGTGGCCTAACAGGGGCACTCGGGAGGACGTCGAGGGATGCATCAGTGCTCATGGGGCTGGAGGAAGCCCCGGGTGAGTTAAAATCGTTTTATTTTGCGATCTCAGGCCGGATTTATACTTTTTCTGCCCCTAAGCTAAGTGTGTTGTGACTCCCCTTATGTGCAGCATCACCCCTCCTATTCCATGTGCAGCCACTCTTCCATGTGCAACATCTATATACTGCAGCACATCTGTTTAACCCTTTTTATTTAGAGGCTTGCCAATTTATTTTAAAACATTTTTTTTTATTTCTTCTTTGTTAGATTTCCTAGCTTCTAATTAGTACTGCTGTAATGTGTATTTATGGTAAATTGTCACCAGGGGGCAGTATGAGACAAAAAATAGAGATCCGATGGCAATCCCAGGGAATCCCAATGACGTAGTTCCTGCCCAGAAACTTAGGGTAACTTAGGGGCGGCTAGCCATGTTAGGCATGGGGGGGAGGGGCAGTTTAAGGTTAGGTGCCGGTGGGGTAGTCCTTAGTGCTAGCTATCGCCAGGGGGATCTTAGGGTATTGACAGAGGGGTCTTAGGGTTAGGTATTGTTAGGTGGGTCCATATTGTTAGGCATCACAGTGTGTGTGTGTGTGTGTGTGTGTGTGTGTGTGTGTGGGTGAGTCATTAGGGTTAGGCATCGCCATGGGGGATCAGATAGGGTAAGGCATTGAAAGGGAGGGCTCATGTGAGGGTAAGGTTAGGTTAGGTCATAGGAAAATATCAGTAAAGATTGTACCAATACTTACCATTACCAATCTATTTACCATCACCAATATTTTCCTATTGAAATGAACTAGTAGAATATCTGTAATTTTACTGATATTCTACTAGCGACTATCTCTGGCCCCTTTGTACCGCGGCGCCCTTTTTACATTTACATGTACTTATTATACTATCTCATTTAACAGCTGGAAATTCATATCTCTACAGTCTAGAATTAGAAATACACAACTCTGGTGATGTTTCTGAATGTGGCTCAGGTGTTGTATCATTCATTGTCCTCGTTAGGCAAGGGTCTTCTATGCTTAATGCTAAAACCTGCACTTCCTAATAGCTGGATGGGCCTGGTATTCAGCGCTTATGGCAATGGTGGGTTTCATACATTGTTTTCTATTCCAGGAGGAGGAGATACGGAATTATGTCAGGCAGGAGATGAGCCAGCATTGTGGTGAGTTCCAGCATCAATGTATTGAACATAATGCTTTAGTTATTGTTCTTGGGGAGGGGTGAGAACAATACATATAAAATGTATATTTTTCCCAGAGTAAAATGCACTATATATGACTTTTTTTCCTATGTTGCTGTCACTTATAGTAGGTAATAAAAAGCTGGCAGATCTGATTTTTTTTCTCTAGTCCATCTCCACACTATTTTGACAGTTGGACTGAGGAACTGCCATTCAGTAAGTGCTTTTTAAAATAAAGAAATAACTGAGAATCCTCCAAGATTACATGGACTAGTACAAAACCTGTCAGATCTCTTCTACCAACTATAAGTGAATAAGTGAACAGCAAAAAAGTAAAATTTAGTGCATTTTACTTTGGGATAAATGTACATTTATATGCATGTATTTAAAATGTTACAATTTTTTGCAATATTTGTCCTTTAAAGTGTACCAGAGACGAGCTGTTTAAACATTTTTTTACTCACTTACTTACTTACTTTACTTACTTACTGCTTCCTCCAGCCCCATAAGCACGGATGCGTCCCTCGCCGTCCTCCCGCGTTCCTCCATTAAGCTACAGTCTTTTCCGTTATTCAGCTCAGTAACTTCTGCGCATGCGCGGGTGGGCGCTAACTGATGGTGGTAATTTCTCTACCTAGAGCCCGTTTTTAAATGAGCTTAGGTAGACTAGTCTTATAATAATGATACATATGGGTGTCATATTATGACATTACAGAGCAGCCCACAGTTGTACACAGCACTAGAGGTTGGGGCCTGGAAGTCAAGTGTTAATGTCAACACATGACCAGCTGGTGTTCTGAATATTTCACTACCTAGACATGTAGAAATCTAGATTCTGGCATCATGGGGATAGGTGGGTTGGCCCAGTCATTTTTAAAACGAAAAGACTAAAAACTGCCATAGCTTTCTTTCAGCTTGGAACATTCACCAGGTGACAACTGCATGTTTGTCTTTTTCTTTCAGCTTGTGGAGGTCAGTGGTCTTTTCCTGAAATCGGATTGGTAAACAGTGTGTGCATATGTGTGTCTGTAGTATTTGGCTGCCCTCAGGGACGGTTTAAGGTAAAAATGAGGTTCTGGACAGAAATGAATATGGGGCTCCTTACATTTTCATACTGTAATGATCGTAAACGTGTGATTTCTACATTCCTTTACTTGTGGGGCTTATAAGGAGCTTCAGGCTACTTTCACAGTTGGACTTTGTGTTTTGATGCGACGTTAAAGTCGCAAAGCAAACTAACAACGCAACGTCCCAAAAATGTTACAACGTAACTCTATGCCCTGTTATCGTCACATGCAGTAGAGCATACAGGCAATGAAAAGTATGCTTCCAAGTCATTACTGAGCATGTGCAAACAGTCCAACGCAGCTAATAACGTATATAACGCACAGCATACAGCACTTTCTAATAATGCTACACGTTACACACAACACATTATAGTATAGTGTGCACTGTGAATGTTGCACAGACTTAATTTTGCTGTGCGTTTGCCCACGTTAAAACGTTTTCTAACATGCGACTTTAACGTCGCACTGTGAAATAGGCCAAAAGCAAACCTGAAGTAAAAAAAAAAGTATGAGATAATGAATTGTAATGTGTAGTACGGATAATGAATAGAACATTAGTAGCAAAGAAAAGAGTCTCACTCTTTATTTTCAGTTATTTAGCTTTCAGACTGTTACAGTTGCAGTTTTAAAACAACACTCTGTCTTTTAAGCTATAAAACAAAGCAAAAACAATGACCCTTTGAACTTTCCTGCAGTAGAACCTTATCTCCAGCTGTCTGTCGCTGTTTCTTGGCTGTGTAAGTGCTCCAGAAAACAGGACTGTATTCGACCCTAGTTGGCCTTTTACATAGATAACTGAATTTGTTTTAACACTTCCTGTACTGGAAAACAATATCAGACGCTTTTCTTTGCTACTAATGATCTATACATACAAACAATTCATTATCTCCTAAGTTTATTTTCGATTCAGGTTTGCTTTAAGGCATTAGGCAACTGCCCAGTTTGACCCTATGGAAGCACCGGCCCTGGCTGCCTTGACTTTCAAGGCTGGGAGATACTGTTTGAATATATATATATATTTTTTTTTTTTATTTTTTTTTTTTAACATGGATTCAGTAAGCATACTGAATATCCTCATAAGTCATGTGTGCAGCTTCCAAACATAAAGGTTGATTCACAAAGCATTTGTAAAAGATCATCTTGCCTTATCCATTCTCATCCTATTTATATGGAACATTTTAAGCACCCAACAAACATAAAGTTTTTGTGTGACCCACTAACCCTGGCCCCTTCCCCCTGGACTTTCTCCTTATAGTACTGCAACAGACAGTCTGTTGCACGGCAGTAAGTAACTCACAGCTGGGTGCTGGCCCCCTTCCCTCTGCCAGCACATACAGGGACAGTCACGGAGCCAACAAGGTGAAGGAAGGAACAACTTTCTGGTAGTGCCGCGTCTCCATGACATCACATAACAGCGGAGACGGGGCTGCCAGGTAGAGACTTTTTGAAATATGACCTCCCCCCACCTAAGGATACTCTGCATGGCCCTGAATTAGGGCATTGGCAGCATTAAAGCGGACCCAAGTCGAAGCTCGGGTTCAAAATGAATATTTACCCTGCAGTGAGCGAAGCCTTAAGATGGCCACACACACCATACAATTTTTTTAAATATCTGTTCAATGTAAGAATTGCAATCAATTTTTCTGAATGATTGTAACATTTCAAAAATATGACCAATGTACCACACACCTATGTTAAATTTTTCCCCAATTATGATAAAAATGATTGGATACTCTGACAAAATTGCTAGGGTGTGTATATTAATAAATTGGCAATCTAACACACACCATACAATCTTTAGAAAGATTGAAGAAAAATATCTGGCATTCCGGATCGATAAAAATCGTAGAAAATGGGAAATCCGATCGGATTTTTCAGTCGAATGAAAAAAAAAAGCTTTCGATTTCTTCGGGAGATCCAATCGTTTTTATCTAATTACCGTAAAATCGAATCCTTTTATTGTATCGTGTGTGGCCATCTTTAGGGTCCTTTTGAGGTTTCCCTCAATTGTCCACAGTGCTCCTGATGCTGAAAGTGAACCTCCTCCCCGTCGTGGCTGCACGGCTCCACTACCGCAATCATGGTCGTACATTATAAGCTCGAGCTTACCCGCACATGCGCAGTACTAAGCAGCCACGGTCTCTGTGCTACTGCATATGCGCGGGTGGGCTCAGTCGTCTTTTGCGCGGCCATGAATGCGGGAGAGGAGCCACGCAGCCCCTCTTCCCGCGCAATAGGATTGGCGACAAATGTATTGTCGCTAATCTTTGGGGGGGCACACTCAGCGACGGGGGACAGCAGACCACTGAGGAAAGCCTCAATAGGCTTCCCTCTCTTTAGGTAAGTATCTGATGTTGTGTACTCTTTAATGAGTTGGAGCAGTTGCATATGCTGGTGAGCATCATGCCAAGGCATTTAATAGCATCTGATGCAATCTTACAATGATTCAATTGTAATTCAGCACTAACACTGTTATATATTGTCTTACTGAGCGTGATTTACAATATGCAATTTGAATCTTGTGTTCACTTTAAATATTGAATTGGATGCTGAGAAATTAAAGAAAAACTACGAAACATTCAGCACGTTGTCAAATATTGTAAGTGAACACGGTTTCAGTAAAGCACATTAAATCACCTCTTGTTTATGATGTCATGCATTCCATAGTTGCAGCCAGGCATTTTATTTTCACTAATGATGTTTATGTGACTGAGCTGGCCAGTTACTGACCTCCATATAGCATGTGATAACCTTCATATAGCATGTGATAAGCATGTAATGTCTTGTGGCTGTACTAGAGGAGAAAGAATTCCAGTGAAACATAATCTTATCTGAATCATCTCTTCTTCTATTGACTGCTTTATATTATGAACCTTTCTCATTGGCCAGTGGTCCACATCAACCAATCAAAATTCTGAGTTGACAACATTGTACTCCCGACTGGATAGCACAGCTGCTAAAGTTACCTCAGTAGTGGGCAGCATCTGTTTAGTCCAGACTCCAGAGCAGGGGTAGTTAAGTACATTTTGTAAGGGTTGGGCCGCATCCCTCTCGAATGCTCACTCGCTCTTTCCCTCCAACCCCCCGCCCCCCATTACCATGGAGATCGCTGCTGGAGATTGTGATAGGGTGAGTTGGCTTTCTTAAATGTGTGCTGTGGCTGCACGTATCATTCTAAGGATGGCGGGTGGGAGAAGGGGAGAGGAGCAGAAGCCGGCACTATCGAATTTTCAACTGGCTTAGTAAGAGGAAAATTGTATACAATGTACGAAACATTTCTCTTTCAGAATATACTATTATTATTTTGATATACTTTGATCCCTTACTGGGTACCTTTAAGCAGCTTCTCCAGTTCACATGCCAGTGGCATAAACTTATATACAACTATGAACAGAAGAATCTTGATTGGTTGATTGAGCTCTTAGCTCAGATACTTTATCATGATGCATTATTTTGATTGAAAAAGCAGTTGACATCTGGCCAGATGGAGATAGATTATGTCTTACAACAATTCTTGAATTCTTCTGACCTTGTCTGAATCTGTTGTTGTGTCCTTAAACCTCTCAGGTGTTTTTTCCGACTACCCATCTCCCCCATCGCGCCCGTCTAGTTCACGTCTTGTCCCAGTCCCAGCCCTTAAGTTCTCTCACATTGATGAAGATGAGGGTGAGTCAGATGTCCTCCTAAAGCATAGCCTACAGCAGCAGAAGATCTGAGTGCAGCTTCTGTCCACAACAAATTCTCTTCCACTTTTAAAATCAGCTAAACTTACAAATTGCAGTTGGGTGTCTGCTTCTCTTTCTGCACTGCTTTGCAATCCTCCATGCTCAGCTGGGATATGGGAATTAAGCTTCAAAGAGAGGGCTGGCAACCGGCTTTCACAGATTCAGGATCAAAACCCATCTTCTCCAGCTTTTGTGGGTATTTCAGGGTTCCCGAATCTGTTGGATAATCCAGTGGAAAACTTTCTACACAATAACTGGTGCCTCTGGTGCTTCCTCCAAAGCTATGGTGACACTCGATAGCATTATGAATGTTTGTTTTTTTTTGTTTACCCTACCCTAATGAAAAGTCCATCAAAAAGAGTGACATCAAGACTTGATTTTGCAGTCCTTACAAGAGTTTACGGGTAGCTGTAAATCAGGGTTGTCAAACTCAAATACAAGTGGGCCGAAATTGGACACTGGTACCAAATCGTGGGCCAACCTCAATGTCTACTGGCCAACTCTCTTCCTTATAAAGTCACCTGGTGTCTAATGGCCTCCCTCCCCTGTACAGATCTGTGGTGTCTAACGCCTCCCCACTACCCTTTACAGTTCCCTGGTATCTATTGGTCCCCCTTTCTCTATACATTTCCCTGGTGTGCCCCTCCCCTATACAGTTCCGTGGCATCTAATGCCCCCCTCCCTCCCTAATACAGTTCCCTGGTGTCTAGTGGTCCCTTCACTGCCCTATACAGTCCCCTGGTGTCTGGTGGTTCCCCTCACATCCCTAAATAGATCCCTGGTGTCTAGTGCTTGCCTCCTCCTTCCCCCTTATGGCTTCCATGGTGATCTAGGCCTTCACCCCCAGTATAGCTTCCCTGGTGGTCTAGAGTTGGCCAAACATAATGCAAAGTGAGGAAACCATTTGAGGATACATTTTATGGTTCTGCTGGGCAATTTGGCCTGTGGGCCATAGTTTGACATGTATGTCATAAATGCTTCGGAGGATGTTTCACCACTGGAGTCTATCAAAAAAATATAGGACGTCAGCATGGAGTTCAGTTTGCTTTCAACCATTCATAACTGGATGTAGTTGGCCTTTAAATGGTCCACAACTAATTTGCAACAATATCTTCCAAGAGGATCAGCTTTGGTTTTTTGTTGTAACCCTGGTGTCCACAATTCCATAAGCTACATGTTCAGGAATCATCAGTTGTTGTGGTGGCACCATAGCACTAAAGGAATACCTTTCATCAAGGATAAGATTCCTAAGTCAGTTTATTCATTAAAAATCAATTTTCTAAAATCCTGGGGTGCATATTTAAAAGAAAACGTTCCAGCCTAATCCACGTTTCACAGCTTCATCAGAGGTAAAACCCGTTCATCCGGTACAATTCAATTCAATTCACTTTATTGTCATTGTGTAACACAACAAAATGTATCCTACAATATATATAACTTGGCACAGCTTGACCATCTAGATCAAATATGATAAATAGCAGATACTGTATGTAGGTGTACAGTATGTCACTTTAAGATGCTACCTGATGTCTCCTATAGTCCATTGGCGTCCCACATGTATCGGGACATGTGCCATGTATGGAAGCTAGAGCATTTCCTAGAGGATGTCATTCCAATTGTGAAATAGAGTTGATTTTATAAGCATCCTAGGTGTTCAGATAGGCCTCCATCATTCCTGATTTGGATTGGATGGAATTCCAAAAATAATCAAGTTTCATTTTATTTTTTACCACCAAAGTAGAGAAGTTCAACATCTTTGTGCCTACTGCCCTCATCCTATTTCTTCTTTCCTATGTGCATCCCACTATGTGCTTGATTTATTAAGGTTCTCACAGGAGGTTCGAGATCCTTGGGAGACATAAGTGATCCTGCAGCCCTGCTTGGATTGATTATAAAAGTAATAAAGTCTTTCTGGGGTATAACTACAAGTTATGGAGCCTCCCCACATTCACTCTCGCTCTCCAGGAGACTGATCTGCTAGGTGTCATATAACAAGTGTGGCCACCATGCATGGCCCCCTGACCCATAACAGTGCAACCACACTGACTCCTCCCCATAACAGTGTAGCCACACAGACTCCTCCCCATAACAGTGCAGCCACACTGACTCCTGCCCATAACAGTGCAGCCACACTGACTCCTCCCCATAACAGTGCAGCCACACTGACTCCTCCCGATAACCATGCAGCCACACGGACTCCTCCCCATAACAGTGCAGCCACACTGACTCCTGCCCATAACAGTGTAGCCACACTGACCCCTCCCCATAACAGTGCAGCCACACTGACTCCTCCCCATAACAGTGCAGCCACACTGACTCCTCCCGATAACCATGCAGCCACACAGACTCCTGCCCATAACAGTGCAGCCACACTGACTCCTGCCCATAACAGTGCAGCCACACAGACTCCTCCCCATAACAGTGCAGCCACACTGACTCCTCCCCATAACAGTGCAGCCACACTGACTCCTCCCGATAACCATGCAGCCACACGGACTCCTCCCCATAACAGTGCAGCCACTCTGACTCCTCCCCATAACAGTGCAGCCACACTGACTCCTGCCCATAACAGTGCAGCCACACTGACTCCTGCCCATAACAGTGCAGCTACACTGACTCCTCCCCATAACAGTGCAGCCACACTGAAGCGTCCCCCATAACAGTGCAGCCACACTGACTCCCCCCATAACAGTGCAGCCACACTGACTCCTCCCCATTACAGTGCAGCCACACTGACTCCTCCCGATAACAGTACAGCCACACGGACTCCTCCCCATAACAGTGCAGCCACACTGACCCCTCCCCATAATAGGGCAGCCACACTAACTCCTCCCCATAACAGTGCAGTCACACTGACTCCTCCTCGATAAGAGTGCGGCCACCATGAATCTCCCCACTCATGACAAATGTGGCATCAGCACCTGCTTTGGAAAGGATGGCCCCATATGAGAAAAAGGCTCCACGCCTCCTGTGGCTGCAGGAACTGCTCCCACAAAGTTACATTTATGATGTCTTTGCTATAATTGTGCAAACACAACTGGAGTCAGAGAGCCACAAATTCACCAAGCTTTTAGCAGACTTTACTAAGGTGATGTGACCCAGGCAGCCATTACAAACCGTTACCAAATCAGTGGGTTTGATGCACTAACTTGCAGTAATATTGCCATGCACGCCAATATTATCCTTACTATTGGCACTGTGTACCTTGAGTTGTGCTTTTAGCGCAACCCACGGTACTCGACTAGTGCAAGTGTTGCTAAGGTAACGCGCCCTACTAATAGTAATGCACATTACCATAGCAATCATCACGCTAGTTGAGTACTATGGGTTGCGCTAATTACACGACTCGCAGTACACAGTGCCAGTAGTAAGGGTAATATTGGCGTGCGATGTCTGTGCATGGCAATATTAGAGCAAGTTCATGCATCAACTTCAATATTCTGTAAATCTAGGCCAAGTTCGCAGGTTGGTTCATGTTCTCCAGGTGTCTCCAGCTATGAGAACCTTAGTAAATTGAGCCTTATATTTGCTTTGCTTTTCTTCAGTTTAAATTTACTTATCATTTAGAGTTATAAGTGCCTACTAACCTCGTTGCTTGTTAAAGGGTCAGTTTCTCCAAAACTTTTAAGACATCCTTAAAGTTGGTTTTTATGATTTGAAAGTTCTGCAGCAAGATCTGATCTGTCCGGAGATGAACACGGAGCCTCCCCTCCTTGCTGAAAATGTCATTAATATGACTTTAATGAAAGACAGTTAGAGGAGCGTTCAGACTCCTCCAACTACAGTGGGAGAATGACCTTCCACAGTAAAGGTAACAGTGCCTGAGTGACGAAGTCCAACAACATCCCAACTAAAGCACCAGTTTGGAGTGACATGACCCTTTAAATCTCTATAACGTCATTTTACTTTACCCAACATCCATTGTCTGTTTGTTTTGTCTGCTGTTACCTGCTGTTATCAGAGGTCCAAACTTTCATTGCTGCTTTGTTTCGGAAGCGTGATGTAAATTTATCATTGTGTGCTTTTGCTATCTCATTAGTCTGTGTTGTTTTTACTGCTTCTGCAATATATATAACATCTGTTTGCCCTTTTCCATCTTTTACAAATCTATAAGCTTAGTTTACAGTGATGGTGCCCACTGCAGCAAAAAAATGTGCAGTGGTGGGCAGTAATTATGGCCGCCTCATCCACAGTATTTGTAGGTCAAGCCTATCTACAGTATTTGTAGATCACCAGTCTACAATTTTTGTAGATCACCTCTGTCTACAATTTTTGTTGGTCATGTCTGCTTTTAATGTTTGAGGGTCATGTTTGTCCAAAGTGTTTGTGGGTCATGTTTGTCTACAGTGTTTTTATGGTCATGTCTGTGTACAATGTTTGTGGTTTACCTTTGCCTACAATGTTTGTGAATCACTTCTGCCTAGGTCAACTCTCTCTATATGTTCGCACCTCTGTTTACCGTGCAACCTCTGAACAACCGTTCATGTGCTTTTAAAAATAAAGAAAACCCTGAGAATCCCCTATGAGGAGATGGACTATTCCAAACCTGTCAGATCTGTCATATTTTATAATGTTTTGTAAGTGACAGCGACATAGGAAAAAATATATATATTTATATTGCGTTTAACTAAGGAACAAATGTACATTTTGTACATATGCATTTTACATTTTACAATTGTTTGTGATGGTGGTGCTGAACGTGCCTTTCAAGATGCTTTGGTGGAGGGAGTCATAAAATAACACCATCATACTATTCTCATCTCCACAAACATCCATGTGGTGGCGTGAGACTTTACTTGAGGTTCTTAGCAGGCCCCCAAATGCTGACAGAAACATGGCTAAAACATACATACAGAGTTCCTCCACATTCAAGAGGTAAACTAGTACATTTGCCTGGAGTTCGGCTGAACTGTGGAGGTCCTGCTCAGGATTTGCCCATTGAAGGATATTATTCACCCTATCATTGCTGTTTCTGGTTTGCTCACTGGTTTTGCTGGTCTGCTCACAGATTTTAGGTTGAATGGGGTGATTAATGAATAACTTCTGGACTTTATTCATAAGTTACTGTACAGTTCATGTCCTAGTGGTATGGGCTGAGTCTTGAGACCCAAGGGAAGACCGTAAAGCTGTTGGTTTCTTTATTTGTTCTAAACTTTGCTCGATGTTGGCTTTCAATGTTGAATTCTTGTTTTCTTATTTTTTGCTTGGTGGTGCCAGTCTTTGGCTTTGCTCTTTAAGCTTCATGTGACCTCTAAGGTTCAGAATTCGCTGAACAGTTCATATCATCTCTTCTCATTATCACATCCAGGGCGTAACCTGAAGGTAGTGGTGAACACCAATGACCCAGATTATGAGCACATATACACAGTGGATGACTACAAGGATGAGATGGAAGAAGATGGGACAGAGAGCACCATACTGGCAGATGGTCAGAGTCTATCTATCTATCTATCTATCTATCTATCTATCTATCTATCTATCTATCTCTCTATCTGTAATAGTTGTAACAATACGTCCTGTTGTCTGTCTGCTCCCTTTTCTTTCTCCTTTCCTTTCATCCCACTTTAATGTAATTTTCCTCTCCGAGGCCCATAAGTAATTAATTTTCTCTTAAGTTTTCTCCCAGGTGATCATTTTTCATCTTCTCTTTACAATAACTTTTCAGCATTTAGGATTTTGCAATGGAAAAAGTACCAAAAATTAGTTGAAAAAGTACTGTCAAAATTATTTTGATTATTTGTTTTCTTGTTGGTGGTGTAAAAGGTATTTTATTTACAAGTTGTGAACATAGCCAGCCTTTGACCTGTGCGACCAGAGCGGTCGCTCAGGGCGCCGGCTTCCAAGGGGGCGCCTAATAGCTGGTTACCTATACTGAGGGCACCTACACCTGATTTCCTATACTGGGGGCACCTATAGCTGGCTACCTTTACTAAGGGCACCAACACATGGCTACCTATACTGAAGGCTCCTACGCCTGGCTCCCTATGGGAATGATGGAGACCTTCAACTGACTTCCTATACTGGGGGCACCTATGCTTGGCAACCTATATTGAGGGCACCTACACGTGAGATCGGGGGGCATTTTTTTTGGGGGGGTGCACTACAGCTATAACGCGTGGGGCAAATTGTCGGTGCTGTGCTATCATTCTAAATGGGGGTGGGGGGGCGGCTAACTGTCCCACTGACTGTTTTTATTAATAATACTGAAAGGTTCTAGCCTTCATTTTTAAGTATATTCAGGATGCTGCACTCTTTCCATTTATTTGTGGTTATTAATAGTATTTTTCCTATTATACATATGTGACGTGTCACAGAGATCTGAGCATTTTGCGTGATGTGTCATGACGTCAAAAAAGTTGGGAACCACTGACTTAGGAGAAAAGATGAATTGCATATGGGCCTGTGTGTGTGCGCGCGCATGCGTGAAGAGGATGAAGGGGGGCACAAAAATCAGGTTTCGCTCAGGGCTCTGTGAAACCTAAGGCCCAGGGGCGTAGCAATAGGGGGTGCAGCGGTAGCGACCGCATCGGGGCCCTTGGGCCAGAGGGGCCCCGAAGGGCCCTCCCTCAACTACAGTATTAGCTCTCTATTGGTCCTGTGCTCATAATAATCACTTCTATAGATACTTTGAATAGTGGTAATCGTTAATAAACTGTTCCCCATCCCTTGCTTGCACCTCTAACACTGTAGTTGCCATTGGCAGGTTTTGGTGCACCGTATCAATTGCTATGTATAGAGTGCTTGGGGGGCCCCATTGTAAAACTTGCATCGGGGCCCACAGCTCCTTAGCTACGCCACTGCTAAGGCCGGCCCTGGTTGTGAACATATCACCTAGGAGAAAACTCTTAATATCTTAATCTCTTCTTTTTTTTCACTACTTTTCTGCTTCTTTCTACTCCCTGGCCCATATGCAATTAACACTTTTTCTCCTGACTTTCCTGACTTTTCTCCAAGGTGATATTTTCACTACTTGACATAAAAAGCTATTCAAACCACCAGCAAGTAAGAAAAAAACTCAAAATAATTTGATAGTACTTTTTCATCATGTTTTGGGTTCTCTTTCAATTGTAAAATACTTTTATTTTAAAGAGAATATGAAAATTATCTCCTAGGAAGAAACCCAGGAGAAAAAATTAATTGCATACGGGCGCTTGCCAATTAAATGTCCCTTAACCACTTGAGGACCGCAGTGTTAAACCCCCTTAAGACCAGACCATTTTTCTGTAAATTGGCCACTGCAGCTTTAAGGCCTCGCTGCAGGGCTGAGCAACACAGCACACAAGTGATTTCCCCCACCCTTTTTTCCCCCCCCCAACAGAGCTCTCTGTTGGTGGGATCTGATCGCTCCCCCAGTGTTTTTTTATAAATATTTTTGTTATTTTTTACAAATAAATTTACCTATTTTTTTCCCCCCTAACTCCCTCCCTCCCCCCAGTCAGCCAATGACGGTGATCGGCTCTCATAGGCTTCAGCCTATGAGAGCCGATTGCTCTCTTGTGTCCCAGGGGGACAGCCGTGTCACACAGCAGAGCTCCGCCTTCCAAGCGGAGATGCGCGCGCGATTTCCTGCAAGCCCCATAAAAAGCCGTTTACGCCAATCGGTATGGAGCGGTCAGCAACTGGTTAAACCACCAGCAAGTATGGGAATACTCAGAATAATTTTGATAGTACTTTTTCACCTTCTATTTGATGCTTTTTCAATTGCGAAGTTCTGAAAATTATTTTAAACGTTGTTTGGCCCATATGCAATTACATTTTTCTTCTGAATTGACTCCTATTTTCAAACTTGTCAATACTGTAAATAAAATGCCTTTTAAATCACCTGCAAGCAAGAAAATACTTAAAATAGTTTTGAAAGTACTTTTCCACCTCATTTTTGGTACTTTTTTTTAATTGGAAAGTGCTGAAAAGTTATTCTAAATAGAAGATGAAAAAATATCACCTAGGGGAGAACACAGGAGAAAAAAAAATATTGCATATGGGCCTTAAACTCTGGGGACCATGGCCTACTGTATATGCAATTAACTTTTTCTCCTGAGTTATCTCCTAGGAGATAATTTTCATATTCTCTTTAAAACAACTTTAAAGCATTTTCCAATTGAAAAAAATAACCTAAAAGAAGATGAAAAAGTGCTGCCAAATTTATTTTGAGTATTTTCTTGCTTGCTGGTGGATTGAAAGGCATTTTATGAGGAGGTGTGAAAATATCATCTTAGAGAAAACGCAGGAGATAAAGTGAATTGCATATGGGCCTAGGGCCCTAATTTAATTAATTCTTCTCATGAGTTTTCTCACCGGAGTTGGTTGCAAATTTCGGCCAATATGAACATAACTTTTTCTCCTGAGATTTCTCCAAGCCGATCATTTTTCAACTTTTTTAAAGAAACTCTTCAGCACCTTGCAATTGAATTTGAACGTACCAAAAAGTAGGTGAAAAAGTACCTTAAAAATCATTTTGAGTATTGTATTGCTTGCTGGTGATTTAAAGGGCACTTTACTGACTAGTGTGCAAATATCACCTTGGAGAGGAGAAAACTCAGGAAAAAAAGTTAATTGCATATGGGCCTTTTGTCTATAAAATGCAATTTAATCCCCCAGAAAAAAAGAAAATACTTAGAACAAACCTGTTAAGACAAAAATATAGATACTTACTTTGGTAGTAGGAAGGCTATAGATCCTCACATAGCCTCCTCCTGACCACCGATCCAGCGCTGGGACCCTCAGAAGTTAGCGACCGCACTGCCGTTCGTGAACGAGTGTGTCCGCACTGTGCAGGCTGCCTTGTGCCTACACAGTAGCATTGAGTCGCTCGGGCTTGCCGGAAAAAGCCTAACCTGAGCAAACCCGTGCTACTGCGCAAGCACATGGCGATCCCACGCAGTGTGGTCGCGCTCGTTCACAGACGGGATTGTGGCTGTGTGCACCACTCGACTAGGCTCTGGGGGTCCCATCGCTGGATCCCTGGAGGCAAAGGAGATGGAGAAAGCTTCTGGATTCCCTCTATCAAGTTAAGTACCCATTTGGGGTCATTGTTTTCCCTTCTTGTACACTTTAAAGGGAACGAGGGATATGGAGGCTGCCATATATTTTTCCTTGTAAACAATGCCAGTTGCCTGGCAGCCTGTGGATCTTCTGGCATAAGCAGTGCCTTGAGTCAAAACCCTGGAACCAGCATACGGCTAAACCCTTAATGCCAGCGGAGTCAGAATACCTGATCTGCTGCATGCTTGTTCACGGTCTATGGATAAAAGTATTAGAGGCACAGAATCAGGAGGACTGCCAGGCAACTGGTATTGTTTAAAAGGAAGTACATATGTCAGACTCCATATCCCTCTCACCTCGGGTTCCCTTTAAATAAGCTTGGTATTACTTGTTTACTTGCTTCTTAGTACTTTTTCAGTTGACAGGTGCTGAAAAGTTATTTTGTGGATAAGATAAAAATGTATCTCTTGGAAAGAAGTCAGGAGAATAGATACTGTAACTGAATATGGGCCCAGGTCTCTCTCTCTCTCTCGCTGTCCCTTTGCTCTCTCCATCCTTTTTTAGTTTTTCACTCTTTTCTCCTCTTTATTGTATTTTTGTTTTCTCCTTGTTGTGTTTTTCTCATTCTTCATCCGTTTCCTCTGGTCTTATCGCGAATGTCCCTCCCTCTAAACGTGTTTATATTTCGCTATAGGCACAACTATACCAACAACACCAGAGGAGAGTATGCGGAAAAAGAGAGATTTAGCAGCACAAGGTTGGTATATAGTGACGTTGCTGTGTATAATGATCAATTTATGTTGTAGTTGTTTTAATGCTATTTTTTTATGAATAATATGCTGTTATCTCTCGTTTTATTTGTAGATATATGCAGCTTTCCCAGGGAAGAGGGGATATGCGAACAATACACATTAAAATGGTATTATAACCATTTGGTGAGAGATTGTCGGCCATTTTTGTACGGCGGTTGTGGTGGAAACCTCAACCGATTTGATGAAAAAGAGCAATGCGAGCAACACTGTGTACAGAAAAATGCAGAAGGTTTGTTTCAAGCGGAAAATGCTCCATATATTGTGAAAAAACACATGTGACGTCTGTAAAGTTTGGTTGTTTAAAAAATTTAAAGGATAACTATCTATTAACATGTTTTTTAAACTGGGATAAGAATAGCTTTTCTAGGTGTTCCTAAGCACTGCTGTAGATCTCCCCCTGAGTATCTTTTTTTCTAATGGAGTGTTGTCGGACCAGGATGTTGGATTAGTTAATCATGAGGGTAGGGAGGTAATCCCTCTTCCTACATCTGTTAACCTTGTGTGTACTTTATATCTTTGCTGTTGGCAAGCATCACTAGCTTGAACTGCAGATGTAGTTTTGTCTCTCTGAATGAGATATTCAAAAAACTCAAGCTTTGAGGGTTGGCTGTTTGGGGAGAATAATGCACTGACATGTGCAGAGCTAGCAAGCGGCTGAAGTAAAGTAAATCAATGGGCGATGCAGAAATTTTAAATATGTTGTCACTGCCGGTGTGAATGCACAGAATGACAGAAATATGACGGGAAAACTCGGGAATCCCAATGACGTACTTCCTGTCCAGCAGGGAGTACGTCATGCGGCAGGGGTCGTCATGTGGGGTGGTGGTGCTATGCATATGTCTAATTGGGATGATCACACATACGCAAATTATTCAGAGTTTATGCAAATATTTATGCCAATGTGTGCAGCTTGAAAATAGACCAATCATTTTAAACCTGGGTTTAAATTGATTGGTCCATTTTCAAACTGCATACATTTGCATAAACATTTGCATAATTTCGGAGCAATTTGCATCTCATTGATCATTCCTAATGTCTAAGTAGCTTCCATTTAATCCAATCTTATTAACCAAAGATTGTATGTTGGGCTAATATTGAAATGGTTTTCTTTTCTTTTCCAGCTAAACCACAGCAAGATGGAACTTAAGAAGACCAAGAGCTCTAGGAAACAAATATGTATATTGTAATATTTTTGTAAGATTTGCTATATTTGCAAAAAGATACGATACTCGCTACTTACAGGGTCTGAACAGAACTGTGCTCCTGTGCTGTTACATCTGGGAAATATTTTTGTATTTTTTTAAATGTTAATATAATTATGGAGGCTGTAACTGGTATTGCACGGAGCATAGAATCTTCCAGTAGCAGAAAACTGGTGCTATATTTTATACTATTCTTCTACAAAAAGTGAAGTTTTTATCAAGTGGTATTACAGAGTTTACCGTTAGCCATACCTCCCAACTTTTTGAGATAGGAACGAGGGACACAAGTCACACCCCTAGCCACACCCCCAAAACACATAGCCACGCCCCAGCACACCCCTAGTCACGCATACCATAAAGAGTTCATAAGAAAAATATGTTGTTTTATAATTCAAACACCACTGGTCCTTTCTGTTCAGGTTCATTTTACTTCATATTATCATTTGAAAATAAGAAATATATCAATTTAAAGCATGGGACTAAAGATTAAAGTGAAGTGAACACATTTTTCAGTAGAAAAATACATTTATTTACATAGATCTTTACATCACAGTCCTGAAAGAGGGACAAATGAGGGATTGGGTTACCAAAGAGGGACTGTCCCTTCAAAAGAGGGACAGTTGGGAGCTATGCCATTAGCAAAGCAGGTAATTTCCTGCCATGCTGTATAAGCATGTGACCCTGCAGACAACTTTGGATGGGGGGGGGGGGGGGGATTTTCAGGGAGTGGCAGAAAGATTGCAGAATTGGACCAATACCATATTGCACCAGCAGCATTATAAATGCAGAGTACATCATTCAGTAGTACTACCTAACTAAACTTCACCCACTTTTGAAAATTACTTATAAGTATCATATTCAGGCTGCCACCATCTTAAAAACGCAAAGAGTTAGCTCCTGTGAGTTGCTCACAGGAGCTCTTGCGATCTTAAAACCAGGAGAGCCGCAGGGGTAGATAGATGAGGGTGGAGAGGCTAATTACTTTAGAGGGTGATAGGAGATGGAGAAATAACGAAAAAAAAATATTAGGGGGAAACATTTACTTATTTAATGTTTGTGAGGAGGCCATTAGTGATGATCACACATTAGATATCAGCTCCACTTTAAAATTAGCTTCCAGTCTTATTGGTTCTCCCTCTGGTGGGCAAATGCAGTAGTGCATTTGTTTAAATTTGCTGACTTACTACCTTTGCACTCAAGTTACCCCTTTGTCTTTAAAAATGACCACCTTGCTGTTTGGTTGTCTATGTATCTAGTGATAGCCAATCCTTTTTGCCCCCCCCCCCCCCCCCCCCCCAGTAGGGATGGCCAATGAGATGCAAATAATTCCCAATTGATGTAGGATGTCAAATCTGTATGCAAATTTACGAAATGGACCAATCAAGTCCCACTAAGGTTTAACCGATTAGCACCTTCAATAGAGTTATCTCGTTTAAGAGAAGTGCACTGCTTTTACCTTCTGTCGGCAGAACTTGTGCTGTAAATTCTTGGAATGCTTTGCTCTCTCTATACTAGGAGAGAATATAGAAACTGAAAGCAGAAATCCTCTGTTTTTGTCTCACACTGCCCCCTAGTGACAAGTGGCCATTAATACACATTGCAGCAATACTAATTAGAAGTAAAGGAAATGTAAATACAAAATGTGCTAAAATAAATTGGCCTGGAGCACTTGCAAGCCTCTAAATAAATTGGCTGCTAATGGGTTAAATTGATTGGTCCATTTCAAGCTGCATATATTTGCATGCTGAATTTGCATAATCCTACATCAACCAGGCATTATTTGCATCTCACTGACCATCCCCACTCGCCGGTGACTTCTCAACTGACACTGCGCAGACCCCACGATAATTGTGCTTCCCCATCCACTCGTCTCTGTAGACACAAATGCATCTTGCTCTTTTCTTAGTGGGGCGTTGTATATTGAGAAGCCCCTGTATATAGTATATACTTTTATAAGCTTGCCATGAACAAAATCCTCTTTGACCATGGTTTAAAAAAAATTAAAAAAAATCAGGGACTGTAATAATGGTGCTACTGTAACCTCCAGCCAAGCATATTGCTTGTGATAGCGTTGCAGATTATTATAAATGCTTTTAAAGATTTCTTGCCGTTTTCTGTAGTTAAACCTGGATGTTTACTTCCTATACACACATACTCACCTCATTTGCTGCTGATTTATACTGTATATGATACAAGCAAGCACACATGTATACTTCCTGTATTCATTGATAGTTCTCCCAAAACTCTCAACTTCTGGATATTTTTTGATAAGGTGGAAAGGGGTTAAAACCTTTTTTTGAATTTTCTCTGCTATGTCTGGATAGATCTCTTTGATAGAGACAGAAACACATAAACCCCTTGTTGCAGAACATGTTGCACAGCGGGGAAGATTGGTGGAACTACTATCAGATATTTATTGCTCTTCCTCACTTCCTGTCCTCTCAGGCCAACAGGGTAGCACTGTTATGCATGGAGGTCCGAGGGACAGGAAGTGAAATCTCTCCTATGGGGAAAAGATAGCAATTATGGCTGTTCTTTTGTAGACTGAGAAAAATGTTAATTTCTCTCTTATTTCTGGTCCACCGGGGCTCATACTTAATTCCAAGAGGCAGAAAATAATAGTTAAAGTGAAACTGTGGGCATCACAATCAAAACAACCACAAATGTTTTTTATCCTGATTTATTAAAGAAATGCAAAGGCAATTTAAAGAAATGCATTTTAATATGATTTTTTCATAAGAGAATCAGTGTTTCCTTACCTTGTGTTCTGCCCCTCTGTCTTTATTGATACCTTGAAGAGAGTTATGGGACTATAAACTTGCCCCCTATCCAACTGATAGGTTTTTAAATAATTCCTAAATAACATAAACCCATTCCAGAGCAACTAAAGAAAACACAGCTGCTTATCTTTATTTGAAACCTCTACATGTTTAATGAGTAAGTATCACAGCAGAGAGGTTTCACTCCTCCCTCATTTGTGTAGCTGCAGCCCCTCCCCTCTCGCAGCCTGATCAGAGATCAAGAAAGTCTCTCCCATTCTCAGTTGATGGCTATTAGTCAATGAGTTTAAACTTGCACATCAGATAACAATCCATCAACTTAAGGGCTACAGTCAGCTGACCTCATTGGTATCTACCTAAGAATAGCATATGTATACTTTACACTCTATACAAAAATACTGTCTACTATATTTTAACACGGAGATATGGCAGTAAAAATTGGCTCTAACCCCTTTCCAAAATATCCAAAATGAAATTGTTTCCCTGTAGTTTAAACAGAGTGTAACATACATTTGTTTATTTGACACAACACTGTAGAAATTAAGTGTCTGGTACATCTGATAGGCCCTGGTAAAAGTGAACAATCGGAATATGCAGTGTTTAGAACTGCCCTTGTGAATAAATTCACCAATCTGCGACTGCCAGACTATCAGGCCTAGTACTTCATATTGTCAGTCTCAGCCAAAGTATTTAAAAGTAAAATAAAAGTGTGCATTCATACATGTACGACAGCTGTATAAATCATGTTCTGCAGTTACTTTGTGACCAATACCAAGGGCTCATGTCGTCATGATACTGATCTTCTGGAAATCTGTCTATTATATGTACATGAACCTACTGTACATCCATTGTATGTCACAAATACAGAATAAAAAGGGAATTATTTAAATGGTGTCACTGACTTTTTATTGCTTATTATTTATTTTACTTTACAAAGGAAGAACTTAACCCAAAACAGTGCAATGTATTTTGTGCCAGAGTGGAGTTTATAGAGGGTTGCCAGTCAAAAAGCCGTCACTGCTAGCTTTGAGCCTCAAACAGTGCAACAAGACTGCTTGAATAAAGTATACTATTTTGAGGAAGTGCCAGACACATAGCCAGTGTTTCGACACACGGAGGTTCCTTCTTCAGGGCAAACAGGTCTATCAAATACATCTAACCAGCAGAGCTGGATTTCTGGGAAGGCAAAAAAGGCCATGGCCTTGGTCGCTGAAAAAGCATAAGGGACTTGGGGAGAGCTAAGAGGTCACATGTCAAAGCGCCTTCACGCAGGAATGTACAAAACTGGCCCCGCTAACCAGTAATTCCCCAATTCTTTTTAAGAATCCCACCACACAAGCATCTGCTACGTGCATGCCCACCTGCTGTGGCCACAGGATGAACTACATTTCTTGACTATTCCTTATAATAATAATTTACAAACTGGCCATTGTGTGTATGTCTTTACATCCCACACTCGTCCCCTCCTGCGCCACCCCACTCTGACTGGGCCTGCTCTAATTTGCTGCAGCACTGATTGATCATGTACGCGGTATGTGCAACATCCAAAGAGATGGTGCATGTGCATTCCTGCCCCATGCCAACAGCCTGTTAGATATATTTGACAGACCTGTTTGCCCTGAAGATGGGACCTCCATGTTTCGAAACACTGGCTATGTGTCTGCTTGAATAAAGTATACTATTTAAAGAAGTGGCAGTCTTGTTAAGGGGGCCACTAATGATACAATTTGCCGAACGATCATTTGCGAACGATTCTTCTTATGAACGATCGGAAATGATGGTTTTGGACCACTAATGGACTAAAAGCTCCTAACCAATGCGATCAGATTAATGAAATCAATCCAATACAAAGAATCGTTCCTAACACGATTGCTCGACAAATTGTATCATTAGTGGCCACCATTAGGGTAAGCGAGTTGAATTGCTAGATTTGTACCTCTGTGGCTTTAATATGAACTCCGGTGGTCCCTGGCCCCTGGAAAAGCAATACAGTTACTGTCTATATTTCTGTGACTAAATGAAAAATCCCTTTTTTGTTTGGACATTACTATAGACCTACATCAATACTGAATGGGTCTTTTTGCAATTTAATTGTACTAAAAAATGATCTTTCCATTTCAGTCAGCTCATAATTTCCAGACCTGACAGTGACCTGTGATCACCCTTCTTTGCAGCCTTAGCAACAGTGCTCAGTGCACTTTGTTTAGATAGAGCATTGCTGACACAGGATGGTCCAGACAGTTCAGAAACTCCCACCTTGCAACACCACTAAATTGCTGCACATAACAGGAGGAATCATTTGCCATTTTCAGTACCTGGACTAATCCACTGACAGCAAACATTGATAGTCCTATTTCTTCAGGAGCGTAAAAACAACCCCTAGTGAAATTAACATGGGGCCTGTCCATGGGATCCAAGCTCCCCCCCCCCCCCCCCAAAAAAAAAAACCATAGTGCTTGTGGCCAGTTACGCACACACACACACAGCACCCCCTCCTTCCCTTTCAAAGTAGCGCAAAGGAGCAGTGTAGCATTTACCTGCTCCACTGTTCTTCTCCTCTGCTCTTCCCAGCAGCTACACAATCATGTTGCATACCCGGCTCCCGATCACGTGACATTCATTGGGAGCTGAAGACCGTTGGGCTGCAGGGAAGAAGAGACCAGATGCAGCACTGGAGCAGGCAAATATCAAACTTCTCTGGTGCGTTACTCTGCAGAAAGGGGAGGAGGAACAGGCACCCATAGCCCCTGGGCCCACTTGCGGTCATAGGGGATGTAGTTACACCCCTGTATCTCTCAGTTTTTAGTACAAGCACTAGGGAATGACTGCGGTTTAGCTCACTAATATAAACGCAAAAGTTTGGATGTTTGTTACTCAATCATGCAACAATGGCTGAACGGATTTGAATGAAATTTAGCACACACATAGTACATTTCCTGGAGTAACATATAGGATACTTTGTATCCCCATAACCAAAAAGTTAGTGAAGACAAATATTAATTTCACTGCGAAAATGTAAACTGCAGCCATCCTTACACTGTTTATGGTAGGGTTCTTAAAATTTGCATAGTTGTTCACTGGGTGACTGGGATTAATATTCAGAAAAGTGGGTGGAGCCTACAAAAGCCAATCAAAATTCACCTATTGATTTTCAAGGGGAATATTTAATTGCTGCCATTCTTGCACTGTTAATGGCACAGGCCTCAAACCTGGTACAGTTGGTCATTGGGTGACTCGGGTTTAAATTCAGAAAAGGGGGTGGAGCCACAGCCAATCAGATTTGCTTCATTTCAATACAAATTATTGATGCCAAAGACCGCAAAGCTCACAAGCTAGGTAATTGAGTAATTGTGTGTTAGGGTTAGAAAAAGTGGGCAGAACCAACACCAGCCAAATACATACCCAGACAACGCCGGGCCATTAGCTAGTATGCTCATAAAACAAAGTAATCAAGGTGACGGCAGGTTTGAGAAAACTGAGGGATGCTGGGACAGTGAGATGAGTCATTCCGTGTTCATCACTGTGGAAAATGTATCAGCACTATTCCTGTAAACACATTAAATAAATACATGCACAGAATTTAGAAAGCGGCCTGGTAGCACGACTATAGCTAAAAAAGGCACCTACTATACCCATGTGACTCACTCCTGGTAAATACATGGAGTCATGACATGAACCTGCAGGCCCTTTGAAGCCTGACTGGCGGACTGAATGATAAGAGTTTTCTGGAGCCAGGCAGTCAGATAAGATCGATTCCAGAAAGTGTTCAAAGTGCAGCTACCGTGTTCAGGCAGGTGAGCCGGGACAGAGGATCCTCCGGAGACACTAGCAGCTGCTGCACTGAGTGGACGCTAATCCTGGAACTGATGTTCCTCTTAGACCACCCATATGGTATGTATACATGTCTAGCACTCTACACAGTCACATGCTGAGCAGATGGAACTATACAGGAAAATATGCTAGAATTAGTCTGTTATACACAGGAATGCCTATTGAACACTGTAACATTGTAACTTGCCCATCTGCTGTCCTCCACTATTGTCAATTCCCCATTCTTGTCCAGAGCCAGATTATCTACAAGGTGAACTAGGAGGGTGCCTGAGGCCTGTCTGACATCTCCATTACCCATCTCACCAGTGGTGTAGCAATAGGGGATGCAGAGGTAGCGACTGCACTAGGGCCCACTAAGGTATTGGCTCTTCACAGGGGCTATGCTGGTAATGATCTATATTTGCTTTGAATAGTGGTAACCGTGAACAAACTGTTCCCCTCCTCTGCTTACACCTTTCATACTATGCATTTCCTTGGCAGGTTTTGTTGTGTGCTTGGGGGCCCAATGTAAAACTAGCACTGGGGCCCAAAGCTCCCTAGCTATGCCACTGCATCTCACCTTACCACTAACAAAACCGGAAGAGAAATTGAATCAATGCTGATAAATTATCTAAGACCCCCATTTTATATTGGTACATACTCGGTCTGCCTTTATGTAAAGTACACACGTCATCAGATCAGGCGGCAAATTCAATTTTTTGGGGATTTGATGCAATGCCACGGAGCCAGAAGTGTAGCTAAAGATTATGGGGTCTCATAGCAGAATTGACGGATTTATCCGACTTAGACACTTGAGTGCAATGCCATCTGCCACTATCCTATGCGATATAAGTTGACTGGTCAATGTACGTTCCTAGGTAATGTACACTGCAAACAGTCTATGGGCACTGAAATAAAGTCAGAACATGAAGAAAAACAGGAAAATAAACTGCAAACACATTACTGCTTGGGCCCCCTTTACTCCAGGTCCCCATAGTAGTTGCTATGGCTTTTGGTACAACAGTGGGTGGAGCTTAATTTGAGTGACACAAGGGGCTCCATTTACTCAGTTAGCACGCCTAAAAGCTTTGGGCGTGCTAACTAGGGTGCTAAGCAGTTAGCATGCCCAAAGCTTTTATTGATAGCGTGCAAAGCTTAGCGCTGAGCGGTGCACGCGAAACGTCGCACCAGGTGCGTCTAAAATGGTGCACCGGTTGCGCACGAAACGTTGCATGGTGCGGTGCGACGGTTTAGGCCCGCCCAGTGCGACGTTTCATGCGCACCATGCAGCACTAAACTTTGCGCGTGCTAATTTAGCATGCGAAACTTTGAGCGTCCTAAAGGGCTTTAGGTGTGCTAAGGGGCTTTTAGGTGTGCTAACTAAGTTAGCACCCTTTTGTGAATCAAGCCCAAGATGATCCAAAGGGTTGGGGTAGTATTTTCAGAAATTCCAGAAAGGGAGACGTCAGCCCAATGAAACACAAGACAAAACATTCTTATCAGGCACTGGCCAGCTAGGTTGAAGGTCAGTATACAATAGCAGAGAGATGTTAAAGAACCCGAGGCGGGGTTTTTACATCGCAATCCCCATACAGAGGCTGGGTCTGCCTATAGAGCCCAGCCTCTGTTGCTATATAGCTTCCTCCAAACCCCCCCCCCTTGCGCGCTGTGAGACCCCATAAATCACAGCCGCGCTGGCGACATGCAGCGTGTCGCAGCGCGCTGTGTTTTACCTCACTAATGCCAGTCTCGCCGCTCCCCCGCCTCCTGAATTGCTCCGGTCCCCGCCCACGTCGCTTCCCTCGCCGCTGATTGGAGGGAAGGGACGCAGGCGGGGACCGGAGCGATTCAGGAGGTGGGGGAGAGCGGAGACTGACATTAGAGAGGTAAACACAGCCGCATAGCGTGGCTGTGTTTCATGGGGTCTCGCAGCGCGCAGGGGGGGCTTTGGAGGAAGCTACATAGCAACAGAGGCCGGGCTCTATAGGCAGACCCAGCCTCTGTATGGGGATTGTGATGTAAGAACCCCGCTTCGGGTTCTCTTTAAAGAGACACTAAAGCGGAAAAAAAATATGATATAATGAATTGGTTGGGTAGTTCAGATAATTAATAGAACATTAGTAGCAAAGAAAATATTCTTATATTTTTATTTTCAGTTATATAGTGTTTTTATAACATTGCATCATTCTCTAATATTTGCAGAATACACACTACTCAGCATTCTAAATGATTTTACAGAGGCCAGGGCACTATTACACTGTTCTCTGCAGAGAAAAAGAAAATACAGTGACTGACAGTTGAGATAACAAGCTTCAGAAGACAGAGCTCTCTGCGACTTTGAAAGTCGTGGAACTCAATGGCTCTTTTGTATAGATAACAACTGGAGTTTCTTAACTCTTCCTATACTGGAAACAATATTAGACTTATGTCTCTGTTCCTAATGTTTTATTTCTTATCTGTACTACACATACAAATCATTATATCATATATTTTTTTTTCGCTTCAGTGTCTCTTTAGTTTTCAAGTAAAATGCAGTTTGAAATAGAACTAAAGGCAGCAAAAGCTCAGCTTGGCTGTTTCAAGTAGAACGTTATCTGCAACAAATATAGATTAGCTTCTAGTTGATCAGCTACAGTATGTGCATTTAGAAAGCAATGTTAATTTACACCCAGGGCCGGATTTAGGCAAAGGCCTCCTAAGCCATAGCCTAGGGCACCTCAGGAGCAAGGGCACCAAAGCAGCAGGCAAAACCGGTGCAACATTTGCAAGCTTGCAAATGCTACAATGCTAGAGTGACCAGACGTCCCGGATTGCCCGGGACGCGTCCCGGATTCGGGGTCCGCTGTCCCAGGCTTAATGAGGTCCCGGGAAACGTCCCGCTTTCAGCAGCGGGACGTCCCGGCCTCGGGACTCTGGCCACTCTCTCCTCAATGAACTGGCAGCGGCGTCTATAGACGCCGTGCCAGTTCATTGCCTGCAGCCCCGCTCCAGCCTCCTCTTCCGGTGTCTGTTTCCGACACCGGCAGGCGAGCAGGGCTACGGCAAGATGGCTGCCGAAGCCCTGTACTGGAGACCTATTTGTGTCTCCAGTACAGGGCTTCGGGCGCCATCTTGCCGTAGCCCTGTCAGCGCGGGAGACTGCAGGAGAAGTAAGACGGTCCCAGGAGCAGCGCGCCAGAGGCCGGAGACTTCTGCCAGGTGAGTAAATCAATGCTTTCTTTTCCAGGTGAAATGTTTGCCCGCATTGTTTCTTTTACAGGTAAAATGTTTGC
Organism: Hyperolius riggenbachi; assembly: GCF_040937935.1. Taxonomy (NCBI): domain Eukaryota; kingdom Metazoa; phylum Chordata; class Amphibia; order Anura; family Hyperoliidae; genus Hyperolius; species Hyperolius riggenbachi. The sequence continues at coordinate 49,292,922 of NC_090654.1, forward strand.
CCGCATTGTTTCTTTTACAGGTGAAATGTTTGCCCGCATTGTTTCTTTTACAGGTGAAATGTTTGCCCGCATTGTTTCTTTTACAGGTGAAATGTTTGCCCGCATTGTTTCTTTTACAGGTGAAATGTTTGCCCGCATTGTTTCTTTTACAGGTGAAATGTTTGCCAGCATTGTTTCTTTTCCGGTGAAATGTTTGCCCGCAGTGCGTTTCTTTTCTGGTGAAATGTTTGCCCGCAGTGCGTTTCTTTTCTGGTGAAATGTTTGCCCGCATTGCGTTTCTTTTGTACTGACATGTTTGCCCGCATTGCGTTTATTTTGTACTGACATGTTTGCCCGCATTGCGTTTACTTTGTACTGACATGTTTGCCCGCATTGCATTTATTTTATACTGACATGTTGCCCGCATTGCGGTTATTTTGTGCTGACATGTTGTCTATTGCGTTTATTTTCTGGTGTCCGGGGTAACCGTTACTGCATTTATTATTTAATGGTCATAGATGGCTATGTTTGCTGCTTTGTGGTTACGGTATACTATTAGCATCACACAGTTTCTGCACACCCATGATGCAAAGTCTCGTTTGTCATACCACGAAACCTGTCTATCTCACTCACCAATATACGTCAACCTTAACTGTTTGTGTTTCCACAACCAGGAGCAACTGCATAAAAAATTCCAAGAATTGCTATTAAATAAATTAGCTGTCGCTCAGGATTTAGACAATTATGAAACCTTTATTGTATTGCACTTAGCACTAACCCACCCTAAAAACAATTAAAATACTGCGGAGCGCTCCACCACACCACAATGTCAGCACAACCTCATACACTCTCCATGCACTCTGGTACCGGTACCTTCCCTTTAACTATTTCCAGCGTGCGGAGATAAAGTGGTTGCTGAGTTGGTATGTTATGCCGACTACTCGGCTTCACGCTACATGCAATTCCCCAGCAAGGCTTCAGACAATTTCTCTCGGGCAACAGTCTCTTACCACCCGGTGACCAGGCACATCTTTAGTGGTTTCTTGGTCCAGTCGTCAGCGCTGGTTTACCTGTCTGCTCAACCCTCCATTACTTCCGTGTTTCTCAACCCAGTAGGAATAAACGCTCATGGGGAGAGGAGGGGAGACACAGGATCTTCTTGCTGCAGCACGGCCGGCCGGCTAGTTGGAGCGCTCAGACGCATGTGGTAGCCACGCCCATCGACGCGTTGCGCCCGCCCCTTGCGAGCTTCGTCAGGATGTATGACGCGGCGGGCGGGTCAGTGTTTTATGCGTCATTGCGGACGCGATTACTGGGCGTTTCTGCTGACGTCACCTGTGCATTCTGCCACAGTGCTCAACTATGGAATCTTCCCCACAATGCCGCTATAGCGCACGCGATCCAATGACAATCTTCAAGTGATCCGCAATCAGGTATCTGTTATCCACTCAGCTGACTTCCTATTTTAGAGGCAACATCACATAGATCTTTTTCAGCAACTGAGTACATAGTTGTCCCATGTGAACAGGGCTTTTATACATATCGAGGACTGATACTTATAGAAAGGGGGCATAGTTCAGTTCCTGGTTTAGGCCAGTGGGTGTCAGGGAATCAAGCAAATAGATCCATTTTGCCTCCTGCTGCAGCAACCACTTTTCTTTATCTCCACCTCTTCTGTTATTTTGGATTTTGTAGATCCCTTTAAAACAGAAACCATTTTTTATCCCCCCATGAACTTCACAAAAATGCTCAGCAACAGTGCTACGATACTCCCCATTGAGCTTCTTTCCGCAGTTTATGTTGCTTACATGCTCTGAAATCCTCTTTTTTAGTTTTCTTGTTGTCATGCCGACATACAGCATAGGACACGGACACTGTATTATGTATACTGTCCATTCTGAGTTGCAGTTGATGAAAGAATGTATCTTCCATTCCTTCTCTTTATTGGGTGCCTGAAACGTTTTTGCTACATCAACATATTCACACATTGAGCATGCCCCACACTTATACATTCCCTTCGTACTAAATTCTACCAACCAATTTGATTGTGGCAGTAAATCGGAATGTACCAATCGGTCCCGCAGGCTGGGTGCACGTCGGGCCACCAGAGGTGGTCTCTCACCGACAACGGACCCAAATACCGGATCGATCTGCAACACCGACCAATGTCGGGTCAAAATGTCACGTATGCGCGACCAATTTGAATTGTATGAAGAAATGAAGCTGGGACAAGATGTATTTCCCTTTGTAGCTTGCTCTAGACTTCTATCTTGCTTTTTCAGCAATTCAGAACGTGAGGTCCGAATGGCCCTCTCAGCACCGGAGCACAATGCCTCATGCCCATACCCACGATCTCTGAACCGATCATACATTTCTGCGGCCTCACGCTGAAAATCTACCTCACTAGAGCAATTCCTCCTAATACGGAGGAACTGGCCTCTAGGGATCCCCCTAATGAGGTGTGGAGGGTGATGGCTGGTGGCGTGGAGGAGGGTGTTCCCCGCGGTAGGTTTGCGGTACGTTGTAGTCCGCAAAGTACCGCCATCTTTGACAACACTCAAATCCAAAAAGGATATACTGGTTGAACTGTAGGTATAAGTGAGATGTATATTGCGCTCATTTACGTTGAGCCGGTCGAGGAATCTTTCCAACTCCTCCTCACTCCCTCTCCACACCACCAGCACATCGTCAATAAAACGGAGCCACACCTTCACGTGAACGTCGAATTCAGGTAACGTATAAACGTCTTTCCGTTCCCACAGGCCTAAGTGTAAACAGGCATAGGCAGGTGCGCACGACGCCCCCATCGACGTACCGCGCACCTGCCTATAGTGGGCATCTTTGAACAGGAAGCAATTGTGCTCCAGTACATACCTCATGGCCTGTACCACAAAGTCATTGTGGACTGGTGTATCAGGATAAGCATCAGACAAGAAGAACCTCAGAGCCTCCAACCCCACTTCGTGTGGGATAGACGTATACAAGCTCTCAACGTCTATCCCCACGAGTAGGTCGCCAGGGTCCACCGATAGATCACTGATCAATCGCAAGACATCCCTCGAGTCCTGTACATAGGAGGGGAGGGACGCAACCAGCCTCTTAATCTTCTGGTCAATCCAGATGGCCAAACTCTCAGTGGGACCATCAATGGCGCTGACTATTGGTCTCCCAGGGGGCCTATTTGAGTTCTTGTGGATCTTGGGGATCAAGTAGAACACAGGGATCCTGTACGTGCCCACCCTCAAGAAGCTTTCTTCTTTTTCATCTAACACACCTTCTTCTACTGCGTCATCGACCCATTGGTTTACGCCATATGCGATTCTCTCATAGGGGGCGCTTCGAAGTAATTGATATGTATTTGTATCCCTAAGTTGCCTTTCGGCTTCCTCGAGATAAAGGTCCCTAGACCACAGGACCACATTTCCCCCCTTGTCACTTGGGCGTACAATCACTTCCTTTGCTTGCTTTAAATCATCTAGTGCCTTTCTTTCTCCCCTAGTGAGATTATCTCTAATCTGTCTAGTCCATGACAGCTTTTTAAAATCGCGGGTGACCAGATCGAGAAAAATACTTAGTGATGGAAAGGTATGTATTGAGGGCATGTAGTTAGATTTGGCACGACATGCCACATGCTCAATTAGTCCCATTTCATTGATTCCTTCCTGATTATAACTCATGCCCCCCTCTGGGTTCTGATCCCTAAGGGTTTCCAATGTCCTAAGCGCTTCAAGGTCCCCCAGCCTCCATAGGGGCTCCTCATTACTATTTTGGCACTCTCTCTCCTGTTCATTCTTACTGCCATAAGTTGCTTTCAAACAAAGTTTTCGAACAAACATTTGTAAATCCTTCTGAACCAGGAATTCATCACCCCCCTGTACCGGTGAAAAGGATAATCCCTTGCCAAGGAGGGAAATGTGGTCCGGGCCCAGGGGAAAATCAGACAGATTAATCACGTTTTGTGCCTTTTCATGTGGTTGGCTTCTTTTACAGGTGAAATGTTTGCCAGCATTGTTTCTTTTCCGGTGAAATGTTTGCCCGCAGTGCGTTTCTTTTCTGGTGAAATGTTTGCCCGCAGTGCGTTTCTTTTCTGGTGAAATGTTTGCCCGCATTGCGTTTCTTTTGTACTGACATGTTTGCCCGCATTGCGTTTATTTTGTACTGACATGTTTGCCCGCATTGCGTTTACTTTGTACTGACATGTTTGCCCGCATTGCATTTATTTTATACTGACATGTTGCCCGCATTGCGGTTATTTTGTGCTGACATGTTGTCTATTGCGTTTATTTTCTGGTGTCCGGGGTAACCGTTACTGCATTTATTATTTAATGGTCATAGATGGCTATGTTTGCTGCTTTGTGGTTACGGTATACTATTAGCATCACACAGTTTCTGCACACCCATGATGCAAAGTCTCGTTTGTCCACATCATGGCGTAATCACTGCTTTTTTATGCCTCGCTGTTACATCATTACGTTAGCTCCGCCCATACAATGTCATGGCCACGCCCTTTTTTTCATCGCGGCGCGCGCCGCCTCCCCCCCCCCCCCCACGCCCCCCTCCCCGTCCCAGGTTGGACCCACAAAAATCTGGTCACTCTATACAATGCAGGGAGATCAGGCAAACACTTGACCGCAGTACTCTGCTGCCAACCGCCTGAGCAGCAGCCACCTAGCTCTCATGTTTGCATTGTGGCCGGCGGCGATGGACATGGGCAGCATTGGAGACAGAAAAGAAGAGGAAGCTTCTGCACTGGAGACTAGCGGAGAAATGACTGGCACTGATGGCTGCTGCAATGTGAAGGCGAGCTGGCTACCTATACGAAAAGGGCGTAGGCGTTCAAATTTTGATAGTATGATACCTTGACATCTTATCAATTGTCAATTAATCCTATCAGGTAGTTCAAATTTTGATAGTATGATACTTTGATATCTTATCAAGTGTCAATTAATGCTACCAGGTAGTTCAAATTTTAATAGTATGATACCTTGACATCTTCTTATCAATTGTCAATTAATCCTACCAGGTAGTTCTAATTTTGTCAGTATGATACTTTGACATCTTCTTATCAATTGTCTTTGAATCCTACCTGGTAGTTTAAAATTTAGCAGTATGATACTTTGACATATACAAATTGCTCTACCTAAATAGTCCGGGTAGGGTCCCTTGACAAAGATGATACTTATGGTAGCCACTAATGATCCAATCTTTTTCATCCAATCTTACCAAATCTATGTAGTATAAGGGTAAATTGAGTGAATATACTGAATGGATACTTCAGGCAGTTACCTTATATTACATAGAAATGGTAAGATTGGATGAAAAAGATTGGATCATTAGTGGCCAACCTTAGACATAACACCAGCCCTGTTTACACCTGCAGAATAGATAGAACAAACATGGCACAGATGAAAGTTTACTTCGGGTCTGCTGAAGGTTCTCCAGACATCCGCTGGAGGGCGCATGGAAACCGCACATTCCAGCTGCGCCCAGCTCGGTAGCTTTGAAACCGCCCATATGTTTGAGATCTGCGCATGTGCGCTGTGTTAGGCTGTACCGCGCGTGCCCTGTGTTCCACCAGCGTTCTATCACTGCGCATGCGCCGGCCAACGCCAGCCGGATCCTGTAGCCGCGGCGCATGCGCGGCATGTGTTGTCAGGGGTGACGTGTCCCGGTGACAGGCTGGCAGGAAGTGGCGGAGATCGCTGCACCAGGGGACAGAGATGCTGAAGAAGTTCGACAAGAAGGACGAGGAGTCCGGTGAGGGTCCGGGGGGAGGCCGAGCTGTGGCCTCGGTGGGGGTGGGAGACCGGGGTGCTTTGTATGGGGGGCTGGGAGCACTTCTCATACCCGGCATGCAGGCCAGAGGGGGTTCCTCATCTCCTGACACAGCCATAGGCTGGACAAGTATGTCCCCTGGAGATCAGTCCTGATCACCCGAACCATACCTGCCACCTGCATGGCTTCCAGGGACAGTCAGGTCACTCACCACTGCTAACAAGAGAACCTGTCAGAGCAGCTCTACCAGGACAGGCCCTCACAGACTACACCCTTGTTATTAAATTAGGACTCTGACTTAAAGTTTTTGTGTACTCTTAGACTGGGAGAATTATTTTGCTTTTAAAGATTTTATTAGAACAATCATAGGAAAACTTTCCATAACAATGGAATACATCATAAAAAAAGTTACAACAGACAGTAAACACAATTGTATTGATAATTAGTAAAAAAGTAAAAAAAAAGTCGTGTTGTATCATTAAGTAAAAAGGACAGAGGAACACAGGTTTTAGAGGATATGAGGTCATCATAGGTAATCAATCTCAAAAGAGAACAATAAACTCTCATACAACAACTGGAGGGCTGCATATCTAGTGTCTAATCTTTCTAGGAAATTGAGACTAAAGGTGGGAACCTGGGGGAGTCAGTATCATCAAAGGATAGCTAGTCAAATATTTGTTTAGACATATGTAGTTACTTAGACTAGGATGATTCTGTATTAATATTACTGCTAGCTGTGTTCCCATTCGGCAACTTTCCCCTCACTTCCTGTCTCTGGGTTGCAAAAGGAAGTCAGAGGTAAACTTGCCATTGGAGCGCTAAAAAATTGTCATTTGTGAGAGGCATATGGAGGCTGTCATATTTATTTCATTTTAAACAATACCAGTTACCTGGCTTTCCTGCTGATCCTCTGCCTCTAATACTTTAAGCTATAGACCCTGCTCAAGCATTCAGATTATTATTTAGTATTTATAGAATGCTGATATCTTCTGCAGCGCTGTACAGAATGTATATAGTCTTGTCATTAACTGTCCCTCAGAGGAGCTCACTATCTAATCCTTACCATTGTTATATGTCCATCGTGGTCTTGTGTCAATTTTAGAGGGAAGCCAATTAAGTTAGCTGTATTTTTTGGGGATGTGGGAGGAAACAGATTTCAGGTGTGTGATTCAGACACTACTGCAGCCAAAGAGATCAGCGGGAGGCTGGGCAGTTGGTATTGTTTTAAAGAGAAACCGTGACCAAGAATTGAACTTCATCCCAATCAGTAGCTGATACCCCCTTTTATATGAGAAATCTATTCCTTTTCACAAACGGATCATCAGGGGACTCTGTGTAGCTGATATTGTGGTGAAACCCCTCCCACAAGAAACTCTGAGGACCATGATCCTGGCAGTTTCCTGTCTGTGAACCTTGTTGCATTGTGGGAAATAGCTGTTTACAGCTGTTTCCAACTGCCAAAAAAGCAAGCAGCAGCTACATCACCTGCCAGCAGTAAAAATGTCACCATGTGATAAATGTCAGAATGTTAATCAGGGATTTAAATTTTTTTACTATGGGCAAACAATGGCCTCAATTCACTAACCTTAACTCCTGTCTTTAATAACTCTTCTGAGCTGTATTACAGTTATCACAATTCTATCACCATGGTGATAACTGTAAAACAGCTCAGAAGAGTTATTAAAGACAGGAGTTAAGGTTAGTGAATTGAGGCATTGACTAAATCATTTATACATAATTATTGTAAAAATGAAGCACTTTTTTTATTACATTATTTTCACTGGAGTTCCTCTTTAAAGGAAATAAATATGGCAGTAAGGGGCTTGGTTTTCTTTGTTTTCAACAGCATTTCCTGAACAGCAGTTGCAAAGTCTAACTGACAAAATAGTGTGAAAGTGATTAGGGAGGATGGCTGGTATCTTACTATTTTGGCAGTAAAACTGCTGTTCAAGAAATGCTGTTAAAACAAAGCTAACCCGGAGAAACCCCCATGTAGAGATGGACTGGCCCAAAACGGTTCTGTCAGATTTTAACTGCCTACTTTTTTTTGCAATAGTGGTCCTTTAACCTGCCTGGCGTTCTATTAAGATCGCCAGGGAGGCTGCGGGAGGGTTTTTTTTTAATAAAAAAAAAACTATTTCATGCAGCCAACTGAAAGTTGGCTGCATGAAAGCCCACTAGAGGGCGCTCCGGAGGCGTTCTTCCGATCGCCTCCGGCGCCCAGAATAAACAAGGAAGGCCGCAATGAGCAGCCTTCCTTGTTTTGCTTACATCGTCGCCATAGCAATGAGCGGAGTGACGTCATCGACGTCAGCCGACGTCCTGACGTCAGCCGCCTCCGATCCAGCCCTTAGCGCTGGCCGGAACTTTTTGTTCCGGCTACGCTGGGCTCAGGCGGCTGGGGGGACCCTCTTTCGCCGCTGCTCACCGGCGGATCGCCGCAGAGCGGCGGCGATCAGGCAGCACACGCGGCTGGCAAAGTGCCGGCTGCGTGTGCTGCTTTTTATTTGAGCCAAATCGGCCCAGCAGGGCCTGAGCGGCAGGCTCCGGCGGTACTGGACGAGCTGAGCTCGTCCAGACCGCCCAGCAGGTTAACCTCCTTGGCGGTTATCCCCAGCTAGGGTCGGGGCTGAAAACCGCAGCAAAGAGCGGTAATCCCAACCTCTGCTTGGGGTAGCTGCCGGAGGCTGTGTGCAGTGTATAGTGCGCAGCGGGCGGTTTTACATACCTCCTGGGGGATCCCGATGTCGGCCGCCATACTTCTACTTCTTCCTCTTCTCTCCCTAGCAGCATGATTTTATTTCCAGGTTTTAGGGTCTGAAAGGGTGCAAAAAAAAAAATTGCACCGCTTTTAGACCCTAAAATACAGAAAGAATCATACCGCCAAGGGGGTTAAAGAGGAACTCCAGTGAAAATAATGTAATTTTAAAAAAAAAGTGCTTAATTTTTACAATAATTATGTATAAATTTTTTAGTCAGTGTTTGCCCTGTGTAAAAGCTTTCCTCTTCCTGATTTACATTCTGACATTTATCAGATGGTGACATTTTTATTGCTGGCAGGTGATGTCACTGGAAGTAGCTGCTGCTTTATTTTGGCAGTTGTAAACAGCTATTTCCAATAATGTAACAAGGTTCACAGACAGGAAACAGCCAGGACCATGGTCCTCAGTTTCCTGTGGGAGGGGATTCACCACAATATCGGCCATTCAGAGTCCCCTGGTGATCCGTTTGTGAAAAGGAATAGATTTCTCATGGGAAAGGTAATATCATCTACTGATTGGGATGAAGTTCAATTCTTGGTCACGGTTTCTCCTTAACATTGAGGCAGCACTCCTCGTCTGACAGGAATGCGGCCATGCCTGTGCAGTAGCCCAGAGTCTCTCATGCCTGAGGAGGCATGAGGCCCTAATGGTATTACTGACAAGCCCTTGTCTGTAATATTCTGGGGGTCCATGCATTGCGACGAGGGACCGGAAGATGGTGTGGGAAGACTCATTAGGATCTAGAGGTTTCCCTCTTTTTAGATACATATTTATTTTTTGAAGTTTGTGACGCCTCGGGTACACTTTTTCATTTTCTTTACTATGAAGTAAGCAGGATAGTTGTAGATAAATTACATCAAAGTGGGTTTACCTCCCAAACTCCTACCCTTGTTCGTCTATCTCTTAGAATGGGTGAGCTGTAAGTGTCGCATGGGCATTTCCTGCTTGCTTTTCTCGGCACACTTGATGTTACTGCCACAGTGTTCTCCCCAGAAAATTTTTCCAGCCGGGTGGCATGAAAAAGTAGCGGGGTAAGGCGAGATGAGAGAATGCAGGGCCGGTGCCTCTGTGAGCAACTATGCTTACAGCTGATGACAGCCGGGTGCTCACCAAAACTAGCTGGGTGGAGCAACTGGCTGTAAGAGCCTGGGGAGAACACTGCTGCAATCCAAGAAGGTGTGGAGAGATGGCTGAGGGAAGCAGTATGGGCCTTTTTCCTCTGCTTGCATTCCAGTGTTATTTTCGGATGTGTTTTGCCGATTGCTCTGCTACCAGAAAAATAGCAATCGTGGTGTGTTGCTCCATTATGTGATCCGACTTGATTTGATTTTCCACAAATGTTGTCCCTGCTGCAGTATTTTGACCAATTGCATTTGGGTTCAAGTCAGTGGGAGCTTTGAAAATTGAAAAATGCAAATACACCACCCGATAATCATTGCTGGCCAGCAGACGCTCTCTACCTGTGTCTTTATTCTGTACCCTCCCTCTGCTGACTAGACACAGCACCCAGGCAATAGCTGAGTCACTTCAGCAGAAAGGGGGGGGGGGGGGGGGTTGGCAGAGTGAAGACACAGACGGAGAGATTCTTGACAGCAGTGATTACATTTGCCTGATTAGCCAGAGATGAGCAAGCCTGTACTGCTCTCTGCAGCAAAGGTAAACATTTTTATACACTGGAAATACTTTCAAATGTTCTTTTAATTACCTAAGAGTATTTACTGAAATTTTATTTTTCACAGTATGATCCCACTTTTGAGGACATCTGAGCTGCAAGAGAAATTAAAGGGGTTCTGTGGAGTCCTTCAAAAAAAAAAAAAAAAAAAAGACACTTACCTGGGGCTTCTATCAGCCCCCTGTAGATGACATGTCCCGCACCGTCCTCCTCTGATCACTCATTTCCCGCCGCCGCTCCCTGTCTAATTACGTGTGTCACGTGGCTGCGTGGCCATGGCTGGCCACGTGCGTGCTTGCGGCTCCGGGAGCTAACTGCGCAGGCGCAGTACAAGAAAACCTCATACTGCATCCGGGAGCTAACTGCGCAGGCGCAGTACAAGAAAACCTCGTACTGTGCCTTCGCAGTAAGCTCCCGGAGACATGAGCGGGAGCGCACATTATTCGTCTTGTTAGAAGAATGACTGGTGCCGGCGGCGGGGAACGAGTGATCAGAGGAGGACGGCGCGGGACATGACAGCTACAAGGGGCTGATAGCAGCCCCAGGTAAGTTTCTGTTTTTGTTTATTGAAAGACTCCACAGAACCCCTTTAAGCTTTAGTTACCTGGGGCTTCTTCCTGCCCCTGCAATAAATCTGGTTATTTGCTTTAGTTCCGCTGTGCGCCAATAGCCACTCTAAAATATCCATTACCACTGCTATGATTGTTGGCTTCTGCCCATGCGTTGGCCCGTTTGCACACCTCCCTTGATCACACTGCTGTAAAGCATTCTGCACTTGCTCAGTTCACAAAGATTAAAATTGTGCAAGTACAGAACGCTCCCAGCTGCGTAAGCATGATCGAGAGAGGCACGCATGCGCAGAAGCCAGCTGTGGTCGGGGATCTTTAAGGGCCCATTTCCACTATCGTGAATTCGCATGCGTTTGCCGCATGCGGGTTCGCATAGCCAATACAAGTGAATGGGACTGTTTCCACTTGTCAGAATTTCTGAGCGTTTTCGTCCGCGTCAAAAATTTGCATGGCAGAGCCATCAGAATTCGCATACCACATACCGCTATGCGTTTGTATGTGAATTTTCATGCGAATTCGCATGCAATGAATTGAAAAGCACACAGGCACTGCCATGGTTAAATTCGCATACAGCGTCATGAAAATTCGCATACAAACGCATGTGAAATTCGCATCCGCATGCAAATTTTTTCCGCGGCGATTCGCACCGCCCAAGTGGAAATGGGCCCTTAGAGGGGCTAGCATTGCACTGATAGACTGCTAGGGAGCTGGAAGAAGATCCAGGTAGCTTTTCTCTTTAAAGAGGATCTGTGAGCCATACTATTTTAGAAAAAAACACATATATAAGTAGATAAATATTTGTTCTACTTGCTTAACATGTATTGCACTGTCCACGTTTTAATTTTAGTGATTTTTCTACAGTAAAAAAAGAGAAAATTCTTCTTAGCATTTCCCATTTTAACTGGCTATTTTTAAGCCAATCCTGATGTCATTTCCCCCCTTACTCTCCTTTGCCTGATTTGCCCGCCCTTCACTATAGAAAGTGCATTGTCACAGCATGAGAAATATTGGCCAATCAGAGAGAAACAGAGGTGTGGGAGGGGAAACAGGAGGCAAAGAGGCATCAGCCAAACAGTAGGGAAGTAGAGAAACAAAAAAGGACAACCCAACATGCCCTGCAACTTCCTTTTTGTGTACCAAATAAGAGTCGGGTAAACTGGGGAATGATCATTTATCAACAAGAAAAGTAATAGTAATTTTAACTTTTGGATTGCCTGGTTAGCAAACTTATTACTTGTTTACCAGATAAAAATAAAGAATTGATTTTATGCCCGACAGTTACACTTTAAGCTTGGATGTCCTTTAATATATACACTCACCTAAAGGATTATTAGGAACACTTGTTCAATTTCTCATAAATGCAGTTATCTAATCAACTAATCTCATGGCAGTTACTTCAATGCATTTAGGGGTTTGGTCCTGGTCAAGACAATCTCCTGAACTCCAAACTGAATGTCAGAATGGGAAAGAAAGGGGATTTAAGCAATTTTCAGCGTGGCATGGTTGTGGTGCCAGATGGGCCGGTCTGAGTATTTCACAATCTGTTCAGTTACTGGGATTTTCATGCACAACCATTTCTAGGGTTTACAAAGAATGGTGTGAAAAGGGAAAAACGTCCAGTATGCGGCAGTCCTGTGGGCAAAAATGCCTTGTTGATGCTAGAGGTCAGAGGAGAATGGGCCGACTGATTCAAGCTGATAGCAACGTTGACTGAAATAACCACTCGTTGCAACCGAGGTATGCAGCAAAGCATTTGTGAAGCCACAACACGCACAACCTTGAGGCTGTTGGGCTACAACAGCAGAAGACCCCACCGGGTACCACTCCTCTCCACTACAAATAGTAAAAAGAGGCTACAATTTGCACGAGCTCACCAAAATTGGACAGTTAAAGACTGGAAAAATGTTGCCTGGTCTGATGAGTCTCGATAGTCAGAATTTGGCATAAACAGAATGAGAACATGGATCCATCATGCGTTGTTACCACTGTGCAGGCTGGTGGTGGTGGTGATGTAATGGTGTGGGGGATGTTTTCCTTGGCACACTTTAGGCCCCTTTGTGCCAATTGGGCATCGTTTAAATGCCATGGACTACCTGAGCATTGTTTCTGACCATGTCCATCTCTTCATGACCACCATGTACCCATCCTCTGATGGCTACTTCCAGCAGGATAATGCACCATGTCACAAAGCTCGAATCATTTCTAATTGGTTTCTTGAACATAATGAGTTCACTGTACTAAAATGGCCCCCACAGTCACCAGATCTCAACCCAATAGAGCATCTTTGGGATGTGATGGAACGGGAGCTTCGTGCCCTGGATGAGCATCGCACAAATCTCCATCAACTGCAATATGGGCCAACATTTCTAAAGAATGCTTTCAGCACCTTGTTGAGTCAATGCCACGTAGAATTAAGGCAGTTCTGAAGGCGAAAGGGGGTCAAACACCGTATTAGCATGGTGTTCCTAATAATCCTTGACAGTGACCAGAAATTATGTCCTTACAGTAATCAAATTTGGTCAACAAACCAGTAGCTGAGTCATTAATTAGCTGCTAGTTAACTGATCGGCAGCTTTCTCATTAGCTCTTGATGTCAAATGACAGTTTGTGTATTCCTTAAAATGATTTAGCTCACCACTGGTCCCAAGGATAGGAAGACCCAATGGAGACATGAACAATGAAAAGCTGATAGAGATTCTAGCTCCTCGCTGCCTAGCAGAAAAAACTGCAACTTTGTAAACATGCATTGGGTCCACACTGCCAGGGAAATGCCAGGAGTGCCACCCATCTGAACAGAACATTGTGTACATAATTGCCCCTCCACTTCAGGGAATTAAGACTGTGGCTAAGCAGTCACGTGTGCCACCTAAGAGAGACTAAAACAAACAAAAATTGCTGTTTTTACCTGCTAGTTCACTTCAGTCCTCTCATTAGATCTAAACCGCCGCATCCTCGCAGCAAAACGAGCGCTTTAGACCCCCCAAATCCCCCGAGGGGGGGGGGGCAATCCGTCTGGCGCTTCCTGGAAGGGGCAGAGCTTTCAGCTGCAGCTCTGCCTCTCCTGATGTCAATTGCCGCGGATCGCAGCCTCTCCCCGCCCCTCTCACGCTTCCTTCACAGAGAGGGGCGGGGAAAGGCGGAGATCCGCGTGGCGATTGACGGCAGGAGAGGCAGAGCTGCAGCAGAATGAGACTTCTGAAGCGAACGAGCAAGTAAAAAAACTAAAAATAGCAATTTTTGCTCGCTTCAGAGTCTCATTAGGTGTAAACCACCACATAACGAGCGCTTTAGACACCCTAAATCCCTGTGCAAACATCCACGACCAACTTGGACATGGATTCTGCTACCCTTAGAGGCAGAGCTTTCTGCTGCAGCTCTGCCTCTCCTGTCGTCAAATCGCCACGCGGGTCTCCGCCTTTCCCCAAAGTACAATACAGAGTTGCGGTCGTGCTGATCCACCCAGCTCTGTGCATTGTCCGTTCCCCTCCCCCCAGTCCTCGTAATGTGAAAAATCTGACTGTTGGCTAAAGTCACATCTTCAAGCAGGAAGAGGCGGGCTTGCTTTGATGTTCCCGCCTACCACCCTCCCATTTTCTGCTCCATTCACACCCCTTAAGACGGGGTGTCAAACTCAAATACAAAGTGGGCTGACACTGAACACTGGGACCTAGCCGTGGGCCCAACCTCATTGTCTACTGGCCACCTTATAAAGTTCCCTGGTGTCTAGTGGTTCCCCTCTCTCCCCTTTACAGCTATCTGGTGTCTAGTGGTCCTCCCTCCCATACACAGATCCTTGGTGTCTAGTGGCCCCCACCCTCCCCTATACAGTTCCCTAGTGTTTAGCGCTTTCCCCCTACCTCCCCCATATGGCTTCCATGTTGTTCTAGAGCTTCACCTCCAGTATAGCTTCCCTGGTGCTCTACAGTGGGCCAAACATAATGCAAAGTGGGGAAACTACTTGAGGACCAAATGTAATTGCTCTGAGGGCCAGATTTGGCCCACGGTCCGGAGTTTGACATGTATGCCTTAAGAGCATATAATGGGATGGTGATAGAAGAGTACATCGCAGCAAGGCTGTCTCTTCCTGTCTGAAAATTTGACTTTAGCAAAAAGTCAGATTTTCCACATTGTGTGATAAGCAAGAATGTGAAGCACACCATCTGCTAACTTCATACTACTCCTGCCGCGATCAATGCAGACAAGAATGGTCTTTTAGGATTACTGTTCAGTCGATAAAATGATTGAACATTCATTTAGAGGGCCTTCATTTGTAATAGATTTTTGGTACATTTTTTTAGTTACTATTGACAATTTATTGACTGACAACTGATCTTTTAAACATATGGTATGGGAATCATTACTCTCATTTACAAAAAAATCTATCACTTAAAGTGTACCTGTTGGAGGGAAAAAAGTGCCCCTAAGGTATACTCACCTCGGGAGTGGGGGGCTTCTCGATCTTCCAGAGGCTTCCCCATCTTGCACCGGACCGATCCAGCGATGGAACCCCCCCCCTCCCCACTTGCACATGTGCACTAGCACAGACCTTTAAAGAGAAACCGTGACCAAGGATTGAACTTCATCCCAATCAGTAGCAGCATCTCTTTCCACTGACCTCACCTGCCAGCAGTAAAAATGTCACCATGTGATAAATGTCAGAATGTAAGTCGGGGAGAGGAAAGATTTTACAATGAGCAAACACTGATTAAATAATTTATACATAATTATGGTAAAAATGAAGAACTTTTTTATTACATTATTTTCACTGGAGTTCCTCTTTAACCACTTCACCTCCCTTGCTACGCTTATCTACTCCCCACAAAACTTTATCTGAAGCTCAGGGGAGTAGATAGGCGTACTTGTGGTAAACAGTGTGCTGTATGCCCAATAAGCTATCTGATTATGTATATAGGGTATCATTTTAACCGTGACAAGTGAGAGAATAGATTTTGTGGTGTTTGACAACTGAGGGCTAAGTCATGTGATTTTTTTTTTTTTTTTTTTTACTGGAAAAAAACTACATGAAAATAACAGTTTTATTGCTTTTCATTCACTCTATACCCCTAAATAAATACTTGTAAAAAAAACAAAAGTGACAGCATTGAAAAGAGAATACATAGTTACCCTTGGGATTTAGCTTTTAAAATAGGTATGCCATGAGAGTGTATTACTGTTAATCATGAAGATAAGGGCTTTTCATTACTGATAGAGTACAATGAGAAAGCAAAAATCACAAACCAGAAACTAATATATTATTGCCATACATTGTACTAGGAACATTATTTAAATGTTGAGATAACCAGGACAAATTAGCAAATACAATGTGTGGGTTTTACCTATGGTAACATTGTTTATTTAAAAAATATAGTGGATGGAAATGGAGAAATAGTGTATTTTTTCTTTTTTTTTTCTCATTTTTCGCCAAAAAATGCACAGATAATAACATAATTACTAAAAGCAAATATCACCCTCACAAACCATAATTTGTGGCAAAAAAAACAAGATATAGATCATTTACATCTGATGAGTAGCAATAAAGTTATTGGTGAATGAATGGGAGGAGCGCTGAAATGTGAAAATTGCTTTGGTTTTTAAGCAAAAAACCCTTTGGTGCTGAAGTGGTTAAAGAGGATGTAAAGAGGAACTCCAGTGAAAATAATATAAAAAGTGCTTCATTTTTACAATAATTATGTATAAATTATTTAGTTAGTGTTTGTCCATTGTAAAATCCTTCCTCTCCCTGATTTACATTCTGACATTTATCACATAGTGACATTTTTACTGCTGGCAGGTGAGGTCAATGGAAGTAGATGCTGCTTGCTTTTTTGGCAGTTGGACACAGCTGTAAACAGCTATTTCCCACAATGCAACGAGGTTCATAGGCAGGAAGCTGTTAGGACCATGGTCCTCAGAGTTTCCTGTGGGAAGGGGTTTCATCAAAATATCATCCATACAGAGCCCCCTGATGATCCGTTTGTGAAAAGGAAACAATTTCTTATGTAAAAGGAGGTATCGGCTACTGATTGGAATGAATTTCAATTCTTGGTCATGGTTTCTCTTAAAAGTGTAACTGTCGGGCATAAAATTAAAAATCAATTCTTTAGTTTTATCTCTATTACTTTTCTTGTTTATAAATGATCATTCCCCAGTTTACCTGACTTTACGTTTTTTTTTTTTTGCTTCTTTACTTCCCCTCAGACTTAACTAATTTACAAAAGCAAAAAAGGACAACCCAGCATGCCCTGCAACTTCTTTTTAACGTACCAAATAAGAGTCAGGTAAACTGGGGAATGATCATTTATAAACAAGAAAAGTAATAGAGATTTTAACTTTTGGATTGCCTGGTTAGCAAACTTATTACTTGTTTACCAGATAAAAATAAAGAATTGATTTGTGATTTTATGCCTGACAGTTACACTTTACGTGAGCAACTGTGACTTCCCATCACTGATAAATATGCAAATTATCTGTTTATGCCCCTGAAGCCAGGCTTACATCCAGAACCGCTGGTGTATAGCAAGCCTATAGCTTATCAATGTTACAGAGCCACATCAACCCAGCCTGCAGACAGCCTGTTTCAGACCGTTTGTCCTCATCAGTGCATGACAGGATAGATATGGCTCTATGGGATAGGTGCTTGCACCAGTACAACAGAATCCCCAAGCAGCTTGCGGTGACACAGAACCACTAGGAAAGTATAGGGGACTAAAAGACAGAAATTGCCCTCCCACTAAAAAGCAACGCTCAGTGTAATTAAACTATTCCTACCACAGAACTGCATGAGCCGGGGAGGGGGAAAGTTCTGCTTTAAGGATTCTATGCATCCAAGGTTTCTCATGCAGGTTGTAGTGTGTGTGATGTCCCCAGAATATAGGATTTCTCTGACCGTTTCTATTTTGTTGTTTTAGGTGGCGGCTCTAATCCTTTCCAACACCTTGAAAAGAGCGCCGTTCTCCAGGAGGTGAGCTTGTGTCTCCTCTCTGTCTCCATATCAGACATCCTCCTTGTTATGGGAGCCTGAGCACCCCAGACCATGGTTAGGCAGAGTGTGTTGCCACCTCCTATAGGGACACCTGGCTTGGCTTTTATTCCCCTTTAGAGATGAAAGCAGATACTTCAGTCTGGGAGAAAATATCAGGCACTACAGCCGGATTGTGTGATCGTCTTCTCATGCCTGTTGGGTGGTTACAGTCAATTGTTTCCAATTAGTACCAAACTGCCAAAATGACAGCTATATAATGCATATGTGAAGCTGCAACATGAGTGAGCTGTACACTTCCATAGTACTTATAATTGCCGCTCGGTGTAATGCTACCATGCAATTTCCCGTCAGATTGACGCGTTAAACCAATAATTTACGACATGTCGCGATCTGCTCACGATTGATGGATTTTTAGATCTAGGGCATAAAATCAACCCCGTTATTGATCAGGAGAAGATTGGAAATTATTGGTTTCACCCATCAATGTGACGGGAAATTGCATGGTGTGTACCAAGCGTAAGCCGTAAGTGACACCAGAGTAGCTGCACTGATTGCCTGCTGGTGTGAGATAAAGTATGAGGTCAGAAGTTCTGCTAGTGAGCACGTCTGATGTTCTCCTGTGGTCCTTTCTTGCTTGGCTGATAACCCGCGTGGTGCCCCAATAGTGCACAGGGCAAATCATTCCCTTACTTAGCGGAACTTATTGTTATGTCTACATTACTTGTGATACGATTCAGAGGTTTGTGTGCCGCCTCTCATTCCTGTCACTGCTTTCTGTGTTAGGCTCGTCTGTTTAACGAGACTCCGATCAACCCTCGAAAATGTGCTCATATCTTGACCAAGATCCTGTACCTGATAAACCAGGTAGGTCCTTCTTGCTGGCGTCCTCATCCAACGTTGTGGTGTGTTTCGTTTTTCGTTGGAAAGGATTGGAAAGGAAGGGTTATATATGGCTCCTTTCTAAGACAAATGTTTATTTTATGGTTTTTATCCCTTATTAGAGACTCGCAAGTGCTCCAGGACAATTTATTTTAACACATTTTTTTAATTTTTTATTTGTTACATTTCCTTGCTACTAATTAGTACTGCTGTAAGGTGTATGTATGGCCACTTGTCACTAGGGGGCAGTGTGAGACAATAAAAGAGGACTTCAGTTTCTATATCCTCTGCTAGCAGAGAGACATCAAAACATTCCAAGAATTTACAGCACAGTTTCTGTCGGCTGAGGTCAAAAGCAGTGCACTGTATCTCAAATCAGAAAATGCCTTTGTAGCTGCTAATGGGTTA
The DNA here is from genome assembly GCF_040937935.1 of Hyperolius riggenbachi. Classification (NCBI taxonomy): domain Eukaryota; kingdom Metazoa; phylum Chordata; class Amphibia; order Anura; family Hyperoliidae; genus Hyperolius; species Hyperolius riggenbachi. Next base: position 49,311,948 of record NC_090654.1, read on the forward strand.
AAGCAAACCTGAAGCCAGCTGTGAAAAATAAAAAAGTTATACTCTCCTATTTAGAGGGAAGACTGGATCCCATAGAGCCTTCCCAGTCCTTGCTATGTCCCACTGTTCTAGCTATGTCCTCAGTTAAAATTTGGCACCTTCGGGATTCCTCTGAAGGCTTCGGAAACTCTTGTATCCCCAAGTGCTTCTGAAGACGTGCGACTCCGTACTGTACATGCGTGAGCCCAGACTTGTGGGAGTGCATAATGGATCTGCTGGTCTTCAGGAATATTCAGGGCACAAGTACTTCTGAAGCCTGCCCGAGGAGGTTGAAGACATATTAGACCTGCTGGTTGAGGAATTTCCAATCAATCGTACAATCCACATAGGACTCGACCCTCCATGGATGATTCAACTGGTATTTATTGCATTCATTAGCGGTGATATAGCACACTGAAAGCACTTCAGTGTGCTATATCACCGCTAATGAATGCAATAAATACCAGTTGAATCATCCATGGAGGGTCGAGTCCTATGTGGATTGTACGATTGATTGGAACTTTTACGAGGGGTTTGATGGACCTCTTACCGCACTGGACTCCCCACAACATTTGAAATAGCTCTGTGGCCGGCAGGTACTATTGCACAGTGGGTTGAGGAATTTCACCAGGACAGCAGAGAAATGAGAACACGGAGAGAGGTCCGGGAAGGCTCTATGGAATCCACAGTCTTCCCTCTGAATTCCCCCCCCCCCCCACCACACGCACGCACGCACGCACACACACACACACTGCTTACTTCTAGTTCACTTTAATCACTTAAGGACCACCGACTTTTCCCCCCAGTGACCAGGCTATTTTTCACAATTAAGGCCACTGCAGCTTTAAGGGCTTGCTGCAGGGCGGTACAACTCGGCACACAAGTGATTTGCCCCACCCCCTCTACCCCCTTTCTGCCCACCAACAGAGATTTCTGTGGGCTGTGATCGCTCCTAGGATGTTTATTTTTTGAACAATATTTCTTTCTTTTCTTTTTTTTTTTTTCTTTTTTTTTTTTCTTTTTTTACAATAAATACTACTAATTTATATCAGCCCCTCCCTCCCCCCACAAGCCAATCAGCAATCAGCTTACATAGGTTTCAGCCTAAGAAAGCCAATTGCTCTCCTGCCTCCCAGGGGGACAGCCGTGTCACATGGCTGTTCCCAGTACAGCGCTGCCTTAGATCGCAGCGCTGTAAATTGATGGCAGCTTCACAGTCTAACAGTCTCCTAGCGGCGATCGCCGCTGGGAGACTGATGACAGAGCGGAGCTCCATCATTCAAGCAGATTGGCTTTAGGCGATCCTGGGGCTGCCGCCGCAATCACGCCCTTTGGCGTGACGCGGTTGTCTAGAAGTTAAACCCTATTCCAAGGACTTTATTTTCATTTTTTTAACTCTCTTTAGAATTTTTTTTTTTTTTTTTGTGAAGAGGTGGAGGATGTCAACAAATATAATTTACTAGGATGTCTTTGGGTCATGGGAGGATCTGAACTGTGACACTGCAGACTGAGAGTACTAATCTGCTGCCTCTGTGCTGGCCAGGCCACAGCAATGTCACATGATAGAGATGGGCCAGGCTACCATTCCCTGTGAATCTCTTTATAATGGGGAACACACTTGTGCTCATTGTAGAATATTTACTTTAACTGTCAATGTCAGTACGGACCTGAACTCAGAACTTCCTCTCTCCTTTAAAAGATACGCAACAGCATAACAACCTTTAAGCCTTATCTACACGGGTAGATGAGGCTGCAATCCGGCGGCTCGATTAGCCGCCGGATCGCCTCTTCCGCACGCCCGCCGCGCCCCCTCGCGTGCGCCGCATTCGATTCCCCGCTCGTCCCCGCCGGCGCCGCTTATCTTCCGCTCGATTCCCTGACATTGTCCCCTCGCGGGGAGCGAGCAGGGAATCGGCGGTGCGGAGATCCGTCCTGTCGGATCTTATCAATCCGCATCTACTCGTGTAGATGCAGCTTTACAGAAAGACATTTCCTTATTACAGCTGATAGTAGTCCTGCAATCAATCTAAAATGTATCTACTTCCTACTTTCATGGAAGCAGACATATTGTTAACATCCTGTGTTTACAAATTAGCTGCTCTGCTGAGGCAGCCAGCTAACACAGCTGACAGATCAAATTACACTGGAGATTAGGCACAGATGAGGGGGAATAAGACAGGCTAAACTCTCTAAATACATACAGGGTGCATTTATCTGTGTTTTCCTTCTGTCCTGTGCAAGAGTTCAGGTTCACTTACTTAACAATCAGCCTTGTCTGTAGTTTTCTTCACAGATGTGTTTTGTTTTTGTTTTTTTAAATATGGTGATCAAAGAGATTCTTACATGCATTGGATAGATAACATATGTAAGTTTAAAACATTTGTTTAGAACAAGCCATCATTTTATTTATTTAAATTGTGATACAATTGCTGTGCTGCCTGTGGCCACATACTGTATATATTTGTTTCCAACTCTGCTGAAAGCTAGATAATGCGTGTGTCCTTTTCCCTATAGGGTGAGCACATGGGGGCTACAGAAGCCACAGAGGCCTTCTTCGCTATGACCAAGCTCTTCCAGTCTAATGATGTAAGTGGCTCCTAAACAAGACTTCTTGAAAGCTTTAGAAATGTAGGAAACTGTAAGGGCCCTTTTCCCCCAGCGCGTTTGCGCTGGCTGAATCGCAAAGTCGCAAACCGCTAGCGATTTTACAATCGCTACGGTTTGCTTTTTAACATAGGAATCGCGGTAGGTCATTTCCACTACCACGATTAGTTTTTTACCCGAACGCGAACGCGCGGCGGAGCGATATTTGCCGCGATTTTGCTATGCAGTGCATAGCATAGCAAAATCGCGGCCGCAAAACCTCGGGGAATCGCCGGTTTTGCGATTCAGCAATCGCTAGCGTTCAGCGTGAATGCTAGCGACTGCAGGTGGAAAAGGGCCCTAACTGCCTAACACGGCTAGCTGGAGTTGTGGAAAGGCAACACAGGCTGTAAGCTAGGGCGACAAAGATTTTGCTGCAGGATTCCTCATGTCTGACACATGTCTAGTTTTTTTTCTTTTTTACAAGTGACAAAGTATAAAGGAGTATTTTTTGTTTAACTGTACATTTTGTTGCTTATCCTGCTTGGATTACAAAAATGTTAGTCTGTTTTCTTCCCTATTGTTATAAGCTGAGAGATGAGGTACCGGAGTAGAGACTTTCTGTAATAATTAGAGTATTAGAATTGTTGTACTCCTCTCTATTTCCACATGCTCACTCTCATCCCACTTTCATCTCTTGTGGGAGCTTTAAATTTAAATAGTTTTTTGCTTTTAGGTCATCTTTCAATATTAATCTGAATAAAAAGATTGGGAGAGAGAACATGAATGTTCTGGAAGCAGAATAGACACGGATCTGTTGTTTTACGGGCAGTATAGCTACGCTGACCTAGGGGCAGAGCACAGCTGCTGTCTTGTTGCTTGAAGCTGAGGAATAGTGGTAATTCCTTTGCCATCATCAGCCATTCAGTGGATTTCACTTTGACTTGTTACAGAAACATGACATTCGAGATTGGTTGTGAAATAAACATTATTATTCTTCTCATGGTCTTGTATGTTTTCACAGCCTACCCTTCGCAGAATGTGCTACCTCACCATAAAGGAGATGGCAAGCATATCTGAGGACGTCATTATCGTCACTAGTAGGTGAGTAGCTTGTTCATTGCTCCCAATCATCTGCCACTCTTAACTGCGTACACCAGCCTTTCTCAACTTTTTTACCTTGGAGGAACCCTGTAAATAACTTTTGGATCTCAAGGAACCCCTGCAAACAATTTTTAGGTCTCGAGGAACCCCTGCATGTATTTTTCAGGAGGCATGGTCTTTAAGTAGGTTAGGCTGCTAATTTCACTATCTCCAATTACACTGCCACTCATTATACTGTCTCCTGACCCCCCAATTTAGTGCTTCTTGTTACAGTACCACCTATTATAGTGTGCTCTATTATACTTCCCCCACGATGGGGTAAAACGCTGAGGAACCCCTGCAGAGTCCTCAAGGAACCCTGGTTGAGAAAGCCTGGCGTACACAGTTGCATTTTCTGTGACTTGAAAAATGGGGAGGCGACCCAGCATCGGATGGAGGGGCGGGGCTAGCACCAGCTTCAGCGCTGTAGCTCTTCCGCCTTGCACGCCTGTAATTTAATAATTAAGTGGTGTTTAGGGGGATGAAAGTGTCGGACTAGATCTGGCAATGGCACCTAGTGATTAGCCAAAATCCGCCCACGTAATTTTTAAATTATGTGGTGCAGAGGATTGCGCCGGCGGCAATCAACGTGTCAGACTTGTCTGTCACCTAGCGGTAACCATTTTACCCATGATGGATTACGTTCATTGGATCTGTGCAAGAAAGGGCTAATGTCCGACATAGGATTGGAAAGGGTTAATGCAAATATAGTAGAGTCCCAGTTATACGGAACTCAACTAACCAGAAGTCTCAACCAACAGCACAAATTGCTGGCAGTACTCAAAGTGGTGAAAGCCAAATTCTTAGGCTCTTTGTGGGCTCTGCAGTGCTTAAACACCAGGTTCCACCGCTGTTCCTCTCAAGGTTAATACACCTTTAATTACTGCATTTTAACATTTAATACAGAGTTTATGGTATGTATATAGAGTGAGGTATAGTACTGTATTAACTGGGCCTATTTCTAACATTGAGTCCCAAGTAACCAGAAAGCACACTGGCATCAGCCAATCCCCTTTAGTGCCAGATAACTGTAACTCAGCATATCACCTGAACAGGCAGTTGTCCTGCAAGCCTTAACCACTTCACCACTGAGGGGTTTTACCCCCTGAGCACCAGAGCAATTTTCACCTTTCAGCGCTCCTTCCATTCATTCGTCTATAACTTTATTATTACTTATCGCAATGAAATGAACTATATCTTGTTTTTTTCGCCACCAATTAGGCTTTCTTTAGGTGGGACATTATGCCAAGAATTATTTTTTTCTAAATGTGTTTTAATGGGAAAATAGGAAAAATGTGGGGAAAAAAATAATTATTTTTCAGTTTTCGGCCATTATAGTTTTTAAATAATGCATGCTACTGTAATTAAAACCCATGAAACGTATTTGCCCTTTTGTCCCGGTTATAAAACCATTTAAATTATGTCCCTATCACAATGTTTGGCGCCAATATTTTATTTGGAAATAAAGGTGCATTTTTTTCAGTTTTGCGTCCATCCCTAATTACAAGCCCATAGTTTATAAAGTAACAGTGTTATACCCTCTTGACATAAATATTTAAAAAGTTCAGTCCCTAAGGTAACTATTTATGTATTTTTTTTAATTGTAAATTTTTTAATTTTTTTTTAATTAAAAAAAAAAAAAAAATGGGGAGTGTGGGAGGTAATGAGTTAATTTTATGTGTAAAAGTCATTTATTTGTATGTGAAAAATGTGTAGGGTGTAGTTTACTATTTGGCCACAAGATGGCCACAGTAACTTTTTGTTTTAATGCGACCTCCAAGCTTCCTTCCGGAAGCTTGGAGGAAGAATAAGGAGGCTGGACACGTGAGTTTTTTTCTCACAATGATCGCGCTGCCCATAGGAGAGCAGCTGATCATTGCGGGGCTTAGATCAACGAACGGGAATGGATTTTCCCGTTCATTGATCTCTGGGCGAGCGGGCGGCGGCGGTTTTACTAGCGGCGGGCGGCGTGTTTACGAGCGGGAGCGCGGGCAGCGTCGGGAACGCGGAAAGTACGTGTTTCTCCGTCCCTGGTTTTTAAAGGATGGAAAAAGGGGCGGAGAAATACGTACGCGCGGGGGTAAAGTGGTTAAAGGACTTACGAGCCCAAATTTTAAAAAAAAGTTGTGTACCTGTATGATTTTTGAAGACACGGAGGACGCCATCCACGCCCTCTGTGCAGTTCCGCCGGGTCTTCCCCAACCGGATCCCGACCTCACAGCCCGGGTTGGGCTCTCTTGCCTCCTCAAAAATGGTCGCCGGAGGAGGCCGCGTGAGCGCAGTCTGCACAGATGCGAGTGCAGCTGCGCAGCTCTAGGGCCCCCCGATCCACGCTACAGGAGACAGCCTGGCGCAACTGCACTGAGGGTGCGGATGGCATCCTCCGTGCCTTCAACCTTCAAAAATCATACAGGTACACAACTTTTTTTTTTTTTTTTAATTTGGGCTCGTAAGTCCTTTAAGGTGCGTACACACATCTGATTTTATGCCAGATTGCCATTCAAACTTTGTCATTCAAACAAAAAGTCGTTCAGACTCCTTGTACACACAGACGACAAAAGTTTGAAATGCTAATTACAGCTAATTTACATGTTTGGTCAATGGACTGGATAGAACAATGGACCAGGTCAAACGACTTAGACTTTCAAACAACAAGTCGTTTGATCATTTCATTATTTTGCAATAATAGACATTCAAACAACAAGCTGATTGTACACATGTATGGACCTGACTGTCGTTTGAACGTCCGTCGAACGGATCAGTCAAAACTGCTGCTATCAGCCTTACGATCGAACGTACACACACGTCCAACTGTCGTTTAAACGACCGGTTGTTATAACAAGTCGTTCAGAAATATCAGATGTGTGTACGTACCTTAAGGCTACTTACACACCAAGACGTTACATTTTAGGGGACGTTATGATCGCATAACGTGCCCCTAACGCAACGCATGGTGGTGTTGAAGTTGGACGTCAGATTGAGCCGCGTTATGCAGCTCTCAAAGCAGCCACTCCAGGTTAGTGATAGGAAGTCCGGATCTTATTAAAGATTCGGATCATTTGAATCGGATCGTTGAGAAGATCCGGATCTTTGAACCGAATCATTTGAATCATTTTACTAGGGAAGCAGACTGGGTGAAATGACTAGCATATGATGATACCACATAGACTGTATAACCCCCAATACCCCCCTATGGACTGTATATCCCAGGCCCCCATGCTGTCCCTTACATCATCCACACACCTATGGACTATATACCCCAACCCCCTTTATCCTTCCCTTATTCCCACAATCCCCCCCCCCCCCCCCTATGTTAATGTTTTGTTTTGCTTTGGCAATGCTAAATGTATTTGGTCCTGCCAATAAAGCTTATTTGGATTTGGCATGACAGGACTTTCCCTGCACTGTACATTCTGTATGTTCCTGTTTCTTCCAGACAGACATCCACTGTGAACCGAATCTTTCATTGTGATGATCCGGATGATTCGCCTAACAAAAAAGATCCGGATCAAATGAACGATTCGTTCATGATCCGGAGAACACTACAGTCCCACCAGGAGTCACCACAGTGCAGTGAATATTAATTAGCCATGTGGCTGGCCTCGGAGGAGGAGGGGAGACCTGCTCCAACATTACTGAGCATGTGCAAGCAGTCTAACGCTGCTTAGCCCAGTATAACGTACAGCATGCAGCACTTTGTTTAAACGTGCTGCGTTACTATGTAACGCAACGTGTGCACTGTGAACAGCCCATTGATTTATCCTTGCTGTGAGTTAGGCTGCGTTACTGGCTGCTGTAACGTGGGACTTTAACGTCCCACTGTGAAATCAGCCTAAAAGACATTCAGACAGTATTTGATGATCTTTACTGATGTCTTGTTTTTTGCTTTCAGTTTAACCAAAGACATGACGGGCAAAGATGACAGTTACAGAGGGCCGGCTGTGAGAGCGCTGTGTAAGATCACAGATGTACGTTGTGTTCCAGCCATCCTGCTTCTCTTTCCTCTAGATGAACAATGCTGTGGTGTAATAATGTGATGTCTGTGTTTGTACAGAGCACCATGCTGCAGGCCATTGAGCGTTACATGAAACAAGCCATCGTGGATAAGGTGCCCAGCGTCTCCAGCTCCGCCCTGGTCTCCTCTCTGGTGAGTGTCTCCGCTTCTTCCCCTCTGCTTTATGGATTTACAGACAGGATTCTGGTTTCCATTAACCAGCTGGGCATTACGAACGAGTACCGCCGTGCTGGATTGCTCAGGCCCTGGTGGGCCGATTTGCATAGTTTTTTTTTCCAAACACGCAGCTAGCACTTTGCTAGCTGCATATTTGTTCCGATCGCCGCCGATCTGCCACTACCCGCCGCGAAAGAGAGCCCCACCCCGCAGACCCTTTGCGTAGCCTGGCCAAGCTGCGCTATGGGGTGAATCGGGACTCCCCATGACGTCAATGACGTCAGTCTGATCGTCGCCATGGCGACGGGGGAAGCCCATACAGGAAATCCCGTTTAGAACGGGATTTCCTGTTGGGTATTTGCGATGGCGGCGATCGGAGGGGTGGGTGGGATAGCGAAGGGAGTGGGGAAGCATGTAGCTAGCGCTAGGCTAGCTACATGTTAAAAAAAAAAAAAATTAGCCAAAAAAAACCCTACTGTGGCCGTGTGCCGCATATAATCAGAACGCTAGGGAGGGTTAAAGTACACAACAAAAGAATTTATACGTACTTGGGCTTTCCTCCAGGCCCCTGTAGTCTGTGGGCTTCCTCAGTGCCCGTCCTGTCTGTTCTCTCGCTTTCATTCTCATTCACCTCCCAACCATCCACTATGCTCACTCCCTTGTATGCTGCGTGTCTTGTTTGCTGCGTGTCTCATGGTCAGCGCCAATTTAAAGATGGAGGGGACTTTTTTTTCTGAGGTGAGCTACAGCTGAACAGGACAACAGAGGGAGGAAAACAGATGGCGGACTGCATCAATGGAGAGTACATAATGTATTCACAGCTTGAGTTAGGGTCAGGTGCGCTTCTGTATTACCTGCACTAGCCTGGTGGGGGAGCTAGTTTAAAGGATACCCGAGGCGAAAATAAGCTAATGAAATAAAAAATTATATCTATCTTCCTTCTCCTAAAAATGACTTTTTAAGATATTCCACAGTTTTACTTTGTTTAAATTTACTTTTTAAGTTTGAACTGTTTTATTGTTTTTGCTCAATGACACATTCGTTGAAGTATGCCAGAGCTAAACTTTATGAACTATTGTCCCTTTTTATCTCTTTCCTGCACTCAGAAGCCATTTTTTGCTAGGAAAGTGTTTTATAGTTGGGATTTCTTAAATACCTGATATTTAACTCTTTGAGATAGAGAAAGAAAAAAAGGAACACAGCATAGTTATTTGTGTGCTAGGCACTGTACATACTCATGTCTATTTCATCATGTCACATGTCACCTCGGGTATTCTTTAAGTGGCAGATATTTCAGGTTTTGGTAGATGCTGGAAAAAAAGCCACCCTAAAGATCCTGATATGTTTCCAGTAGCTCCTTCTTGAAATCTCTTTGACAATTCATTTCCTATATCATTTCTCCTTCCCCTTAGCACCTCCTGAAGACCAGCTTTGATGTAGTGAAGCGCTGGGTGAATGAGGCCCAGGAAGCAGCCTCCAGTGATAATATCATGGTACAGGTAAGCGATCTATACATGAAAGTATGAATATCCTCCACTTTCTGGCATGTCGGTGACTATTCAGTAAAGAGACCTAGGGAAAGACTCCCCAACACTGCTACTGCCTATAGAGCGCGCCCCATTGGCAGCTCTGGCGCTTTGTCTGCCAGGAGAAAAGCGTGATATAAATGTTCTGTGTCTTGTGTTTCATACTAACATGCCATGATTTTATTCCCCACTCCCTCAGTATCACGCCCTGGGGCTGCTCTACCACGTCCGTAAAAACGACCGGCTCTCTGTCAACAAGATGCTGAGCAAGTTCATGCGCCATGGTCTGAAGTCTCCCTTTGCTTACTGTATGATGATCCGGGTGGCTAGTAAGCTGCTGGAGGAGGAGGATGGAAAGTAAGAGGCCCTGCCATGTGTGAACAGCTGTTTCATGTCAAAGACCAGTGCATAGATTGCAATCATTTTTTTTATTATCTCTTTCAGCCGAGACAGTCCTCTGTTTGATTTTATTGAGAGTTGTTTAAGAAACAAACATGAGATGGTTGTTTATGAGGCTGCGTCCGCCATTGTGAACCTGCCATCCTGCACCGCTAAAGAGCTGGCCCCTGCCGTGTCCGGTGAGTAACGGCTATAGAGGAGTTCCAATGTGTTAAGTCTCTGCAACACCTTGGTAAAGTAGTCAGCACCGATGGTTTTTAAAGAGAACCAGAGGCCACGAGAAAAAGATTTATACATACCTGGGGCTTCCTCCAGCCCCATCACCCTGGATTGCTCCCATGCCGCCTTTCTCCGCTACCTCTGTCCGCCCGTACCGGGTCCTGTCATTTCGACCAGTCAATGCAAGCACAGTGCGCTCCCTCTGTACTGTTCTGGCGCATGCGTACAGAGCCGGAGGGAGCCCCTGTGCATGCGGAAGACTGGCCACGTCCGGCGGAAGTGACTGGACCCGGCAATAGAGGCAGCGGAGGACGGCAGCGTGGGAGCGATCCAGGCTTATGAGGCTGGAGGAAGCTCCAGGTATGTATAACATCTTTTTTCATTTTTTTTTTTTAAGATAAGATTTTTATTGGGAATAAGTCACATAACATACATATCACATTTGCATATGACATCATATCTTGCAGATTTAACCACTTTGTCCTTTAATACAGTATATCTACGTCAGCTGTGGCTCTCTCCAAGCCACAGCGACGTAGATATACTGACCTGCTTGCAGCCCTGTTGTGCAGGGACAGGTGCGCTTCAGAGCGCACCTCCCGACACTAACAGCTGCAATACAAATTGGTGAAAGGGAAAATGTTCCCTTGTAGCCAATTAGTAACCCCTCCACGGATGAACGATCACCGCTGTAGCAAACAGCGTGATCATTCATCCCTCCCCTCCGTGGTCGGATCTGCTAAAAGAAAAGGATTAGAAAGCAGCCTGACTCACCTTTTCCTGTTCCAGCGACCAGCCTGCAGCCCAAGCCTCCGATCGCTGCTCTGCACGCAGCCCTGTGATGCTGAATAGCCGAGTCCCGGCTTGATGACGTCATCAAGCCGGGACCCGGTAACCGGCATCACAGGGCTGCGTGCAGAGCGGCGATCGGAGGCTTGGGCTGCAGGCTGATCGCTGGAATGAGATAAGGTGAGTCAGGCTGCTTTCTAATCCTTTTTTTTAACAGATCTGGCCACCGAGGGGGCTGCCTGGGTGGGGGGTGGGGCATCTGGCTGGCTCCTATGGGGGTGCGTGGACCCCTGGTGGGGGGTGGGGGGTAAAATGTGCAGCTGGGGGGGGGACAATAAAATAAGAGGGGGTACAATTTTATTTTATGTTTATAATTTTATACTGGGGGCAGATCTGGCTATAATGGTGGGGGGCCCTAATCTAGGGTGCACCCGCTAATCCTGAGGGCGCATCTGGCTATAATTGGGGACCACTATTCCTGGGGACACATATGGACACATGAGGGGCAGCAATCCTGGGGATACATCTATCTATCTATGCTGGGAGGTGCCAAACACAGAGGACACATTGGGCTATACTGGGGGTGACTGATATTGGGGACACATCTGGCTATAAGGGGGGGGGTCTGATACTCGGGACACATTTTGCTATTTATACTGGGGGACAGAATACTGGTTACATGTTTTTATCTTCTGTGGCACTTTTTATTTTTAAACTGGAATTGATAAAAACTGAGCAAAAATGCATTTTTTTAATTTTTCCCCTCTTTTTCCCATTAAAATGCATAGAAAACTTTTTTGGTCTAGGGACAAAATACCCGCCAATGAAAGTCTAGTTTGTCCTGAAAAAAACGATACCTAGATCATTTAGGTGTCGTGAGTAGGGATAAAGTTATGGCTGATTAAAAAGGGACACCGCTAAAGCGTCAAAACTGCTCTGGTCAATAAGGGGAAAACAAGGTCTGGATGCGAAGTGGTTAAAGTCAGATGTTACAAAGAAAACATATCATATCCCAATATTTTAGTTTTTACATAGAGTAATGACAAATATTGCTAAGCAGGTGCAGCCACCTGTACTATTATCTGGTGTAATATATGTAAGCATAATCTTGTCAGGCTTCGTCCCTTTAGGATAGGAAGTTCTTGTAAATAAAGATCAGGAGGTCGACCCATTAAGGTACATTTCGACCTCCTGCAAAAGATTATAGTTCAGGGTAGAAAGGTAACATTCACCAGATACGATTTTCCAAGCTTACTGTTGATATATAGAAAACCAACCTAGAAACATAACAAACTATTTACATAGTTGGGTCGCTCCCTAGTATGAACCCCTCTTCTCCTCTCTCCCCTCAGCTCCCACGTCACGTATGTTGATATACCACAAGAATATTGGTCATATCTCTAACCTCCCCAGATAGCCTCCTATCTTCTGTGTCAGGTACCAAGTGGTGTTCTGTAGAGGTGTCATGATAGCCACGATTTGCTCTCTAGAGCATTCCTTTTGGATATAGCTTCTCCATGTTTTAAAGAATTTCTTTACAGAGTGCTTTTTTTCTCGTTCTATATTTATACTCTCCATGTTTATCAAGAATCCAAGTCTCTCTTTAAAGAGAACCCGAGGTGGGTTTGAAGAATATTATCTGCATACAGAGGCTGGATCTGCCTATACAGCCCAGCCTCTGTTGCTATCCCAAACCCCCCCTAAGGTCCCCCTGCACTCTGCAATCCCTCATAAATCACAGCCACGCTGCTGACAAACAGCTTGTCAGAGCTGGCTGTGTTTATCTCCATAGTGTCAGTCTGCTGCTCTCCCCGCCTCCTGCAGAACTCCAGTCCCCGCCTGCATCCCTTCCCTCCCTGCTGATTGGAGGCAAGGGACGGGGGCAGGGACCAGAGCTATGCAGGAGGCGGGGGAGCAGCTGAGACTGACACTACAGATGTAAACACAGCCTCACAGCATGGCTGTGATTTATGAGGGATTACAGAGTGCAGGGGGCCTTAGTGGGATTTGGGATAGCAACAGAGGCTGGGCTGTATAGGCAGATCCAGCCTCTGTATGCAGATAACATTCTTTAAACACACCTCGGGTTCTCTTTAAGCATGGCTCTAGTTGGAGTTGTCGAAGAGAGCCAATGACGGAGGATCAACTTCTTGGTCGCCAGGAGAACTAGGTGTTCAAAACGTGTGATAGACTTTACTTGGTCGCCTTCCAAATAATCTGAGCTATGGAAGAGACAGTAGAACATGTTACACTCTCTTTTACAGCCTCCTGTTGAATGGATTAGTTCGAGGGAATCCTTCCACACTAATTGAATAGCGGGACATGTCCATAACATATGGTTTAAGTTTGGATCCAGCGAAGGACATTTAGGGCATTGTATTAAATCCCTCGTAGGATCCGGATGATTATAAGGGCCTTTTATGGGGAGATATGCCCTATGTATTATTTTAAGCTGCATCTCCCGCCAATCTGCACTTATTATATTACTCCTAGTTTTTCCCCAAGCATCTATAATAGATTCTTGGGTGTCTTCCAGTGATTTTTCCCCCAGTGCAGCCCATTTCAAAAAATGTGAGGTCAGGCCTTTTTTCCTAGACAGCTGTCTATCTCTGATAAAACAAAATATCCAAGATAGTGATTGTTTGGTGCTCAGGTTCGTCATCAAGTTATCAAAGGCTTGTACTCGCAAGAATTTGCCATGTCTCCCCAAAACTGTGGAACAGAGGCTTTGTATCTGGTTATAATAAAAGGCGTGCGGCTTTAAAAAGGGGTATTGCAAAACAGCTTCAGGATGGGTTTTGAGGGACCCATCTGGTCGAAGCAAGTGGGATAAATATTCCACACCCCGTGTTGCCCATGTCTGATATACTGGATGCAAGGCGCCTGGTAGAAAACCAGGGTTCCCTAAAAGGGGTGCTCTTGGAGACAAGGGACCAGGTAGACCAAATAATTTTCTAGTGTCTCTCCATGCTATAATAGTATCTCGCAATACTGCATTTTGTTTTATGAAAGTGGGTAACTGAGATAATTTAGTGTGTATAGCGCCTCCTAGCGACCAAGGAGCCACCATTTCCATTTCCAGGGAGTAGTTAGAATAAAAAGATGTGCCCCCCAACCAATCACGGGCATGGCGGATCAATGAGGCTAAATTGTACCCCCTCACGTCAGGAAAGTTAAAGCCTAGCATCTCCTTAGATTTTTTTAATTTGGCCAGGGAGATTCTAGGCTTACCATGTAACCATAGAAACTTTGTAAACGCAGACTCCAGCATTTGGACGTCTTTGTGACGTAGGAGTAATGGGACAGTTTGGAGTGGGTATAAGAGTCGAGCGAAGCTGATCATTTTAATAAGGTAGATTCTCCCAGTCAAAGAAAGGGGTAATGATTCCCACCTCCGCAGTTCCGCCTTGATTTTTTTCCAATATGGGGGTAAAATTTAGCCTGTATAGTTGTCCAATGTCTCTAGGAATGCAGATCCCTAAGTATTTCACATGGTTGAGAGCTTGTTTGAAACCTAATTCAGATATCCACCTTGCTTTAGAGGCTCTGGCTTGGCCTGACAAAAACATGATCTCACTCTTGTGGTAATTTATGACCAAGCCAGAAAAGGTTCCAAATCTTTTGATATGCGTCATTATATTTGCTAAGTCCCTCTCTGGGTTGGCCATAAAAAGCAAAATATCATCCGCGAACAAGGTGGTTTTTACCTGCTGTGATCCTACCGAAATTCCCTCAAATAAAGAAGAACACTGAAGGGAACGAGACAGGGGCTCCAAAGCCAGATTAAATAGAAGTGGTGACAAGGGACACCCCTGCCTCGTCCCCCTAGCTAGCGGAAAGCCCGGGCCCACTCCCCCTGCCAGTGATATCTTAGCCTCTGGAGACATATATACTGCTTTTATGTATGAGGAAAATTGCCCTTCAAAGCCGAAAGCCTTCAGAACTTTATGAAGCCAAGGCCACTCGATGCTATCGAAGGCCTTCTCAGCATCTAGTGCCAGGAAGGCCTCCGATCCCGTCCTCTTCCCCGACAGCCTGCAGTGCTCCAGTACAGATAAAACTTTTCTTACGTTTGCAACCGCACACCTGCCCTGGACAAAGCCCTTTTGGTTATCAAGTAGTAGGTTTGGAAGAAGTATCGCCAGTCTGTCTGCCATGATTTTGGACAGAAATTTAATATCCTGATTAAGGAGTGAAATTGGTCGGTATGAGGATGGATCAGTTATATCTTTGCCCGGTTTCGGGATAAGTTTAATATAAGCCAAGTTTGCGGTTGGCATTAGCCTTTGGGTCTTAATAATTACATTGTAAAGCGAGGCCAGACATGGCGATATTTCTTTCTTAAGGAGTCTAAAAAATTCAGGCGACAGCCCATCGGGCCCCGGTGCCTTTCCCAAATGCGAAAACTTTATTATTCCTTCAACCTCTCCCTGAGTTATTTCTGCGTTTAACATATTTATATCATCTTGTGAGAGGCGTGGCAGTTTAATTGTATTTAGGTATGCATTCATGTCGACTTCCTCACTTCCTCTAGATTGGTATAGTTTCTTATAATATTCAGTAAAGATATTGAGCACTTTTTCTTGCGTTGAGTGCAGTTTACCCTGTTGATCTTTTAAGGTTGGGGTCTGTGTGTTTGACCATTTTGGTCTAGTAAGATTAGCTAAGAGCTTTCCTGATTTATTAGCCAGTTTAAAATATCTTGCTGCTCTATAGGATCTGAATGTCTTATCATATCGTTCAAACCACAGATCGCTCTCATGTTTTGCATTCAGCCACCTTTCTCTGTGACATGTTGAAGGGTCATCTCTATATTTGATATAGGTTTGTCTGGCTTTACTACATTTTGTATTATAGTTGTCTAGTGCTTTCTTTTTGTAAGATTTAGTATAGGCTATGATTCTTCCCCTTAAGACCGCTTTCGCAGTTTCCCAGTATAAGACTGGGTCTCCTCTATGCTGACAGTTAGTGTCTTTATATTCCCACCACCAGTTAGTTAACAGAGTTGCAAATTGCTCGTCTTCACAGTGTTCTCCCCAGAATTTTTCTCCAGCTGGGTGGCATGAAAAAGTAGCCGGGTGGTTTGAAAAAGTAGCCGGGTGGGGCAATATGAGAGAATGCAGGGCCGGTGCTTCTGTGCACAACTCTGCTTACAGAATAGGAGGAGGTGAGCCGATGACAGCCGGGTGCTTGCAAAAACTAGCCGGGTGGAGCACCCGGCTAAAAGAGCCTGGGGAGAACACTGCTTCATATAGGTATCTTGGGAATCTCCAACCCTCCCAAGACCGTTTCACATATTTAAGATTAAAGGTGGCCCACACCGGAGCATGGTCTGATATGACTATTGCTTTAATATCTGCCGAATGTACTTTAGTGATTAGGTTGGGAGATGCTAAAATTAAGTCTATTCTCGAGTGAGATGCGTGTACTCCAGAGTAATGTGTGAAGTCTCGTTCAAAAGGGTGTAGGTGTCTCCAGATGTCAGACAATCCTGTTTCCAGAAGAAAGAGTTCTAGATTTTTGTCTTGTGAGCTATATTGTGGTGCATGTGAAGTTTTAAGTTGCCTATCTTCAGGGGAGGAGGGTACTGCGTTATAATCACCTGCAACTATTATCTGTGAAGTAACGGGAGCAGATTTAATTGCTGTTTTTAAAGTTTGAAAGAATGTAATATTTTCTGAGTTTGGTGCACATATCCCCCAAATGGTCAATGTTTGGTCACCCTGATTTAAATTCACCCTTAACCATCGCCCTTCAAGCATGTCTACTTCTTGGTCTATGACCTGTCCCTTGAAGTTTTTGTGGACCAGTATAATGACCCCCGCTTTTCTACCACATGAAGGAGAGCCGATGGCGTGTCCCACCCATAGTTTGGACATGAGTGATATTTCATTGGCTCGAAGGTGGGTTTCCTGCAGTATGGCGACGTCGACTTTCATTTTTTGTAAATGCCTAAGTACCTGTGTCCTTTTTTGGGGAGTGCGTAGGCCTCTAACATTCAAAGTAACTAGTTTTAAGTCACCCAAGGAGATAACAAAAGGCGATACCAAATCAGAGTTATATGACGTATCTTAGTAGGTGACAGAGAGTGTCCCAGCAGCACCCTCCACACCATCACGATGATAATAATATATATATGTGAGGGGCCAGGGGGGAGAGAGCACCCATTTAAAAATCCAACTTCCATTAGAGGTTCCCCAGGAGCGACCCTAACCCAGAAACCCAAACAAAACCAGCCCGTATGGCTAGCCTTAACCAGCCACCTGCACAGAGGGTCCCGCTGAAAATCACGGGTTCCAATATACAGCCGGCGAACACTTAAAATATACCAGTGGAGCACGTATATCACATAACATAAGGTATTAGACTTCCTTTTTTCCTGGCGTGCATATAGGCTTATCAGATCTAGCAAAAGACAATATGCACACAAGATTATTATGCCTATCCCATGTTGCAGTGTAACAAGCAGGATGTAGAGTAATCCTGCAGCATGTGAGCAGCAATTCGCCACCTCTACTAAACAGATGCAGATAGCATTTTTAAACTAAAAAGTTTTTCAGTGTAAATACTAATAAAAAGAAGAAGAAAAATGCAAAGTCATTCCAGATGTCCCCTTCTGGATTTCCACCTTTTGCAGGGGAAATACTAATTTGAAAATGATATAAAACTTATAGCATCTCCCTGTGATGTCATATGTTATCATCAATCGTCCCAGGCGGAGGATGACTGACTAGACTGCCTATTAGGAGATTCCAGCCGAGGCATGTCAGTTGAAGTGTTGTCAAGGTCTTGCTCTTGCCTTCGAGGCGAAGTAAACTCAGGTAGCAAGTTAGTAATATATTTTTCTGCCTCTTGAGGTGACAGGAATGACGTTGCCTTGCCAGCAGTGTCATAGATGAGAAGTGTAGCCGGATAATTGAGCGAAAAGCGAACACGCTTTTTAACCAACGATTGACAAGCTGGGTTGAAGGCTTTCCTAGCTTTATTCACCTCTACAGAATAGTCCGCGAACATTAAAAGTTTGTGGCCCTGATATTCCAGTTTTTTCTTATCTCTATAGGCTCTCATAAGTTCAGTTTTTTCTGAAAAATCTAAGTATCTTGCAATTACTGGTCTAGGCAGCTTGCATTCTGGGCGCACCGGTCCCACCCTGTGGGCACGCTCGACTTTAAATGTAACATTTAGCCCTAGTGCTTTTGGCAGTTCTGATGAACAAATTGTTGATAGTTCTGCTGGTTTTATAGCCTCTGGGAGTCCAATAATACGTAAATTGTTTCGTCTCGAGCGATTCTCGAGATCGTCCAACTTGTCAAATACAATGACTTGTTTATTACATGCAGTTTGGGCCAAGTTCTGGGCTTCCTCCACCTTATCTTCTATCGCACTGACACGCTTCTCTATGCCACTAGCCCGCTGCTCGACTGTCACTACACGAGCCTCAGTTCCCGCCAGCTCCTTCTTCAACTCAGCCATCTGCTGCCCTATCGTTTCCGAGATCATGGCGGAGAGTTCAGGTTTTAGCATGTCTACCATCTCTCTAGCCAGGATTTTGTAGTTTACCTGGGGTCTAAGGGCTTCTTCGCCGTCTGGGCTTGGCGAGGTCTCCAGCGGGATGTTTTCCGGCGCGGCCTCCTCTGCGATCTCCGCCATCTTGGTGGCAGTGCGGGCTGTTGCGTCCTTTGTCAGGCGCTGTTGTTTGCTGTCCCGCGGAGTGCGCAGTAGGTACCGGTCAATAGTGGCCGTGTCAGGGGGAGCTGTCATCCTCTCAAGGTCCCTCGGGAGATGCAATTAGGCTTTTGGGGAACTCAGTTTAGGTGGAGAGATCGGAGCTCACAGCTTATGCTGCCATCACGCCAGGCGCCGGAACCGGAAGTCCTCATCTTTTTTTCATTTTTTAGAGATCGTTCATCTCTGGTTCCCTTTAAAGAGGAACTAATGTAATTAAAAAAGTGCTTCATTTTTACAATTCTGTATACATGATTTAGTCAGTGTTTTCCCATTGTAAAATCTTTCCTCTCCCTGATTTACATTCGGACATCACATGGTGACATTCTTTACTGCTGGCAGGTGATGTCAATGGAAGGAGATGCTGCTTTCTTTTTTTGCCAGTTGTAAACAGCTGTTATTTCCCACAATCTAATGAGGTTCACAGACAAGAAACTGTCAGAATCATGGCCCTGACATCACACTGTGGGAGGGGTTTCACCACAATATCAGCCATACAGAGCCCCCGATCCTCCGTTTGAGAAAAGGAATAGATTTCTCATGGGAAAGGAGGTATCAGCTACTGATTGGGATGAAGTTTAATTATTGGGTACGGTTTCTCTTTAAGTGCTGCAGTTATAATCGATTAACCTGTGCTCTCCCTTTACCAGTAGTCTAAGTATGTACACCAAACACTGCAGAGATATGGAGCCTTAACATGCTCATACATTACTCCATTTGCAGCATAGATATCCAGCAGATTTGATCATAATGACTGACGGACCCCGCCTGGTCTCCCCCAACCCCCCTTTCCACTTTGAAATGTATCCCCCCCCCCCTCTCTCCCCCACAAGATCACCTATCAAGCAGCACAACTCCTCCAGTGTACCGAGTCTTCTCTACATCACAGGTGCCTGTACCACGTGACCCGGCGGCATGTGCAAGGTCACGCATGTGTCGCAATGGAGAGAAGATCTGAGACACTGGAGCTGGTGCTGGCAGACAGATGAGCCTGGGGGGTACACATTAAATTACTGGGGGTTGAAGCTGCACACATTACATGGGGAAGATCTTGGGACCCGGCAGACGGCGGTGCTCATATGGACAGGTAGTGTGTGGGCAGGTATCTATCTGAGGGTTGATCTGGTGGCCATCGAATAATATCTGACCACCTTTAGTCTGACTACTTTACCAATAATCTGTATGCATACACCAGACTCCATTGTAGTGCATTTTGCTGGTTCTGACTGCTTTGCCTGCCTCTTTCTGCAGTGTGTGTGTGTGTGTGTGTGTGTGTGTGTGTGTGTGTGTGTGTGTGTGTGTGTGTGTGTGTGTCAGTCAGTATGTCAGTATTACTTACATGTCTGTGATCTGTCCATTGCTTGTGTGTGTGTTAGTATTACTTACGTGTGTGTATGTGTTTTTCTGTGATCTGATCATTGCTCTAAGTGTAGACAGTAATATGTATTTTATGTATCACCTTGCTGATATCACTGCACATCTGAGTTTTGGTCTTTATTTTTATTCACTTGCCTGTTGTGTGTTTTAGTATTGCAGCTGTTCTGCAGTTCTCCCAAAGCTGCCCTTCGCTATGCCGCTGTGAGGACCCTCAATAAGGTAAGCTGCTTATTTCTGGTATTAATAGACAGTATATTGGACCTGATTTCAGATTGGCTCTGTTGGAGAATAAACAATCAGCTCTCAGACACACAGTAATCCAGAATAATGGTAACTGGAAGATCAAAAACTGGCTACAGCCTGCAGCACAAACTTGTATTAGTATAGGCTGCAACATTCTCATTGAAGTTACATCTGTGACTGCCCCCTTGCAGTATGTATTGTAGAATGTGGCACAGCCAAACAGCAAACACTGTTCTGCCCCTATAGTCTTCTATTTATTCCTTCAGGCCATGTAACTACATACAGCAGGGAGAGTTGGCAGTGCTTCCCAAAACAGGCTGCATCTGAATGACTAACAGTATTAAGTGTGCAGATCCAGGATACACAACTTGCCATCAAAACAGATGCACCAAATTAACATTAATGGAGGATGTTAGCTTCCAAAAACAATTTGCATGCAAAGTAAATGGTACTAGACACTTTCACCGCGATGAGGTCATCTTTCTGGAAGGGACCCTAGCCTAACCGATTACCAAACAAACAAACATAGTGTGAACATGGGGGCAGCTGGCCATAAAATGGTTTACACATGGTTTTAGGCAACAGGGACGAATTGGCAGCGCTCCTAAAACCAGGCCGCATCTGAAATGACTACCAACAGAGGCGTGCAGAGCCCCCTAGAGGCAAATAAATATTCAAAACAGACACTAAACTATGCACTAGATTTCTAAACACTGATTAAAAATGGAATGCAAACATGAAATAGCGAATGGATGCAGCTAGCCATAAAGTAAACTTACATGTGTAACCACATATATAAATAGAGAATTACTAAGCAGAAGCTTCATTTCAGAAGAAGCGAACATTTGGGAACATTTAATAGATGTATTAGGTGTAAGGACTGGAGGTGGGCTCTAGCATCCTGAAGATTACCCGTTAGTATAACTATTGAAATGCTGTCTTTGAACTCTTCACTAATGTTACTTTGTTCAATAGGTGGCCATGAAACACCCATCAGCTGTAACCGCCTGCAACCTGGACCTGGAGAATCTGGTGACCGACTCGAACCGCAGCATCGCCACCCTGGCCATCACCACCCTGCTGAAGACTGGCAGCGAGAGCAGCATCGACCGGCTCATGAAACAGATCTCCTCCTTCATGTCAGAAATCTCTGATGAGTTCAAGGTGTGGAGCATTGGAATTCATGCTTAGGAGGGAACTGAGCTCTGCTCTGTTTGTGGGGGAAGGGGGGTCCCAGGAGACGAACTGCAGAATAAGCTCTGTAGTGTGAGGACAGACCAGCCATTCAGGTTCAGCCCTACATTACAGCAGTCATATCGGCAGCACTGTGAAGTGTCATAGCAAGCCGGGGCACATTGAGAACACTACTTTGCTGTGAACGTTCTCTTTTAGCCAGATATGTCCAAAGAAGAATAAGGTTGAAGCTAACTTATTTTAATTTGGAGGCGATTACGAAACTAGTATTAAAAAATAGCCACCAGGTGGCGATCTTCACTAATTCTTTTTTTATTCAAAACAAATGGAGGCTTTTTGATCTCTTTTAGTGCTCTTTTCCACTGTGAAATGCGATTGAGTTACTATACTCAGTATAGTAAAGCTCAATCGCAGGATGACGATTGTGCTTGGACCAAAATTGCATCGCAATTGGATCACACTAATGGAAATTGCTGCTGCCGTTTCCATTAGTGTAATGTACCTTGCGTTTTGCTATCAGAATCAAAACGCAAATCGCAGGGTAGTGGAAACAGGCCCTCAGCCCCTTACACACTCCTAGGAGTTCTGGTTCACCATGAGCTTGCTGGGCAATCTGTGAAACTTTTTTTTTATGGAGATCGACTTGTGCTAGGTACACACGATGCGTTTTTTTGGTCAATTTTCTGTTCGATTGATTTTCGATTTGTTTTTCCGCTCGATTCTCTTATCTTTTCTTATCAATTTCCATTCACTTCTCTGAGAAATCAACCAGAAAAACGATCGGAAATAATATCGGACATGGCGGAAATTATCTATTGAACTATCTGTCTAACACAAAATTGTTTGGTGTGCTCGTAGCATTAGAATTTTTAGCTGAAAATGAAATTGCCCAAGTTACTTAGCTGGGGCACCTTCTGGGTCCATTCTGTCACCCCGCTCTGCTTGGCTCTTCCAGTGACACACTCGGAACATTGGTGTGCGCCTCCTCAAATTGAGCAGAAAGCAAAAAATTGCGACCATGCGTGCTTTTGGCCACGGGAACGCAATAGAGGAGGAGCATGTGCAGTGGGCAAAAACTCAGAGAAGAGACCCAGCACTGTCTTCAAATGTATTGCAAGCTCTTTATTTGTTTAAAGTGTAACTGTCAGGCATAAAATTAAAAATCAATTCTTTATTTTTATCTCTTAAGCAATAAGGATGCTAATCAGGCAATCCAAAAGTTAAAATCTCTATTACTTTTCTTGTTTATAAATGATCATTCCCCAGTTTACCTGACTCTTATTTGGTACATTGCCGCAAAAAGGAAGTTGCTGGGCATGCTGGGTTGTCCTTTTTTGCTTCTATAAATTAGTTAAGTCTGAGGGGAAATAAAGAAACAAAAAAAAGACAACCTAGCATGCCCAGCCACTTCCTTTGTGTGGCAACGTACCAAATAAGAGTCAGGTAAACTGGGGAATGATCATTTATAAACAAGAAAAGTACTGGTAATAGAGATTTTAACTTTTAGATTGCCTGATTAGCATCCTTATTACTTGTTTACCAGATAAAAATAAAGAATTGATTTTTGATTTTATATCCGACAGTTACTCTTTAACCTTCCTGGCGTTCGGGGTAAGCTGCGCAGGAGGCTTTCTCAGGCCCTGCTGGGCCGATTTGAATAATTTTTTTTTTGCTGAACGCAGCTAGCACTTTGCTAGCTGCGTCAGCACTTCGATCGCCGCCGCCCCGCGCTCGATCACCGCTATCCGCGTCACAAGACAGCCCCCCCCCCCCCCCCCCTAGACCCCTGCGCTGCCTGGCCTATCAGCGCCAGGCAGCGGCAAGGGGTGGATCGGGACTCCCTTAGACGTCACGACGTCCATGACGTCGGTGACGTCATCCCGCCCCGTCGCCATGGCGACGGGGGAAGCCCTCCAGGAAATCCCGTTCTTTGAACGGGATTTCCTGATCGCCTATCGCCGGAGGCGATCGGCGGGGCTGGGGGGATGCCGCTGAGCAGCGGCTATCATGTAGCGAGCCCTAGGCTCGCTACATGATTTAAAAAAAATAAAATAAAAAAAAGGCTGCGCTGCCCCCTGGCGGTTTTTAATAGACCGCCAGGAGGGTTAAAGCATCAAAAGGCATAAAAAAGGGCAAGTCTGTGCGATGTTTCGAGAGGAGCCTCCTCTCTTTCTCAAGCTGACAAGCCCTCTAAATACATACAACTTCAATCGGCTTTAAATAGTGCTTGCTCCACTAGGGAGCCATTCAAAATGGTCTGGATGCCCTGTCGTCAACCAATCAGGCTAAATTCCTACATGTAAACCCTCCCATCTGGTGGAGGACCTGATGGGGAACTGCATCTATTTTTATGCTCCAATCATTTTAAAATGGCCACTGGAGCACCGATCAATAAGGGCAGAGCATGTCCTAAATGAAAAAACGCACGCGGAACTCCGCATTGAAAATCCGCATGTGGTTAAATCAATGCGTATTCGTAAAATACCCGGAATCGTAAATCATCTAAGACATAGACGGTCCAATCCAATCGCCTATACCGGTCACGCATAAAACTTGCCTTTTCAGGCAAAAAAGTGTACATGCTCCTAACCTTTAATGGGTTGAATATAAACAATGCAGAATAGGAAAAATAATTTAAGAGAAGGGGAAAAAAACGAAAAAAAAACACCTTGCGCTCGGTGTCTGGCAGGCACCCAAAGCGGCGGCCAGACACCGAACGTCACAAAAACAAACAAACAAAAAAAGTAATAACATCTCACCCTCCCAGACTGGCTGCGGCGGCCAGTCTGGGCTGGCGAGAACATAAAAATACCAATCCTATCCCGACTGCTGTCCACATATAGTGGCCAGTTGGGAGAGAAACAGGTAAACAACAAAACGCCTACAAAATATTTAAAGGCCACATACTAGCGGTGGTCAATCCGGGATAGCCAACAAAAGAACAAAATGAAAATTTATATATAATGATAAACATAATTTAGAATATATGTAAAACAAGAAATTTGCCTTCTTATAACAAAAGGTATTAGCAATTATTCGGTCTGGAGTTGGCATTTTTGGGGACGTCAGGGTTCAATACTTAACTGACAATTCCTCCCAGAAGGTAAATGCATCCCCTCCCTTTTCAAAATCTTCATTGAGGCTCTGGCCACGTCCTTCTGTGTTGTCGCAGCCCACCCCCAGCTCGGCCTGATTGGTGGCTGCTGAGCTGTGGGCGGGGCGTGGAAACGCAGGCACAGGCTTCCGGAGAGCTTTGGCAGACTTGGGAAACATGGCTGTGGCTGCGTTCCCAAGGATGGGGGTGGAGACATGCTGCTGGAGCTAGAGAAGGCGAGCTATTGCTGTGTGTGTGTGTGTGTGAAATGTGTTTCTGGATCTATAACAGGTCATTAACCATTGTTGTGCTCCACAGGTAGTGGTTGTGCAAGCAATCAGTGCTCTCTGTCACAAGTATCCCCGCAAGCACTCTGTGATGATGAACTTCCTATTCACAATGCTCCGAGAAGAGGTAAGGACACACAGGCAGCTCCTGATTGGCTGTAGGATGTACATTTCATATTGGTATAGTGAAAGAACAACCCCCAACATCCCTCCCCATATATACCCTAGGATTCCTCAACTGTTGGGGGCATGTGACTCCCTCTCTCCCATCCAATGGCCCTGAGTGAATCGCCTACAATCCTTGCTGTTTGCATGGTGGCACTCCTTCCAAAGACTTGCATTGAAGTGACTGGGAATGCCAGACCACCTAACCATATAGCTGCCACCCTCTTTTAAAGGGAACCGAGCACCATTTATTGCACCCAGGGCATCTCAATAGCACATTAAAAATCCATGCAAACAATGTGGCCCATTAATGAAAAAACATCCATTTTACGTCTTCTTTTTACATTTAAAAGTTTAGCAGGGGCTTTTATTGTCATACTTCTGCAGGCGGCAAGGCCTGCCCGGCCACAGAAACTTTCAGGCAGATAAGGACTAATGTAATAATTTATTGAACACATTAGCAGAGAGTAAACAAACGCTTTCATCAGCAGGGGGTTTGGGGAGAGAGAGAACTCTGTGCTTTAGAGTTTAGTGAATTCACAGATGCCATTTTCACACCTGCCCCTGGATAAATAAGCAAATCTAGAAGGGGAGGGAAAACATGGCAGCTCTTATAGCGATTACAAACCAGGAGAAACTGCAGGAAAAACATGGCACTTGGGGACTGGAGTGAGTCACCTTTCCATCATTAGGAGTCTGTAGGAACAAGTCTACAGTGCCTTATGGTAAATCCAGCCCTGCCTGAGGGAGCTGGTTCTGATCCCTGTTGGGAAACATTTATTGAGCATGTGTACGGACCTTAAGGTATCCTGAGACCCTCAAAACCCACTCCACCCTAACTGCCCTAGACATCACTGTCTATCATTGGTCAGAATACTGCAAGCCCACCCCAGTGACCTATAGAAAAGAGAATTCTGAATGAAAGGTTTCACTAAAGGCAGCACCCCATTGCTGTATGAAACTAGAACACCCTTTGGCTGGTGTATATATTCCATATCATAATGAAAATGTTCTGTTCCAAATGACAGGGTGGATTTGAATACAAGCGGGCTATAGTGGATTGTATCATCAGCATCATTGAAGAGAATCCAGAGAGTAAAGAGACGGGGCTATCCCATCTGTGTGAGTTTATTGAGGACTGTGAGTTCACTGTCCTGGCTACCCGCATCCTCCACCTTCTGGGACAGGAGGGACCGCGAACCGCCAACCCATCCAAGTACATCCGATTCATCTACAATCGGGTGATCCTGGAGAACGAGGAGGTCCGAGCAGGTGAGTTATGCCTCCCATTGCTCTGTAAATTGATCCAGTTATACTTTAGATTGATCATCCTGATTGAATTGTATAGGTGCTGTGAGTGCTTTGGCCAAATTTGGTGCCCAAAATGAAGACGTGCTGCCCAGCATCCTGGTATTACTAAGGAGGTAAGGCTTTTTTTTTTCTTTTATATGACTTCACTTAAATCCTGAATCAGTCTACATAATAAATGTCAAACTGGTGCGGGCCAAATCGTGCCTGCAGTACTATTAAGTTTGGCAAGCAAGTGGTTTCCCCACTTTGCATTATATTTGGCCTGCAAGCACTTGAGCATTAAGCCTGTATGGCTTACAGCCACTAGACACAATGGAACTTGTATGGGGGAGGGAGGAGGCATTAGACACCAGGGACCTGTATAGGAGAGGGATGCCACTAGACAACAGTTTTAAAATTTTGTCCCACTGTGTATTTGAGTTTGACTCCCCCGGTCTACATCATGACTGCCTCTGATTTGGGTTATTATCAGATACCTTCTCAGAGTTGTCTTATCTAAAAGTCTTCTATGGATATCTTCTCTTTGGTCAGGGGCTGGGCCAAGGAGATCCGAGGACTGGGAAAACACGAGAGAGAAAACACCAGGAGCCAATACTGCAATGTGTCTACACACCAGGATAGATATATATTTATAAAGAAATTCACTCCCAATTTTCTGGTTGCATTAACCTGCAACCACCAAAAAGCCTTACGGAGGAATTCTTGCCCGGTTCGGCCTTGCGAGTATCCTCAGAGATCAAACTCCTGGTAGATAAGTAGATCCTAGGAGGTAAGAGCTACTCTAAAAATACAACCTCCCAACAGAGGTTTAATTAGTAAACAGTAAACAGTGGTGGAGGCACGAAAATAAAATATATAAAACCGTGAAAAGCAGTTTAAAAAGGAGAGGTATAGATCATAAAGCAGCCAATGTAACTGAAAATAATTTTTCAAAAATTTGTTGCACAAAAAGGTAAGTTCAGACAACGCGTTTCTCTGGCATTTCCCGCTTCATCAGGTCAATAAAACCATTAAAATTCCTGCTGGCCAGTATAGAGTAGACTCTAGTGCTGAGTCTATTTTTGGCCACCTCCAACACTGTACCTTCTATATGATTTTGTCATCTGGCTACCAAATTCTTTGTCCTGAGCAACTAGATGTCCCACTTGACTAAAGCTGCTGCTGATTACAATTAGTTGCTGTGGGTATTCTTGATGGTTTTTCCTCATTATATAGCTGAGTGTCACATTTGTTTGCTGTCATGCAGATGTATGATGGACGATGACAATGAAGTGAGAGACAGAGCCACGTTCTATCTGAACATCTTGGAACATAAACAGAAAGCACTCAACTCCACCTATATCCTTAATGGTATGTATATTCTGTGTCTGATATTAGCTTTCCTTCACTGATTTATGTAGGTTCCTGTGCAAGCAAATTCTTTTATGCCACTTGCGAACTTGTGATACGATCATTCTTTTCCATGTAGGGTTGACAGTGTCCATCCCTGGACTGGAGAGGGCGCTGCAGCAGTACACCCTAGACCCATCGGAGAAACCATTTGACTTCAAATCGGTTCCATTGGCTACAACGCCACTGGCTGAGCAGAGAGCAGGTACACTAGTGTACCTAGAGTACATTATATCAACAGTAGTGCAAATGTATTTTGTCTTATTAATTGTACCTTTTTTGTGTGTAGTTGAAAACCTGCCAGCAGCGGCGGCAGCTACAGTCCGACAGCCAGAGAAGGTTGTGTCCTCCAGACAAGAAATATTCCAAGGTGGGTGTGACTTTCATGTATGTACATGAGACAGTGTGGTGCTATTCTGTCACAAAAAGAGCTATGGCTAGAGATGCTCAATGAAAAGCTACTAATTCTGACTTTAAAGAGACTCTGAAGTCTCATAAGATTCACCTTTTTATTTTAAAAATCTTTTACATCATTCTCCTAACTAAATCGTCGCATCCCTGCAGCTGAACACTAAGTAAATCCCCCAAACTCCCCCCTAACTTCTTGGTTGTGGATTTTGCTGCCCCGGGAGGCAGAGCTTTCAGCCGCAGCTCTGCCTCCTTACGTGTCTATCAGCACGTATCTCCGCCTCTCCCCCGCCCCTCTCAGTGAAGGAAGACAGAGGGGTGGGCGGAGGCGGCAAACCGCGCTGACAGACGCTTGGTGAGGCAGAGCTGCTGCTGAAAGCTCTGCCTCTCACGGAAGCGCTCCCTGCAGTGTGCCCCAGGGAGTGTGGGGGGATTTAGTTAGATTTCAGATGCAGGGATGTAGCGTTTTTAGTTAGGGCAATAATGTAAAAGAGATTTTTGAAATAAAAATGTCAATTTTATAAGACTTTAAAGTCTCTTTAATGCAGCTTGGCCATGGACCAATCAAATTCAGGAGAAAAGCAAACTGATTGGCCCAATTCCAAGTTGCATTCAGTTTGCAAGGAAAACAGAGTTATTTGCATATCATTCACCATTTGTAGATATGGAGATAGCAGCATTAAAGGAGGGACTTAAGGTGCCCATATATTACTCAATATTGTGACCCAATTGACCTTCCAATTTGGTAATTTTATCAATAAAGCTGGCCACTAACGATCCAATTTCTGGTGAAAAATCGTTCGAGCAATCAGAAATTCTAATCGGAAGTGAAATGGCTCATTACTCCATCAACAAACCAGTCTTTGCTTCCTATCTATCACAACCAACAAGAAAATCCAAATTTTGGTTTTGACGAAAATCCAATTGGACTAATTGGAATAAAATCGTACGTAAGTGATTGTGCTCAACGGAGATTATTTACAACCAATCCGATCAGAATTTCTGATCACTCGGAACAATTTTTTTGCTAGACATTAGACCGGTAGTGGCCACCTTTAGGAAGAGAATCAGTTGCGCAAAATGGCTGCCCTATCGATCTTTTGTTCTAATCCAGGCTGAAAGCGGTTGAAAGGATTGGTTGGGAATGCTGGCAAATCTCGATTGGTAGCACAGTGGTAATGGCTTTGACCGGATGGACCCTTAGGATGATGCTCCCCCTCAGTGTATAAGTGTGTGTGTGTGTGTGTTCCCCTAAATCCCCACCCCCTGCATCACCGCGAGCACCTGTTCCATTTGACACTGGCGCATGTTGTGGCATCCCGTGGTACATACGCTTGCGGTGATGACGAACATCGGAGGAGGCCAGCATGGGGAGGACACTTATGCACTTGGGGGGGGCAGCCTGGCAGGACGATTTAGTGTATGAACAGGCAATAGTTCTCTCTCTGATCAGATCCAATCAGAGAGGGATCTGTCTAATGGTTGATCTAGCCTTACATCAAGTGATGTATGGCCACCTAAAGGGTACGAAAATGCATGCAATGATTGATGTCTGCAGGTATTGGGAAGCTATCCTTTAGTCTACAGTTGAGAGCTGTACAGACATGTCGCTAGGCTACGGTCACGTTGTGTTGATATGGAGGGGATGATGGATGCTGTCACAACACAATGGAGAGCGTGCGGGTGGGGTAAGGAGGGGAACATTGCATTCGGCCAAGGCGATCCTGGACTCCATATCCTTTGGCGACGCATTAGGGCGGCTGTACACAGGCCAGATTCTCTGCAGAGAGGGCCACATCTGCCCAGTTTAGAATAGTGTGTATATGCACCTTAACACTGGATACTTGTCAACAATGTAATTGATTAGAATGAAAACACTGAAAATGTTTTAACTTATCCACCAGGGGTTCCGACATTGAGACATCATATATATTTTAATTTTATTCCAGAACAACTTGCTGCTGTGCCAGAATTTAAAAGCCTGGGTGCGTTATTCAAGTCCTCTGCAGAGCCTGTTGCCCTCACAGAGTCCGAGACAGAATATGTGGTCAGATGCACAAAACACACTTTTGTTAATCACTTAGTGTTCCAGGTGAGATTGGATCTTTCAAGAAAGTAATTCAGCACATAATCCGCTTGTTAATTGTGTAAATGCTGCATGTTGTGGTTATCTCTGACGGGATCCATTCTCTTATTCAGTTTGATTGCACCAATACGTTAAATGATCAGATACTGGAGAACGTCACAGTACAGATGGAGCCTACGGAAGGATACGAGGTCCTCTCTTATGTCCCAGTGAAGAGTCTGTCCTACAACCAGCCGGGAACGTGCTACACCCTGGTCTCTATTCCTGAGGAGGATCCATCTGCATGTATGTGTTATCAACAACATGATTCTGCACACTAAAGTGTTCCTGATGTGACGTGATGAGATAGTCCTGTGTATGTACAGTACCAAGCATACAAATAACAGGCTGTGTTCCTTTTTTTTCTTTTTCTGCCTGAAAAAGCTTACCTCTAGCTATGTAGGGTGACAGTTTCTCTCCATTCAGGACCTAGTTGGACTATAGCCTCACTAATGAGGAATTATAGCAATAAAACTCTTGACACCTGGCAGAGAACAGCTTATGAGTGCAGGAGATAGATTAAAAAGGTCAATCGTTCATATATATTAGCTCTGGGACACTTGAAAGACTGGGTCATTGAGCAGAGACAATTAAATCTACTTGTTAAGCTTTTAAACATATGATAAATGTGTTGTCTAAGGTCATTTTAGCAGTAGGGGTGTAGATACAATTGTTTTTATCTCATCAGTTTATTTTCACCTCAGGTTCACTTTAACCAGTTAGCGGAAAACTTTCAGCCGTGGGGATGCGGCGTTTTAGGAGGGGCAATTAGGTTAAAGAGGTTTTAAAAGTAAAAACCTCATTTTTAGGAGACTTCAGAGTCTCTTTAATGTGTCGCCCGCCGCCACTGTGCAAGTATGCGCGCCCACCGCTTGTACCTGTCGGGGCTCAGAGATCCGTGATTGGTGAAGGGAAACAAGTGTTCGCCGAACCAATCGCAGTGCCTGGAATAAATGGACATGACCACGATCAGGGGCCATGTCCATTCATAATAAAAGAAATAGTAAAGTAATGTAAAGAAGAAAAAAAAGTGAACACTTCCTTGGCAAATCAGGATAGTGTTTGTAGCGCCATCTAGTGGTGAAAAGTAAAATTAATAAAATGAATCCCTTCCAAGAATTACTGTTTGCTGTAAAACCTATATTAAACCTCTTTCCAAGATATTGTGAATCGCAAACACGTGAGTTCATTGTTTGTCGCCCAGGAGACATAACGATCTTTATGTATACTTGCTCCATCAGAGACTTCTTCTTTAGCTCAGTGTTGGGGACACTGGCAGAGATCAGCTGTATAGACTGGTTTAAAGGGACTCCGAGCTCACCCAAAAAAAGAAAGTTGTACTCACCAGGGGCTTTCTCCAGCCCAGTGCTGGTCGGGAGGTCCCACGCCGGCGTCCTGGCTCCTCTCCTTCTCCCCGCTCTGGAATGGCTGACAGGCCGCAGCCCGGGCGACACTCGGCAGAGTGTCGGGCTGCTCCTTCCGCGTATGACGCGGCTGACGTCACACGCCGGCCGCCTAGCGTCATCACGGCGGGCGGCGTGGCAGTACTGCGCATGCGCGCTTTAATCGCGCATGCGTAGTACTTTCACACCGGCCGCTGTGATGACGCGAGGCGGCCGGCGTGTGACGTCAGCCGCGTCATACGCGGAAGGAGCAGCCCGACACTCTGCCAAGTGTCGCCCGGGCTGCAGCCTGTCAGCCATTCCGGAGCGGGGAGAAGGAGAGGAGCCAGGACGCCGGCGTGGGACCTCCCGACCAGCACTGGGCTGGAGGAAAGCCCCTGGTGAGTACAACTTTCTTTTTTTGGGTGAGCTCGGAGTCCCTTTTAAACATAGCAGGGAGCAGTATTTAAAACAGCACTAAAATAAACAAAAACTTTTTTTTTTTTTTTTTATCTTGTCTGACAGATTCCTGTACATTCAGCTGCATGCTGAAGTTCACAGTGAAGGACTGTGACCCGAATACAGGCGAGGCTGATGAAGAGGGATATGACGATGAGTATGTGGTAAGCAGGAGGATATTTTAAAGAAAAACTCTAACCTACATTATAAACCGCATATAGACTACTCAGGGGAAGCTCCCGATTGACTCCCGCCAGTCTGAGTGCTCCCCTGTTTTGATAAAGTATGAAACACCCACTGGATTGGTGAGGGCAGTCAGGAAATTCAGACTTGCCCATGTGCTCCTCTTTGCTAGAAGCTTGAAGTTCTCCTAAGACGTCACTGAAGATTCAGCGGTGGTTGGGAACTGCAACAATAGAAACTCCTAGAAATTAATATAATGCAAACCTGATGTTATCCAAAGGCTCAGTGTAAAAAAACCATAGTATGTTCATGAGAAGTGCTTATCTTCCATGGACATTTCACAAGCAGAGATGACCTTCTATTGACTTTCATGAATGGAGATCATTTCCATGGATGTGACTGGAGAGAATTTTCCAGGGACAAGAGTCGAGGTGATCTTCCATGGGTGTTCAGGAGCAGAGGTGGTCTTCTGTGGACATTCATGAGGAGACAGGATCTTCCTTAGATATTCAGGAGCAGGGACATTCTTGTGTTGAGGTTCATGGGCAGAGATAAATGCGTACATTGGAAAAGTGCGCCGCTGAATTTTTTGTGTCTGATGAACCGTATAGTAGAATACTGCCAATATTCTTAATATCAAGCTTGACCAGCGCTGCATATTATTTCATGTCACTCCCACCACCAGCACTTAATGGAGAGCGACTCACCAATTGAGTTGGACCACAATTCACAATGGTCTAATGCACATGTGGGGCATTCAAAGGCTCCCCTCGCCCAAACGTATTGCTCCATCTTTGCTGCAGCCACCACTAGTAAACAGGGTCCTAGGCAGTTCCACTTTAAAAGTTTCCTCAAATGAAAAACATAAACCTCATAGTCCAACACTATAAAATTCATAGCTTTTATTCCAGATTAGCACTTACAAGCTCCAAGGATAATTAGCGCATAGTTTTTCCCACGGGCTCTCCCCTGCTCAGCCTCCCGGTATGGCCGAATGGTGTCCTCAATCCCTGTGTCTGCGGGTCCACTTCAGTCTCCCCCGCTCGCTTATAATGGAGATATAACGCTGTTCGCAGCACCACCCAATTGATTTCGTCATCAACACGACTC